>NC_133168.1:81950295-82267103 GCF_040802235.1 Manis javanica
AGAGAACAGCCCCACCTACATCAACCACACAGAGTCTCCTCCCAGTGTGCAGCTACTTGAGACAGACAGAGGAAGCCAGAGCAAGGTCCAGAAGGCATGAAGGAGTGCTGTTCTCACAGGAGAACACACCTGGTGCATCTGAGACACCCCCCACAGAATGCTAGGCTATCCTGAGGGCTGCCCAGCCCTCAGCAGCTCAGAGATTATCACAGAGACTGCTTCTGGTGTGTGTGTAGGCGGCACTGGCAGTGGAGAAGGGCAAGGTGACCAATAAGCAGGAAAGGAAGCTTTGTTCTCCCAGCTGAAAAGCATGCCACCTGCCTGCAACCACTTCTATCCCCATGAAAAAGTAGAAGAATCTGGTCCAGTCAAAAATCACTCAGAAAAGCCCAGAGAGATGACCTGGTGAGAAAGATATAACAAAATTTCCTGAAAAGGAATTCAAAATAAAAGTCATAACTATGCTTATGGACCTGCAGAGAAATATGTAGGAGCAAAGGGATGAAGTCTGGAGGGAGATAATACAAATGAAACAATGAATAGAAGGTCTTAAGAGCAGACTGGACGAGGTACAAGAGACTGTTAATGAAATAGAAATCACAAAACAGGAATAAAGAGAAGCTGATGTAGAGAGAGAGTAAAGGATCTCTAGGAATGAAAGAATATTAAGAGAACTGTGTGACCAATCCAAATATAACAACATTCACATTATAGCTGTACCAGAAGAAGACAAGAGAAAAAGGGATAGAAAGTGTCTTTGAAGAAATAATTGCTGAAAACTTCCCCAAGCTGGGGAAGGAAATAGTCTCTCAGGCTATGGAGGCCCACAGAAGTCCCAACACAAGGGACCCAAGGAGGAAAACACCAAGATATATAAAAATTAAAATGACAAAGATCAAAGACAAGGACAGAGTATTAAAGGGAGCCAAAGAGAGAAAAGAGGTCACCTACATAGGAAAACCCATAAGACTATCATCAGACTTCTCAACAGAAACCTTACAGGACAGAAGAGAATGGCATGATGTATTTAATGCAATGAGACAGAAGGGCCTCAAACTAAGAATACTCTATCCAGCGTGATTATCATTTACATTTCAAAGAGGGATTAGATAATTGCCAGACAAGAAAAGTTGAGGGAATTTGCCTCCCAAAAACCACCTCTAGAGGATATTTTAAAGGAAGACTGCTCTAGATGGAAGCTCTCATAAGGCTGAATAGATGTTACCAGAGAAAATAAAATCACAGCAAAGAAAGCAGACCAACCAAATACTAACTAAAGGCAAAATAGAAAATCAATTATCCACAAAAGCAGTCAACAGAAACATAAAAGAGTAAAGAATAAACTTACCTAACATATAAAGAATGTAGAAGGAAGAATAAGAAGGGAGAGAAGAGTACAGAACAGAACACCTAACATGTAAAGAAAGGAAGGGGAAGAATTAGAAGAGAAAAAGTAAAGAATCATCAGACTGTGTTTATAATAGCTTAATAAAAAGTTAAGTTAGACAGTTACATAGTAAAGAAGCTACCCTTGAGCATTTGGTAACCATGAATCCAAAGTCTGCAATGGCAATAAGTACATATCTATCGATAATCACCCTAAATGTAAATGAGCTTAATGCACCAATCAAAAGACAGAGAGAAATAGAATGGATAAAAAAGAAAGATCCATCTATGTTGCTTACAAGAGATTTACCTCAATCCCAAAGATATACACAGACTAAAAGTGAAGGGATGGAGAAAGATATTTCATGCAAACAATAGGGAGAAAAAAGCAGGTGCTGAGTACTGGTATCAGACAAAATAGACTTCAAAACAAATAAAGAAACAGAGATAAAGAAGGACATTACATAATGATAATGGGGGAAGTCCAACAAGGGGATATAACCATTATAAATATCTAAGCACCCAACACAGGAACACTGACGTATGTGAAACAAATAATACCAGAATCAAGGGAGGAAATATAATGTAATGCATTCATTTTAGGAGACATCAACACACCACTCATTCCAAATGACAGACCCACCAGACAGAAAATAAGTAAGGACACAGAGGCACTGAACAACACACAGGAACAGATGGACTTAACAGACATCTACAGAACTCAACACCCAAAAGCAGCAGGATACACAAGTGCACATGGAACATTTTCAAGAAAAGCGCATACACTAGTCCACAAAAACAGCCTCAGCAAATTAAAAAAGATTGAAATTCTACCAACCAACTTCTCAGATCGCAAAGGCATAAAACTAGAAATAAATTGTACATAGAAAACAAAAAAGGATCACAAACACATGAAGGCTTAACAACATGCTCCTAAATTATCAAAGGATCAGTGACCAGATTAAAACAGAGATCAAGCAATATATAGAAACAAATGACAGCAACAGCAAAGTCCCCCAACTTCTACTGGATGCAGCGAAAGAAGTTGTAAGAGGAAAGAATATAACAATCCAGGCCTATTTAAAGAAGAAATAACAATCCCAAATGAATAGTGTAAAGGCAAAATTATTGAAACTGGAAAAAGAAGAGCAAATGGGGTCCAAAGTCAGCAGAAGGAGGGACATAATAAATATCAGAGGAGAAATAAATAAAAGTGAGAAGAATAACACAATATAAAAATCAATGAAACCAAGGGCTGGATCTTTGAGAAAATAAACAAAATAGATAAACCTCTAGCCAGACTTATTAAGAGCAAAAGAGAATCTACACACATAAACAGAATCAGAAATGAGAAAGGAAAAGTCACAACAGACTGCACAGAAATACGCAGAATTATTACACTCTACTATGAAAATCTATATGCTAACAAGCTGGAAAACTTATAAGCAGTGGACAACTTGATAGAAAAATACAACCTTCCAAGACTGACCAAGGAAGAAACAGAAAATCTAAACAGACCAGTTACCAGCAATGAAATTGAATTGGTAATCAAAAACTACGGAAGAACAAAACTCTTTGGCTAGATGGATTTACTGCTGAATTTTATCAGATATATAGAGAAGAAGTAATACCCATTCTCTTTAAAGTTTTCCAAAAAATAGAAGAGGAGGCAATACTACCAAATTCATTCTATGAATCCAGCATCACTCTAATACCAAAACCAGGCAAAGACACCACCAAAAAAGAAAATTATAGACCAATATCCCTGATGAACATAGATGCAAAAATACTCAACAAAATATTATGAAACCAAAATAAAAAATTCATCAAGAGTATCATACACCATGACCAAGTCACATTCATCTCAGAGATGCAAGCATGGTACATTTGAAAATATATCAACATCTTCCACCACATCACTAAAAAAAGGACAAAAAACACATGATCATCTCCATAGATGCTGGAAAAGCATTTGACAAAGTTAAACATCCACTCATGTTAAAAACTCTCAACAAAATGGGTATAGAGAGCAAGTACCTCAACATAATAAAGGCCATATATGAGAGACCCACAGCCAACATCATACTTGACAGTGAGAAGCTGAAAGCTTTCCACCTAACATCAGGAAAAAGACAGGGATGTCCCCTCTCCCCACTGTTATCCAACATAGTACTGGACGTCCTAGCCATGGCAATCAGACAAAACAAAGAAATACGAGGCATCCAGATTTGTAAAGAAGAAGTCAAATTGTAACAATTTGTAGATGACATGATATTGTACTAAAGTCTCCATTCCAAAAGTACTATAACTAATATCTGAATTCAGCAAAGTTGCAGGATACAAAATTAATACACAGAAATTTGTTGCATTGCTATCCACTAACGATGAACTAGCAGAAAGAGAAATCAGGAAAACAATTCCATTCACAATTGCATCAAAAAGAATAAAATACCTAGGAATAAACCTAACCAAGGAAGTGAAAGACCTATACCATGAAACGATGGGACACTCTTAAGAGAAATTAAAGAGGACACTAGCAAATGGAAAATCATACCATGCTCTTGGCTAGGAAGAATTAATATTGTCAAAATGGCTCATCTGCCTAAAGCAATCTACAGATTCAATGCAATCCCTATAAAAATACCAACATCATTCTTCAAAGAACTGTAACAAATAGTTCTCAAATTCATATGGAACCACAAAAGACCCCAAATAGCCAAAGCAATCCTGAGAAGGAAGAATAAAGCAGCAGTGATCTCACTTCATAACTTCAAGCTCTACTACAAAGCCACAGACATCAACAATTTTGTAGTGGCACAAGAACAGACCCACAGACCAATAGAACAGAATAGAGAGTCCATGTATTAACCCAAGCATATATGGTCAATTAATGTATGATAAAGTAGCCATTGATATACAATGGTGAAATAACAGCTACATGTAAGAGAAATGAAACTGGATCATTGTCTAACCCTATACACAAAAGTAAATTTGAAATGGATCAAAGACCTGAATGTAGGTCATGAAATGATAAAACTCTTTAAAAAAAAGCATAGGCAAAAATCTCTTGGACATAAACATGAGCAACTTCTTCATAAACATATCTCCCTGGCAAGGGAAATTAAAGTAAAAATGAACAAGTGGGACTATATTAAGCTGAAAAGCTTCTGTACAGCAAAGGACACCATCAACAGAACAAAAACACATCCAACAGTATGGGAGAATATTTTGATAAATGACATATCTGATAAAGGGTTGACATAGATATAAACCAAGTAAAGTATAGAGTCTTCATTGTAATCTGTCAGGATGCTTCCAGTTCTCTAACTTTGCACAGAGTTTCTCAACCAGACAGTATATTTCCCCTGGAGTTATTTGGACATGTTTGAAGTGATGCTGGTCTTCACCTACTGTGAGAGGACTGCCAACACAAATAATGATTCCACCCCAAAATATCAACAGTGAAATTAGAAAACCTAGTCTAGGCCACCACTTCTATAACTTCCTACAAATCAGAAAGGTTTGTTGTTGCAATATAAAATATGATTCATCAGGTCCTCAGGTGCCCCAGGGCTCTGCATTTCTAACAACTCCCAGGTGGTAATGATTCTGCACGTCCTGGAATGTGGGCCATAATTTGAGAGTAAGACTTTGTCCTGTGTTTAGAGTCAGGTGTGGGTATATTTATGTCTTCTTAATCAAGGATCTTCCATGAATGTAATTTTGAAAAAAAAGCACCCCCCCCCTTTATTGCAATGATTTGCCTGCTTTATTTAAGCATTCAGGCTTATTTTTAGAGCATAGAAGCAATAAACAAACATCAAATGCTCCAAAAAAGTATTAGAGTAAAACACAGTAATATAAGAATATAAAGATATTGCCTCTTTAACCACTATATATTCTTAATTTATTTTATTATCATTACTCTACAATTACATGAAGAACATTATGGCTACTGGATTTCCCCCTTCACCGAGTGCCCTCCACAAAACCCATTACAGTCACTGTTCATCAGCATAGTAAGATGCTGGAGACTCACTACTTGTCTTCTATGTGTTGCACATCCCTCCCTATGATCCACCACAGTATACATGCTAATTGTAAGACTCCCTTTCTTTTTCTCTGCCCTTATCCCTCATTTCCCACCCTTCCTGCCCAGTCCCTTTCCCTTTGGTAACTGTTAGTCCATTCTTGGGTTCTGTGATTTTGCTGCTGTTTTGTTCCTTCCATTTTTCTTTGTTCTTATGCTCCACATATGAGTGAAATCAATTGGTACTTGTCTTTCTCTGCCTGGCTTATTTCACTGAGCATAATACCCTCTAGCTCCATCCATGTTGTTGGAAATGGTAGGATCTGTTTTCTTCTTATGGCTGCATAATATTCCATTGTGTATATGTACCACATCTTCTTTATCCATTCATCTACTGGTGGACATTTAGGTTAATTTCATTTCTTTGCTATTGCAAATAGTGCTGCAATAAACATAGGGGTGCACCTGTCTTTTTCAAACTGGAGTACTGCAATCTTAGGGTAAATTCCTAGAGGTAGAATTCCTGGGTCAAACGGTATTTCTATTTTGGGCTTTTGAGGAACCTCCATACTGCTTTCCACAATGGTTGAACTAATTTACATTCCCACCAGCAGTGTAGGAGGGTTCCCCTTTCTCCACAACCTCGCCAACATTTGTTGTTTGTCTTTTGGATGGTGGTGATCCTTACTGGTGTGTGGTTATATCTCATTGTGGTTTTAATTTTCATTTCTCTGATAACTAGAGATGTGGAGGATCTTTTCATGTGTCTGTTGGCCATCTGAATTTCTTCTTTAGAGAACTGGCTACTCAGCTCCTCTGCCCATTTGTTAATTGGATTATTTGCTTTTTGTTGGTTGAGGTGCAAGAGCTCTTTATATATTTTAGATGTCAACCCTTTATCAGATCTGTCATTTATGAATATATTCTCCCATTCTGTAGGGTACCTTTTTGTTCTATTGATGGTGTCCTTTGTTGTACAGAAGCTTTGCAGCTTGATATAGTCCCACTTGCTCATTTTTTCTTTTGTTTCCCTTGCCTGGGGAGATATGTTCATGAAGAAGTCACTCCTGTTTATGTCCATGAGATTTTTGCTTATTTTTTTTCTAAGAGTTTTATGGTTTCTAACTTACATTCAGGCCTTTGATCCATTTAAAATTTACTTTCGTGTATGGGGTTAGACAATGATCCAGTTTCATTCTCTTACATTACCTGTCTAATTTTGCCAGCACCATCTGTTGAAGAGACTGTCATTTCCCCATTCTATTTCCATGGCTCCTTTGTCGTATATTAATTGGCCATATATGTTTGGGTTAATGTTTGGAGTCTCTATTCTGTTCCAGTGCTCTGTAGCTCTGTTCTTGTGCCAATAACAAATTGTCTTGATTTCTGTGGCTTTGTAATAGAGCTTGAAGTTGGGGAGCAAGATCCACCCCACTTTATTCTTCCTTCTCAGGATTGCTTAGGCTATTCAGGGTCTTTGGTGGTTCCATATGAATTTTAGAACTATTTGTTCCAGTTCATTGAAGAATGCTGTTGGTAATTTGATAGCAATTGCATCAAATCTGTATATTGCTTTGGGCAGGATGGTCATTTTGACAATACTAATTCTTCCTAGCCAGGAGCATGGGATGAATTTCCATTTGTTGGTGTCCTCTTTAATTTCTCTTAAGAGTGTCTTGTAGTTTTCAGGGTAAGGTCTTTAACTTCCTTGGTTAGGTTTATTCCTAGGTATTTTATTCTTTTTGATGCTATTGTGAATGGAATTGTATTCCTGATATCTCTTTCTATTAGTTCATTGTTGGTGTATAGGAAATCCACACATTTCTGTGTGTTAATTTTGTATCCTGCAACTTTGCTGAATTCCGATATTAGTTCTAGGTGTTTTGGAGTGGAATCTTCAGGGCTTCTTCTGTACAATATCATGTCATCTTCAAATAGTGACAGTTTGACTTCTTCTTTACCAATTTGGATTCCTTGTATTTCTTTGTTTTGTCTAATTGCCATGGCTAGGACCTCCAGTACTATGTTTAATAACAGTGGGGAGAGTGGGCATCCCTGTCTTGTTTCCGATCTCAGAGGAAAATCTTTCAGCCTCTTGCTGTTCAGTATTATGTTAGCTGTGGGTTTATCATATATGGCCTTTATTATGTTGAGGGACTTGCCCGCTATGCCCATTTTGTTGAGAGTTTTTATCATGAATGGATGTTGAATTTTGTTGAATGCTTTTTCAGCATCTATGGAGACGGTCGTGTGGTTTTTGTCCTTCTTTTTGTTTATGTGGTGGATGATGTTGATGGATTTTCGAATGTTGTACCATCCAGGCAACACTGGGATGAATCCCACTTGGTCATGGTGTATGATCCTTTTGATGTACTTTTGATTTCGGTTTGTTAATATTTTGTTGAGTAATTTTGCATCTACGTTCATCAGGGATATTGGTCTGTAGTGTTCTTTTTTGGTGGGGTCTTTGCCTGGTTTTGGTATTAGGGTGATGTTGGCTTCATAGAATGAGTTTGGGAGTATTCCCTCCTTTTCTCTTTTTTTGAAAACTTTAAGTAGAATGGGTATTATGTCTTCTCTGTATGTCTGATAAAATTCCGAAGTAAATCCATCTTGCCCAGGGGTTTTGTTCTTGGGTAGTTTTTTGATTACCGCTTCAGTTTCGTTGCTGGTAATTGGTCTGTTTAGATTTTCTGTTTCTTCCTTCGTCATTCTAGGTAGGTTGTATTTTTCTAGGAAGTTGTCCATTTCTCCTAGGTTTTCCAGCTTGTTAGCATATAGGTTTTCATAGTATTCTCTAATATTTCTTTGTATTTCTGTGGGGTTTGTTGTGATTTTTTCTTTCTCATTTCTGATTCTGTTTATGTATGTTGACTCTCTTTATCTCTTAATAAGTCTGGCTAGGAGCTTATCTATTTTGTTTATTTTCTCAAAGAAACAGCTCTTGGCCTCATTGATTTTTTTCTATTGTTTTATTCTTCTCAATTTTATTTATTTCTTCTCTGATCTTTATTATGTCCCTCTATCTGCTGACCTTAGGCCTCATTTGTTCTTCTTTTACCAATTTTAATAATTGTGACATTAGACTATTCATTTGGGATTGTTCTTCCTTCTTTAAATATGCATGGATTGCTATATAGTTTCCTCTTAAGACTGTTTTTGCTGTGTCCCACAGAATTTGGGGCTTTGTGTCGTTGTTGTCATTTGTTTCCATATATTGCTGGATCTCCATTTTAATTTGGTCATTGATCGATTGATTATTTAGGAACATGTTCTTAAGCCTCCATGTGTTTGTGAGTCTTTTTTCTTTCTCTGTACAATTTTTTTCTAGTTTTATACCTTTGTGGTCTGAAAAGTTGGTTATTAGGATTTCAATCTTTTGAAATTTACTGAGGCTCTTTTTGTGGCCTAGTATGTGGTCTATTCTGGAGAATGTTCCATGTGCACTTGAGAAGAATGTATATCCTGTTGCTTTTGGATGTAGAGTTCTATAGATGTCTATTAAGTTCAACTGTTCTAGTGTGTTGTTCAGTGTTTCTGTGTCCTTACTTATTTTCTGTCTGGTCGATATGTCCTTTGGAGTGAGTGGTGTGTTAAAGTCTCACAAAATGAATGCATTGCATTCTATTTTCTCCTTTAATTCTGTTAGTATTTTTTTTACATATATTTGTGCTCCTGTATTTGGTGCATATATGTTTATAATGGTTATATCCTCTTGGAGAACTGAGCCCTTTTTCATTATGTAGTGTCCTTTATCTCTTGTTACTTTCTTTGTTTTGAAGCCTATTTTGTCTGATAGTAGTATTGCAACACCTGCTTTTTCTCCCTATTGTTTGCATGAAATATCTTTTTCCATCCCTTGACTTTGGGTTTAAGGTGAGTCTCTTGTAAGCAGCATATAGGTGGGTCTTGTTTTTTTATCCATTCAGTGACGATATGTCTTTTGTTTGGTGCATTCAGTCCATTTACATTTAGGGTGATTATTGAAAGATATGTACTTATTGCCATTGCAGGCTTTAGATTCGTGGTTACCAAAGGTTCAAGGTTAGCTTCTTTACTACCTTACTATCTAACTTAACTTGCTTATTGAGCTTTTATAAATGCAGTCTGATGATTATTTCTCTCCCTTTTTATTCCTCCTCCTCCATTCTTCATATGTTGGGTGTTTTGTTCTGTGCTGCTTTTAGAAGTGCTCCCATCTAGAGCAGTCCCTCTAAAATACCCTGTAAAGGTGGCTTGTGGGAAGCAAATTCCCTCAACTTTTCCTTGTCTGGGAATTGTTTAATCCCTCCTTCGTATTTAAATGATAATCCTGCTGGATACAGTATCCTTGGTTCAAGGCCCTTCTGTTTCATTGCATTAAATATATCATGCCATTCTCTTCTGGCCTGTAAGGTTTCTGTTGAGAAGTCTGATGATAGCCTGATGGGTTTTCCTTTGTAGGTGACCTTTTTTCTATCTCTTATTGCCTTTAATACTCTGTCCTTGTCCTTGATCTTTGCCATTTTAATTATTATGTGTCTTGGTGTTGTCCTCCTTGGGTCCCTTCTTTTGGGAGTTCTGGTTGCTTCCATGGTCTGAGAAACTATTTCCTCCCCTAGTTTGGGGAAGTTCTCAGCAATTATTTCTTCAAAGACACTTTCTATCCCTTTTTCTCTCTCTTCTTCTTCTGGTATCCCTATAATGCAGATATTGCTCCTTTTGGATTGGTCACACAGTTCTCTTAGTATTGTTTCTTTCCTGGAGATCCTTTTATCTCTCTCTGCATCACCTTCAATGCGTTCCTGTTCTTTGTTCTATCAATGGCCTCTTGCATCTTATCCATTCTGCTTATAAATGCTTTCTGAGATTGTTTTACTTCGGTAATCTCCCTCTAACATTATCCCTTAGCCCTTGTATATTTCTCTGCAGCTCCATCAGCATGTTTATGATTTTTATTTTGAATTTTTTTTAGGAAGACTGGTTAGGTCTATCTCCTTCTCAGCTGTTCACTCTGTGATTTTGGTCTGTCTGAGATTCTGCCTTTTCATGGCGATAGAGACAGTTTGGGGAGCTGGGGCGAGTGACGGCTGGGAGAACATCCCTTCTTGTTGGTTTGTAGCCTTCCTCTTTTGAAATAACAGCGACCTCTAGCGGCTTGTGCTGGGCACCTGCATGTATATGGGGCCTCTGATTCTTGCCTAGCTGCTATGGAGTTTATCTCTGCAGTTGCTGTGGGCATGGCCTGCCTTGGGCTGTTGCTCTGATATGGTGGAGTCACATCAGCAGTGAAATGGCCAGGAGTCTGTTTATCTCCATGAGGGGCCTCTGAGCTGCCCTGCTGAACAGGAGGTTAGGGTGCCTGGAGTTCCCCGGGATTCCCAGCTGCTGGGCTAAGTGTCCCGGGATGCTTCTGTCCAGCTGTAAGGTCCCTGTTCCTTTAGGACTTTCAAAAATCACTCACTTTTCTTTTTCCCTGGGGCCCCAGCTGTACATACCCACTCAGAGGTCTTCCTGTCCTATTTCCCTAGTTTCCAGCACCCCACACATGCACTCTGTTTGCACTCTGCTACGCTTGGCTAGGGCTGGGTGTTTAGCAGTCCTGGGATCCCTCTCCCTCCCTGCTGCTGCCAGGAACTGGGACGATGGGTGCTTGGGTCCCACCAGGCCAGGACTTGTATCTTACCTCCTTCATGAGGCTCTGGGTTCTTGCTTGTGTGGATGTAGTCTGGCTGTTGTCCTGTGTCTTCTGGTCTCTCTTTTAGGGAGAGTTGTATTTGTTGTATTTTAAAAAATATATGTGGTTTTGGGATGAGATTTCCACTGCTCTACTCACACCACCATCTTGGCTCTCAGGGTCTGCATTAATTTTATATCCTGCAACTTTGCTGAATTTAGATATTTGTTCTAGCAATTTTGGAGTGGAATCTTTAGGGTTTTTTATGTACAGTATCATGCCATCTGTAAATAGTGGCAGTTTGACTTACTCTTTACCAATCTGGATACCTTGTATTTCTTTGTTTTGTGTGATTGCCATGGCTAGGACCTCAGGTACTATGTTGTATAACAGTGGGGAGAGTGGGCAAAGCTGTCTTATTCCTGATCTTAGTGGAAAAGATCTCAGCTTCTCGCTGTTAAATATGATGTTGGCTGTGGGTTTGTCATGTATGGCCTTTATTATGTTGAGGTTCTTGCACTCTATACCCATTCTGTTGAGAGTTTCTATCATGAATGGATGTTCAATTTTTTCAAATGCTTTCTCAGCATCTATGGAGATGGTCATCCGTTTTTGTCATTCTTTTTACTGATGTGGTAGATGATATTGATGGATTTTTGAATATTGTACCATCCTTGGATCCCTGAGATGAATCCCACTTGATCATGGTGTATGATCTTTTTGATATATTTTTGAATTCGGTTTGCCAATATTTTGTTGAGTATTTTTGCATCTATGTTCATCAGGAATATTGGTCTGTAATTTTCTTTTTTTGTGGTGTCTTTGCCTGGTTTTTGTATTATTTGTATTATTTTATTTTGTATTTGTATTTTGTATTATTTGTATTTATTTGTATTTTGTATTATTTGCCTGTTTCTTCTATTTCTTGGAAAACTTTAAGGAGGATTGGTATTAGGAATTCACTGAATGTTTGATAAAATTTGGATGTGAAACCATCTGGTCCAGGGGTCTGTTCTTAGGTGATTTTTTGAATACCATTTCAATTTTGTTGCTAGTAATTGGTGTGTTCAGATTTTCTGTTTCTTCCTGGGTCATCCTTGGAAGGTTGTATTTTTCTAGAAATTTGTCCATTTCCTCTAGGTTACCCAATTTGTGACCATGTAATTTTTTATAGTATTCTCTCATAATTCTTTGTATTTCTCTGCTGTCCATAGTGATTTTTCCTTTCTCATTTATCATTCTTTTTATGTGTATTGATTCTTTCTTTCTTTATAAGTCTGGCTAGGCATTTATCTACTTTGCTTATTTTCTCAAAGAACCTGCTCCTCCCTTCATTGATTCTATTGTTTTCTCTTCTCGATTTCATTTATTTCTGCTCTAATCATTATTATGTCCCTCCTTCTACTGACTCAAGGCCTCATTTGGTCTTCCTTTCCTAGTTTCATTAATTGTGAGTTTAGACTGTTCATTTGGGATTGTTCTTTCCTGAGGTAGGCCTCTATTGCAATATATTTCCCTCTATGGCCTTTTCTGCATCCCAAGGATTTTGGTGGTGTTGAATTATTGTTGTCATTTGTCTCCATATATTGTTTGATCTCTGTTTTTATTTGGTCATTGATCCTTTGATTATTTAAGAGCATGCTATTAAGGCTCCATATGTTTGTGGAATTTTTAATTTTCTTTGTATAATTTATTTCTACTTTCATACCTTTTTGATCTGAGAAGCTTATTGGTACAACTTCAATCTTTTTGAATTTACTGAGGTTCTTTTTCTGGCCTAGTGTATGATCTATTCTTGAAAATGTTCCATGTGCACTTGAAAAGAATGTGTATCCTGTTGCTTTTGTATGGAGTGTTCTGTAGATGTTCATTAAGTGCATCTGTTCTAATATGTTGTTCAGTGCCTCTGTGTCCTTACTTATTTTCTATCTGGTTGATCTTTCCTTTGGAGTGAGTGGAGTTTTGAAGTCTCCTAAAATGACTGCATTGCCTTCTATTTTCCCCTTTAATTCTGTTAGTACTTGTTTCACATATGTAGGTGATCCTATATTGGTTGCATAGATATTTATAATGGTTATACCCTCTTGTTGGATTGACCCCTTTATCATTATGTAATGTCCTTCTTTGTCTCTTGTGACTTTCTTTGTTTTGAAGTCTATTTGGTCTGATACAAGTACTGCAATTCCTGCTTTTTTCATCCTATTAGTCATGAAATATGTTTTTCCATCCTCTACTTTCAGTCTGTGTATATCTTTGGGTTTGAAGTGAATATCTTGTAAGCAGCATGTAGATGGGTCTTTTTCTATCCACTCAGTGACTCTGTCTTTTGATTGGTGCATTCAATCCATTTACATTTAGTTCGATTTTCGATAAGTACTTACTTATTGCCATTGTCAGCTTTAGATTTGTTGTTACCAAAGGTTCAAGGGTAATTCCCTTGCTATCTAACATTCCGACTTAACTCACTTTATATGCTATTACAAACACAACCTAAAGGTTCTTTTTTCCCCTCCTTTTTTCTTCCTCCTCCATTCTTTGTGTATTATGAATCATATTCTGTACTCTTTGTCTATCCCTTGGGTGACATCTATTTAGCCTTAGGAATACTTACATCTATAGGACTCCTTTCAAAATGCACTGTAGAAGTAGTTTGTGGGAGGTAAATTCTCTCGGTTTTTGGTTATCTGAAAATTGTTTATTTCCTCTTTCAAATTTAAATGATAACCTTGCTGGATTGAGTATTCTTTGTTTAAGGCCCTTTTGTTTCATTGTGTTAAATATATCATGCCTCTCCCTTCTGGTCTGTAGGGTTTCTGTTGAGAAATCTGATGATAGCCTGACTGGTTTTCCTTTGTATGTGATCTTTTTCTCTCTCTAGCTGCTTTTAAAAGTCTGTCTTTCAGGCACAGTCGCAGGGGGCCATCAGGTGAGAAATTGGGGATCAACAGAGGTTAGGCTTAGAACCTCACCCCCCCCTGTTTTGAGAGAAATCTTCTGCATTTGTGGATGTTTTGTTGCACTTGTCTCACTTGGATTAATACTTAGTCTATAGGCACACACCTGATCATCTACATTTGCCCTCTTACAGCACTAAACTATGTTTTCTACCTTTATCATGCATCTACCTACCACTTCAACATTTTATTTAAAAAAATAATAATAATAACAATAATAATAAGGGAGAAATGTGGGATTCACATATAAATCAAGTATAAAAATCAAACAAATAATCATAATTGACCTGATTGTTTATAGTTCATGATGCGTGATCAAAACCGAAAGTTTCTGTGATGACTGCCCTTGCACTGTTCACCATGTAAGAACTTATTCACTATGTAAGAACTTGTTCTCCATGTAAAAACTTGTTTGTTATGCTTCAGAAGATTGGAGACTGTTGAGAATTAGGCTTGGGGTTGATTAATGATTGTGCATTGAGTCCCCTATACAGAATTTTATTGTTGTTAACAACCATATGATCAATAAATATGAGAGATGCCTCTCAAAAAAAAAAGTCTATCTTTATCCTTGATCTTTGCCATTTTATTGTATGTCTTGATGTTGTCTTCCTTGGGTCTCTTATTTTGGGAGGTCTGTGCACCTCAGTGGCTTGAGAGACTATCTTATTCCTCATATTGGGGAAGTTTTCAGCATTACTTCCTCAGTGACACTTTCTATCTCTTTTTCTCTCTTCTTCTTCTTCTGGTACCCCTAAGTGCAAATATTGTTCCATTTGGATTGGTCACACAGTTCTCTCAATATTCTTTCATTCTTAGATATTCTTTTTTCTCTCTGTGCCTCAGCTTCCTTTTAGTCCTCTTCCCTAATTTCTATCCCATTTACCATCTCTTCTACTACATCCAATCTGCTTTTAAATCCCTCCATTGTATGTTTTATTTCTGATATGGAATTTATATATTCATTCCTGAGTTCTTGAATATTTTTCTGTACCTCCATAAGCATGTTTATGATTTTTATTTTGAACTCTCTTTCAGTAAGATTCATGAGTTCAGTTTCATTTGGCCTTTTTTCTGGTGTTTGTGGGATTTTGGTCTGAACCAGGTTCTTTTGACATTTCATATTTCTGTGTGGTGCCCACTAGTGCCCAGAAGCTCCAGTCTGGAGCCACTCAGCCCCTAGAGTGAGTTTGGGAGTTGTAGGGGAGCAGAGCTGGTGCCTGATGGGAGGAAAGATCTGTTTCCTGATTCCCATCTGCTGTGCCTGTCTCCAGTATCAGAGCTAGTGGGCTGAGCATGAAGGGGTAAGCCTCTGTGCTTGGTGTCTGTAGCTGTGGAAGGCATGGCCTCCCTCTGGCTCACCTGACACCAGCACAGTGACTGCTGGCTTGCTAGCTGGTGGCTTCAGGCCAGGAGGAATGCTCAGCGGGCTGCATGTCACAGTGGGGAACCATGAAGTTGAGCAGCCAGCCAGGGGGATGGAGAGCCTGAAGCTCCTCAGAATTCCCAACCTGCTGGGCAGAGCACCCTAAGACAAACTTGTCTAGCTCTCCCTTCTCCTGCACAGCAAGTTCCATGCAAATCCTGCCCCTTCAGCAGCCCTGTAGTTGCTAGAAAGCCTGTCAGACCACCTGCCTTTCCTTTGTCCCAGAGCAACTGGGTGTGGATCCCATCTTCCACAAATGGCCAGAATCTCAGTCTCTCAAGTACTCTGCCTGTCCCAGCTCCTCAACCTCCAGATATAGGTTTATGCTCACAAAGCAGACCTCCAGGGCTAGGTGTTCAGCATTCCCAGGCTTCCACCCCTTCCCCACTCCATTTCTCTTCCTCCTTCCACTGAGCTGAGGTGGGAGAAGGGCTTGGGTCCCACCGGATAAAGGTTTTGTTACATTACCCAGTTTTGTGAGGTCTGCTCTGTTCATGAGGTCTGTATGCAGTCTGGTGCAGCCTTCTTTCCTGTTCCTGTTTTAGGGCTAGTTGTATTAATTAACTGTATTTTATTACTATTTGTGGTTTTGGGAGGACTTTTCTGTCTCACTTCTCATGCTGCCATCTTGAATCTCCACAACTAGGATTTTATAAAAATAAGTTTTGGGTCATAGAAATTTTCTTTAGATTTCTTATAATAATAATGAGAGGTTCATTACTCATATAAAAGTATTTATGTGTGTGTGTGTGTATATATATATAACTGCTCTCCTGGTTTTATTCTTTTTTCAGCTTGTGTTCCTGATCACCTATCATAGCCACAGAAATAAACTGGTTATCAAATGTATCTCTTCCATTGGAGTCCACATAGAAGACAAATTTGAATAAATATATTGACCTAATATAATCTAAGTGTGAAAGATGTCCAATAAAATGAGGGAAAAAAATTCTAATAACCCATTTTCTTGCTATGCAGAATATTTCTTTTTTATGCTCCACTTTTAGTTACTGAAACATGAGAGGTTGGCATCCATGAGTGAGGGATTTATTAAAGTGGAGAATTGGTTAGTGTATTTTATGTTTTTTTTTAAATCTAATTGCTGTCTATTATGTGCTGGGAAACTTCTAATGTTACTACAAATATGATTCTTTTTATTCTTCTATGAGTTCACTCCCTTCTCCTAATATTCATCATGGATGCAAAAGAGATGGTGAATGATAAAATTCAATATCACCCTTTTCAAATCTCCTTCAGGATTCTCTTCTATGTGTATGATCAGAGGGTGGTTCACAAGAGAGCTTAATATCTGCCCAGTCATGCAATCTAGGGTCACCGATTTAACTGTATAAACATGCATATTTTTCAAACCTCCAAGTATCCTTGAAGAGAATCTCAAGTAGGTTGTTAATAAAGTTATCTGAAATAAATTTAAACTGAACGATCATCAATGCTCTTCTCAAATATCAGATGATAAGCCCCAAATAAAAGCATCAGATTATTATGATTCCCCTCAGTTCTGTTTGCTTTGATTATTGTATCAGTTAGGTTTATCTATGGAACAAATAGTCCCATGTCAAATGACTAATCATAAGATATTTATTATCAAATGGAATTATATGCTTAGGAGTGTTTCTAATCTCTGTGGAGCTACTCATGTGTCTCTAGTCTCCTGTCCATACCTACATTGTTTTCCTAAGGCTCATCCTTGATGTATGTGGCCATATTGCTCTTCTGCCTTGAATCAATTAGAGCTCAGCTTACTACATTTCTATATTTACTTTAATTTTCCATACATGAGGAAAATGATTTTACCATGTGAATTAATTAAATTTAATTCCACTGTTACTACATCCTTAAATAACACCTGGCTTTCTTCCAGTTAAAAGAGATAATCTCCCACTCAGTTTAAATGAGAATCAGGTACCTATGATCTTCTACCTTAAGTTATGCATCATTAGATGTTCTTCTATTTAATTAAATTCCTAGAAAATAAATACACAGAATAAACTGTATATGTAACACATATGATTTGATAAATTAAAGGAGCTACAAAAAATCAAGAGCATACACAGCTTGTTGCCATTTGTGTATAATTAAAATGATGCACCTAAATTTTAACTTCTTTGTTATGGAATGGGTAACAATTTTGGCTCCCTGAACCTCAACTTCCTTATTTCTGAAGGAAATGTGGGATACTGAAAACAACTCTATATGGACATTGTGAGGAAGGAATGATGCATGGAAATTAATTTTTTAGTTCAAAGAAAACGTTCAAGGGTAAATGTTGTATCTATATCTATGTGTACATTTGTATACATTTTTCTTAAAAAACACACATTCAGTTCACACAGACACATTTATGATTATATGTTTTATGTTGAAAGTAAAGATGAAAGACAGAAAGGATAGAAAGAATAGAAATTATGTGTGAATTAATATGAAATACAGTAATATATATATGTATAAACAAAAAGATTTAAAGTACAATGGATGGTCTTAATTTTCGTAGTGACTTGGAACCAAGGCCAATCACACACTTGTATATGAACTTTGGGCAGATCACTAAACTGTTCTGAGCAAGGGAGAACAGAGTTCATAAATGTAGTTCTTCATGAATAAAATGATTATAAAAATTACAAAACAATCCCTGTAAGTTGCTAAACTCAGTATAGAACATAAAAATATCTATCTATGTCTCCTATAATTAATAAACATTTTCTAATGAATGGCCAAGTGATATCGCTAAATTTGTGATGTATATATGAATTTCACGTTATGGAACAAACATCGTAAAGCTAAGGTGTGTAGTGCTCAAGGTTTATTATCAAAATAACTCCATTTTCTCTTCTGTTGAAAAACAGAATAGGAATTTTCTGGATAAGTCATGGGATATGTCTGTACCACAGGTCAATGCTTTGAGAATACAAGAGACCTCATACCCATAGGTTCCTTAGTCTTAGACTTGGAGAAAACTCTAACTCAAAGTTGGAGAGTTAGAAAACTTCAAAGGTGTGGGGCACTTAGAGATTTGTAAGGGTAGCAAGTCCTTGGAGAAGAAATAAAAAAAAAACCCTAGATTCATTTTTCTTCTAACCTGATCCATTGGGAACAGAAATTCATTAGAAGAAATTTCCCGTCTGTGCAGAACACTTTTTCCCAGGGCAATCATGTGGTTGGAATTTAGCATAGTGAGAGGAAAATTGCCTAATGAGCAGATAATTGAAGCTGTAAATATTTCCCTGTCTCCCACCTGTCAGCCTGTGCAACCTAGAATGGAAAAGGGCATGGGGTGTTTTGATTTGTTTATTTTTGATTGTTGAGAATCCTAGTTTTGGCTGGAGGACTGATGCTTCACTCCTTCATGCTGTCATTGGAGCACAGAGGTTTCATCTGCATCATCTACCAACCAGGGAGGATTCAGATTTCTACAAGGAGCCTGTCCTCTCAGAGACCCCATCCAGGTGAGTCCAACACCCCAGTGGAGCCTAGATGAGAGAAGTGATTAGAAGCCAAGAACATGGACCTGTTATCACCTGATTTCCACTTCTACATATCCCAGATGCAACAAATGACTGTGATTGCTTGATTAATTACTTCACATATTTATTTCAGTGGCTTCATAATATTTCAGTGTTTGTGCTACCCAGTTTTAATGATTTTTCCTGTTCTTTATCATTAAGTTACGATTAAGTTGATGCTAGAAAAATAAGTTAGAGATTGTTAAGTTCAAACTGTAGTTGTCATCAGGTATAATTTTGTCCCCTTTAGACATTGAGAACTGTGCAGGGAAGTGGTTGACTGTTACACTAGAGAAGGGTGGGCGGAGGCTCAATTCTCTGAACATCCTACAATGCATAGGACAGACCCCACCACAAAAAACGGTAAGCTCAAAATGTCAATAATGCCAATTCTGAGAAATCCTGAGTCAAAGAAAATAATTTGTAATATAGGTATCTTAAGGTCGTTTTCCAACTGTAAAGAACTTTCCTTGTCTGCCAATAAAGTGAGAGCTCCCCTTTGGTACCATTTTGAAAGTTCCAACTCCAATCAATATCACAGATCCTTAAGATTTTTGTCCCAAGTTGATGGATGCTTATGAAAGACATTTCTTGTTTTTTTAAACTATTACTCTGTTTCAGCAAAATTCATGTGTTTGACCACCAATTATACCTTTTACTATTATACACCTGTATATTAATTTGCCATGTTTTTATATGTGTCAGCATTTCACATAAGTTCCACAGGTCATTCTCCTTAACTGAATTTTGGAGCAAATTTTTTACCATAACATTTTTAAATGTTATTAAAAAGTATCTATTTTTACTTTTGAGTTTCTTTTCTTTTTAGATATGGTTTTGCCACCTCCTCCCCCAGTATACTTTTATGTAGTTTTTTTAGCTGTTTATCTTAAATGTGCTGGCTAGTTTTACTTGGAAGTTGTAATCCCTCTACTCATTTGTAAGATGTCTTAGATGTCACATTTTCCTAAATAGGAAGCCTTTAGTGTCTTTTCCTATATAATTCAACATTTTCCAAATACACTGAAACACAACTTTGTCATATGATAAATGTTCATATATATTGAGACATAATTCCTGATTCATACCACAAATAATAAATGAGGATCTGCTATTATCCAGGACATTCTTGGAACATTATGTGTTATATTCTTTTATGTCTATTGACAATTTAATTATTGATCCATGTTGATATTATTAACTTATTCATATTTTATATCTTGTGTCAGTTACTGATTCCTCAATTTGCTTATGAGAGTTGTTTGAAACTACTCATTTTAACCTTGTTTGTTTATCCTTCCACTATTTCCATTTTGTAGCTTTTCAGATTCTTACATTGGTTTCTGTATATGTACACATATATCCAAACATTTGTACAAAATACAGAGGTGAACAAAGGAGCTGAAGTCTGCTGTTTTGCATCATGCATTATAACAGTGAGGACAGATTATAATGTAATATGTGCATGTATAGCATAATACCCTCAGGCACAATCATATGAATAAAGTTTTTATTTTAAAGGATAGGATTGCTATGGTGTGGGCAGGATATACCAGGTATTTGGAGACCTTTACCTGTTGGACAAAGTCCAGAAGCAGGACTAGAATGTGGCTATTGCATTTATCAAAAATGAGATCAACCCAATGAGAAAGAAAAACAAAGAAAAGATGACACCTAAGAAAAGGGAGATGGGGGCTAACCTCATCCCCTTTCAGACCCTATAAAAAAGAAGTGTCAAAAAATTTTGGGATAGGCATAGGAAAAATAAGTATTCTAGTGCTTGATATTAAAAGTTCCCAACTTTGGTTGTACTGTGTATTTTCCTTTGTGCAGTGTTGATTTATCACTTTGCTCATCTTCTCTTGGATGTACACTAGGTAGGGTGTTGAACACCAAAAGACACCACTACATTTACATTTTTGTTCTCTTAATATTTTTAGGAATGTCATCAGGGTTGAATGGGTATATGGATTCATATATTCCTTGGTGATTCTTACAACACAGGTGCCAGCACTCAGTCAAGAAAAGGTACTAAGTAGGGGAATCTGTTTCAATTCATGGATGTCTTGGCAACAAGATTTCAAGGGACAGTGTGGTTGAGGAAATGCCTTTGATTTGATTTTTTAGGACTACTTACTTCCTCACCATGTCTGACACCACTTCTCATCACTGTCCCTCATCTCTATTCACCTTGCAACTCCAGCTTCACCTTTTTTGACTTGAACATTTGAAACAAGCACCTTCTTCATGGCATTTGCATTGGCCATTCCCTCTGCTGATCACACACTTTCCAAAATCAAATTTTTCATCTCCCCCTCTCTCTTAAATGAAATTTCTGTTCAATTATCACCTTGCTTGCAGAACTTGCCTGAATAGCAATGGAAAATAGAGCTCCCTATCACTGTCTACTTGTACCTGTTTTCCTTTTCTTCAAATCACCTGTCACCATCAGAAAAGTTGTGTGTGTGTGTGTGTGTGTGTGTGTGTGTGTGTGTGTGTGTGTGTGTATTATTTACTTATATATTCTTTTTTTCCATCATTGAATTATAGGGACTTTTGTTTTTCAGCACTGTATACCCATTACCTAGGTACTTTATAAAATACAGTCATCACTGAATATATATTCATGGAATACTGAAGAATTTTACATTAAAAGTGTAAGGTGCATGATCACCCAAATAAAAAGCTTAATGGGCCAAAATTTCTTTATATAAAAAGTAACCCGAGGGACTCCCTGAAAAGGACCATGCACAAAATATTAAAATTAATTTCTTGACCACAAAATATCAATTGTAGCATTTCAATGATAAATGAGTGATGCAAGTTTGTGTGAAAATTAGTCATGTTATTTCCCTCTTTCCTGGAAGTTATCTTCACCACATGGAACCAGGAAATGATACCCAAACTTCTACATTTTTTCTTCTGGGATTTTCAGAGGAATCAGAACTGCAACCCCTCATATTCGGACTTTTCCTCTCCATGTACCTGGTCACTGTGTATGGAAACATGCTCACCATCTTGGCGATCAGTACAGACTCTCACCTTCACACACCCATGTACTTCTTCCTCTCCAAACTCTCCTTTGTGGACATCTGTTTCACTTCCACCACCATCCCCAAGATGCTGTGGATCATCCAGACACAGAACAAAGCTGTAACTTATGAAGGCTGCATCATCCAGATTTATTTTATTATACTCTTTGCAGTGTTGGATGTCTTCCTCCTGACCATAATGGCCTATGACCGGTATGTGGCCATCTGCCACCCCCTGCACTACATGAACATCATGAACCCTCAGCTCTGTGGACTGCTGGTCCTGGTGTCCTGGATCATTAGTGTCCTGAATTCCTTGTTACATATCTTAATGATGTTACGTCTTTCTTTTTGTACAAACTTGGAAATTCCACACTTCTTTTGTGAACTCAATGAGTTGATCCAACTTGCCTGCTCAGACACCTTTCTTAATAACCTGGTGATGTACTTTGCAGCTGTCCTGCTGGGTGGTGGTCCCTTTGCTGGGATCCTTTACTCTTACTCTAAGATAATCTCTTCCATATGTGAAATCTCATCAGCTCAGGGCAAGTATAAAGCATTTTCCACCTGTGTATCTCACCTCTCTGTTGTGTCCCTATTTTATTGTACGATGCTAGGGGTGTACCTTAGCTCTGCTGCTACCCAGAGCTCACATTCAAGTGCAGCATCCTCAGTGATGTACACTCTGGTTACGCCCATGTTGAACCCCTTCATCTACACTCTGAGGAACAAAGACATAAAAATGGCTCTGAGAAGATTAATTGGGATGTCTTTTATGTAAGATCAGTTCTTCTGGGGATGAAGAAGTTCTCATGCTTTTATGGGTCAAAGCCTCACAACCAGAAATTGCTATGTTTTGATCAGATTTTAGACACATAGCTCGCTCCTTCTTTTATTTCCTTATATTTCCATTGATTTGAATGTAACCTCTCTATACTATTTCTAACTAACAAGTTACTGTTGTACCTTTTATACAGACAAATTTTCCCTTTGTTAATTTTCCTACATTTCCAAAGTTTTACCGACTTTGGATCACAAATACTTGGAAATTTCCATATCATAGATGCTGTGTGGAAAATGGAACTTTCTGATAAGGATTCCCACTTGGCTTTAATAGATGTCCTTTTCATATATTTATGGGACATATTACAGAGAGCGGCTGGTCAGTCATGCGTTTGCCAGTCTAGGGTAGGGGTGCAGAGAAAACACCCATTCTTTCCTCCATCGTGTTCCTGGTATTTAACTGGTCAAGCACCTGACAATCACCAGGAACATGACCACAGTGTTCCTCCTGTACATCTGGATCCAGAAAAGGATTTTTACCATGGGAATGAGAAATCTCGTGCTTCAAAAGCTCCCCCATCACTCTTTGGGTCCCTAGTGACTATTCTTGCCCTAACTTATGGCAACCCATAAATGAGGTTACTTGTTTGTAGCAGATCTGGGAGGGATATAAATAATGAGAGCATGGAAGGAAATATGTTCTGCTACTGAGAGGAAAGGCTCAAAGGGCCCTCAAGGACCCAGATGTGAAGGCCTCAAGGACCCAGATGTGGACTGATTTGATAAAGGCAGTACAAGAGAAAAATTAGATGGGAAGCCCAATAAAATATTGCTAGAACTGTAGTATTATTGCAAGAGGTTTTGGGTCTTGTAGGCTACTGGAGGTTGTTTATCCTGAACTTGGCATAAATTCTGAGAACCTTATGTCATTTGGTATAAAAGGGCATCAGATCAACTGCACATACAAACCAAGGACGAATTGTTGCAGCCATGGTTTGGCCATGAGAATAACATTTTGCTGCCAGCACCAACTGCACTAAACCCTGGAGACTCTGTTGAATGGATGTGGCCTTGGGTGTTTTGACACAGGGACCAGTGTTTTCTGGCCCTTCTGGAACCTTGGAACCAAGACCTGGAAGCTGGCCTCCTATGTGTTCCTGGAGGAACATGAGAGTGGCCCCCAAATATTAGAGTACTGTACCCCAAATGGCTGGAATATAAGATCATCTTACTGGGGAATTTTGTCTTATCATTGTGGACAGAGAATGTGTCTTCTATAGCCCTACATATTGATCCATCAGTAACTCCCACAGGGAGAGGAGTGAATTTATTTGATGCTAGACAAGGACAGGACCCCGATCCATGCCCTGTCCTATCACAGGACCAATATCTTGCATGCATCCTACCTAATGGACAAGATTTGCCTATGTTGGTGTCATTAAAACAGTGTCTTATTTCCCTTTAGGTTAATCTATTCTACATTTCCTGTGAATTGGAAAACCCCCTAGCAACAGCTGCTGGTTGCTGAGCATGCCTGAGCATGTCAGTTCAGCTGCTGGCCTCCCATGGAAGTGCAAGCTATGAATGCAGTCTGAGTAGGACTTTGAATGCAGCTGGATCCTCAGGCTTGAGGATTGTCATGGTTTTCTCGTTATCTGTATCATAATTTCTGTTGTTATTTGTGTGTTATAATAAATCTTTATGCAATAATTCCTAATGTCCTGTTGGGATGGATTGTGCCTTCATCCCATCTGGCCATGTTGGGGCTGATGGTGCAGCTGTGCTTCCTAGTGGCTGGGACAGCTGACTAGTTCTGTTCCTGTGTAACCCCACCTTCCATGAATGGGAGTGGATTGAGAGGAGGCAGTTGTTAGGCTGGTATTTTTGCTGCCATCAATCTGGACCAGCACAGTAGCCAAACCTAATGTCCTTTCCACAGGGGGAAATGTCTGGGTAAAGAGAAATGACAAATGGAGAGGAGAAATTATAGCTGAGTATAAAAGGATGAATAAGTGTGTTATGCAATGAGGGATATCCAACATTTTATTAATGCCTCAAGTGAGGTTCAAGGCAGAGAATATCTCTTAGCAAAAGCATATTGGATGCCCTCAGGTTGAAGCTATTTGTTTGCCAAGACCACCTCTGCTTTTGGAACCCAACAAGGTTGAATGACAGCCTGCAAACCAGAGTTACATTGCTCTGGGAGAAATTCAGGTGATAAGCCTTTATAGGACAAATGAGTTGCCTGCGGCCTTGTATGTATACAATGGGCAATATTAGAATCAGTGGAGGTGAGAATCCTGGCCAAAAAATTTCCATTTTCCCTATGCTATACCCCTCCAGAATTCTTTCCTCATCATCTACATGCTTTCAAACTTCCATGATGGTCCCTGTATGAGAAAGCTGAGCCTTATAACCAGATCCCACAATAGCAATAGAGGCTGTAAAAACATACAAATAATAACAGAAATTATGATACAGATAACAACAAAATTATTACTTTTTGTTCCTCAAGCCTGAGGAGATTGACTGCCACCAGCTGTATTCATAACAGTCCTACTCAGATGGGTCTATTACTCACACTTTCCACAGGAGGCTAGAGTGAAACAGTAGGGAGATCTGTGCACACATAACAAGCAGCAGCTTTTGCTAGGGTGTGTGACCAATCCACAAAGACTTTAGAGGAGGTTAAACTTAATAGTGATAAGACACATAGTTTAATAATGCCAACATAGGCAAGTCTTGTCCATCAGGTAGGGTGCACAGAAGAGTGGTCCTGTGATAAGACTGGCAGGAAGGGGGTACTGATGAATCTAGTATATGACACCTTTCTCCCTCTCCCACTGAGGGTTTCTGAGGGGTCTATATATAGTGCTGCTGAAGGCATATGCCCTACACACAAAGATAAAACAAAAATTCCTGTAAAATGCTCTTATCTTCTGGCCATTTAGGGTACACTACCATATCTTTGGGGAACACTCTACTGTTATTCCTGGAATGGAATACACAGGAAGCCAGCGTTCAGGCCTTGTCCCCAAGGTGCCAGAAGGGCCAGCCATTGTTGGTCCCTGTGTGAAAATGTCCAAGGCCACAACTACTGAACAGAGTCTCCAGGGTTTATTGCAACCAGTGCTGGCAACAAGATGTTATTCTAGCGGCCAAATCTTGGCTTCAACAATTCCTCCTTGGTTTGTACTTGCAGGTGTATAGCAGAGACAGCAATGTGTGTTAGCAAGTTCACAGGGCTTCTCATTCAAATGCTGTCACACTGTCCATAAGCAGACACACCATACCCATAGACTCTTGGTCTCTGAATTCAGGCCAGACTTTAAGAAACCATTGTAACTCTCTATCATGGCTTCCCATCCGCCATTGAATTATATGGTAATTGAAACTCCCAATTTATCTATAATTTTTGTACCCATTATTATGGTTCATGCCCAGTAAAGTGGGTGCCTTGATCAGTCTCAATTACCTAAAGTCAGTCATAGGCTGCAAAGAGATACTCTAGGCCTCTTTTGGTCATTTGATGGTCTGTGCAATACACAGGAAAAGCAATCATAAGTCCATTAGCTGTGACCACACTAGTCATGGCATATCCATAACCTTCTGGTATGGGCAGAGGTCCAAAATAGTCTATCTCCCACTTGATGAGAGGGATTGTTCCCTTAGGTATTGTTCCATGTTGCTGTGGGAATTGGTGTAAGTCCCTTTTTGAGTATATAATGCACTCTTAACCAGGCTCTGATGACTTATTCAAAGGTCAAAGGCAGGCCCCCAAAATGTGCTACAGCCCACATTGTCTTCTGCCCTGCCTGTGACAAGTTTTGATATAACCATTTGTCCACATCAGAAGTAGGCTTTCCTTCTAGCCAATGCACCTGGGCCAAAGTGTCTGCCTCATCATTTCCTGGGAATGCCAGTGGCAAATGGCCTGTCACATGATATACTATAATTGTTTTAGTCTCACTAAAGGCCTATAAGTCTTCCTAAGGCTCTTCCTCCAAAAGGGGTCAGTGATCCGCCAGCCAGTTGGTATGGTATAATTTTGGTAGTCACAGAGTCAAGCCTCAATAGATGGCCCAGCCATCAGTGCAGGCAACTAACGGGGAGAGCTCCTGTGTGATCATGAGCCATGCTGCCCACAGCTCTGCCCATTGACTGCTCTTTACCCTTATGCTCTTCCATACATATTGTCTCAGCCTTAGGATGCAAATCTAAGGCCCTCCATTTCAGTGGCTGTCCATGGCTGGAGCCATCTGTGTACCATGCATCTTTGGGTATAAGGGTTCTTCTCTCCTGATAATGGCTCTCTGTTACTAATGGCCCCACAGAAAATTCTTCTTGCCTTTCACTGGTATATGTCACTGTCTTCAGTAAGCATTGGAGTTCTCCACTCAAGCAGTTCATAGAAAGGGCACTACATTAGTGGAGGCACCTCACTTGGCCAGTGTAGGCATCTCTGCCATGCCACCCTGTGGTCTTTGTGCCCACTTTTGTACCCACCAAGCAATGGAATAAGTGGTTATTACCTTTGTCAGGGCTGTTCTACAGATGTACTCCATAGTCGGCAAAGCATGGTACATATCAGCCAATTGATTGCCTATTGAGGTGTATCAGACCTCTGCTTCCTTCTAGGGTTATAACCAGAATACAATAGTTTGGTGGTGTCATTCAAGCCATGGCCATAGACCCAAGCCATAACTGTCTTTAGTCATATGAACACCCAGCTCACAGGGCCTCGATATGCCTGTCACACTCAAGGCATACACAACCCTGACTGCCCACATTGCATCAGTAAGAAAAAGCATATGTCTCATCCCAGTCCTACCTGACACCCTTTCATACCAAGTAGTATAAGGACTTCAGATTTTGTGTCAAGTGTGGGATAAACACTCTCCGGTAGCCTAAAAGACCCAATATCTCTTGTAATACTGCAATAGTTGTATGTAAAGGGAAAGCCTTGATAGTACCTATGACTGCTTCCAGAATAATTTTAATCTTTCCTGACCACATAAACCCCAAGAACTAGACTGAGAAAAGAGGTCCCTGAACCTTGGTGCTGTTCATGACTCCTTCCTCCCATAGATGTTTCAGCAGTCTAGGTGCTTCACCTTCTAGGTCTGTAAGAGAATAAGAAGTAAGCATGATATTATCAATATAATGGATCAGCAACACCATTTATACTTTCCCCAATGCTGCCAAGCCCTGGGCCACAAGTCCATGACAGATGGTGGGACTGGAGGTATCCATGTGGATGGAGAGTGAATGTTCATTGTCAGCCTTGCCATGTTAAATCAAACTGTTCCTGACTTTCCTGTGCTATGTCAATAGAGAAGAAAACATTAGAAGGATCCACAATATAATGATATATCTCTAGTTCATGACTGAGGGTGTCCATAAGGGCTATCTTAGTGGGGACAGCAGCACACAGGGGATAATGATTTTGCTGTTCTCTGTAATCCATGCTCATATGCAAGGAGCCATCTGACATTTTCAATGGCCATTCTGGGGAATTAAAAGGGCTTTGAGTGGGCTTTATAATGCCCACCTTTTCCATTTACTGAATGTTTCTCCAATTTCTTTCTTCCCTGCAGGAAATTTTTATTCCTTGGCAATTCACCTGACAAGGCACAGGCAAAGCCCTGAGCAGGTGCCTAGCATGTTCCCTCAGACCTGCTTTCACTACATGTACTCATCTGAACTCACTTGCAGTGGTCGGTAACATAGGCCCTACAGAATAACTATCCCCAAAATATACTTGGGAATGGGGAAGATATACAGATTATACTCTTTTGTGGGTAGGTGCCCTATTACTAATGGGATTAAGGCTTGTTTCACTCTAATAACATTACCCCCATATCCATCTATCACAGTGCAGGTCCCAGGAAACCAGTCAGTGTTGTCATAAATCAGAGAACATTCAGCTCCTGTGTCTAAAAGAGCCAGGATACATTGCACATTCAGTGAGGACCAATGAATTGATATTTCAGCAGGTAGCCTCCTTTCCTGACATGGTTCAGCTATATAGGTGCATTGACCCTCCCCTCAGTCAAACCATGTCACCCAGTCATCTCCCTGTGAGGCTCTAGGTGGGAGCAGCTGAGTTCTTCAGATACAAGAGGTGGACTTGTGGTTTTGTCTCTGTCTTCTATTTCTTTTTCCTTGCATCAGCCAATGTCTGGAACCGTTGCTCCACTTTCAATTGCTATCACAGTTCCAAAACGATTTTATTTTACTTTCCATCCAATTTCTCTTTGTCTGCTCCTGCCTTTATTAAATCAACCTACATTTGGGTCTCTGTGACATTCATGGGGCCCTTTAAACTCTTGCTCCGAGTATCAGATTGCACTGTCTTCCATCCATGCATTGTCTCTGACTCTCTGAGGTCTGCTACAGCATGAGTAACCACATTTATGGGCTGTCCTAAGTGTGGAGCAAGAAGAGCCACTAGAAACTCACAGAGGGATGGGGAAGCAGTTTGAAGCACCAAATTCTTCATCCTCATTGTAAACAACTCATCTGGGCCATTATATTCTGGGTTATAAATGGCATTTTTCATGCCCAACTCCTTTAACACCTTTTGTACATGTATTCATCTCCCATCTAGTGGAGAAAGTATCATTGATATGCAATCTTATCATGGTTTGACATAAACAACACAGTAGTTTCAATATTCACCCATATTGTCAAGTTCTCACCCCATCTACTGTGGTCACAGTCCATCAGCATAATAAGATATTGTAGGGTAATTAATTGTCTTCTCTGTGGTGTACTGCCTTCCCTGTGACCTACCTATATTGTGATTGAGAATTATAGTGACACTTTATCTATTTCTCTTACCCTCCACAACCCTTCCACTTTGGTATCCACAGTCTGTTGGCATCTGTAAGTCCACTGCTATTTTGTTATATCAGTTTTGCTTTATTTTTCAACTCCCCAATAGTAACCATTCAGTTACTTCTCTGTGTCAATGTGTCTACTGTTGTTTTGTTCATTTTTTTTTGTTTTGTGCTTAGATTCCACATATGAGTGAAATTTTATGGTATTTTCCTTTCTCCATCTGGTTTATTTCACTTATCATAATGTTCTACAGGTCCACACATTTTATTACTTATGGCAGGATTTCATTGTGAAACAGGGACTGTGGGTTTAGACAGAGTAGGGTGAGGGCCTCCAGAAAAAGACCCCTACCAAAATCCAATATTAAATGATTAAGTAAAGTCAGTCACATTAATTCTCTTAACTAAGATATCAAACTAGGAAAATAAGTATTCTTCTGGGAGATTAATTAAAATTAGAAAGCCAGAAGTAACTTGACCTGGAATGTTTAATATCCCCCAGATAAGAATATACCTTAGCATAGCTCATGTCTTTATTGTGTCAATAAAATCAGGCTATTGTAAGATTTACTTTAGCCTGCTAAAAGGCCCAACTTATAATCTTTAACTTTATGCAGATGCTACTTTTCTTCCTCCGGCCCTAAATCAAATGATTTGCAACCTGGGCAATTAATAATGGCAAACAAGCCCAGTAATAAACAGCATAGTAAAAACAGGAGGGATTCCATCTTAAAGATAAGATTGCATTTTAAAACCCAAGAAGTCAAAAAGAAAGTTTCTTAACATAACGGACAATAACTCAACCCACCTTAGGAGCAGAACAGGCAGTCTTGTTTGATATGCTCTCTGACCAAGAAGCTGCTATCCTGGGAAGGAATCTGCTCCCAAACTGAGGATCTGCTATTCTGGACAAGAGTCAAAGCAGTAAATATCTTGTGTTGATAACTTTGCAAAATAACTTGGAAGACTAATAAGAAACTTAGTGTCTCTTCAAAGATATATATTTGGGGAAATTTTGGCAGGGCTGCATCCCTAGCCCTTTGTCTCGCAACCATGTATAAAACCCATAGGCAATGCACAACTATGGACTCTCTTTTCCTATCTTTGCACAAGCCAGGAGATCTTTCCTCAAACTTTATCTCTAAATAAAAGCCTCTCCCTGGCTCTCCTACATTGAGTGTTTGCTAAGCTCATTCTTTGACTCCACGAACAAGAACCCAGCATCATTTTTTGTCCTTTTTTACTAAATAACATTCTGTTGTACACATTTACCACATTTTCTTTATCCATTCATCTATTGATGGACACTTTGCTTTAAAGCTTATGAAAGACTATTCTATGATGTAGTGCCATTATGAACTACATGTTCCTTACAGAAGTGGAGTTTAGAGATCTTCCCAAAGTTATAGTCTGAGTAAGGGATGGGGCCTTGGTGGCAATTCTATCAGGGTGCTTATGGTTCTATCTCTGGGCAAGTGGTTCCCAGCCAGAGAGGATTTTGCACCTGGGGATATTTGGGCATGTCTGTAAGGATGCTGCTTAACACCTATAGTGCACAGGACAGCATCCAACACAAATAATTATCCTGCCCCAAATGTCAACATTAGAAGGTGGAAAACTAATTCTAGACCAGCTCTTTTCCAATTTCAATTAGCCTGTGGGTCACCCAAGAAGTTAGTTCAAATTTTGATTCTGATTCCACAAGTTCTGGTGAGCACAGAGACCCTGTATTTACGTGAGCTCCTGAGTGACATCTATGCCACAGGTTCTTGTCTATGGATCTTTTTAGTAGCAAGGCTGTGGTCCTGAGCTGAAGTCTAGTGTAGGTAATCACAAAGTTAATTTCTACTTGTGATTGTTAAGGAAAACTGTTTTCAGTCATCCCCGAGGCTGTGATAAATTCTGTCCTTGATTCTTTCATACAAGGGCTCTTGAGTGACACCAATAATATACTTCTGAAAACACTTTAATAGACAGAATAAGATCCTCCAAAAGATGTCCACATCCTAATCTCCAGAACCTTTAATATCTTATTTTTTATAGTGAGGGAGGATTAAGGAAGCAGATGGAGTAACATTGCTATCTAAAGCTGGCTTTAAGAAAGGTTATTAGCTCTGATTATACTGGCTGTGTGAGGTAATGACAATTATCTCCAAACCCAGGGAGAAAGAAAAGTCAGGTAGACATTTGCAAATGTCAAGCTGCTGGCTTTGGAGATGGAAGAAGGGCCAATAGCCAAGAATGCAGGTGGCCGCCAGGAGCTGCAATAGGAAGGGAACAGAGTCTCCACTGAGTCTGCAGAAGGAATCCACTCCTACATACTTCTTGACTTTAACCCAATGAGAGCTATTTCGGCCTCTGACCTCCAAAATTCTACAAGCCCATTTTCCCATTTCAAGCCACTAGTGTGATAACTTGTTACAGCAGAAATAGGAATCTAATACAGACATTTATCCAATGCAATTTTGTTTTAGGGAACTGAATTTAAGTCTGCAGATTCATTCATTTAATTCTCATTTTGTAGGATATTTTGTGTTAATTTCCTACTTTAAATAAAGAAAGAAATCCAAAGTCAATTTGATATTTGGCACTAATAGCTGGTATTGAGAATGTCCCATGGCATAAATGTTAATGTGGTTCTAAATGTAAGACATTTAGGTCATTAAGATAGGAAGAGTAAATCATTATTAAAATTAAGGTCACCTATTCTACTGTAAAAGTTTCTATCAAAATTTCTATACTCTTTTTCATGTTAATTCAAACCTCCCTTCTTTAAATTATTTTACTTGCCAACACTCTCTCAAGGTTTCTTTTAACATAATACTGGGATTATAAGTGAATCACTATGTGCTTCTTTGAAAGACAATGTGTACAAATACACATACATATATGCATGCATACCTGTTACTCAAACATTCTCTTGAGGAGGAAATTCATCAAACTATTTCCACACATTTCATTTATACTTCAAAACATCCTTGTTGGGGATAAGTTTATTACCTATATTACCTTTAGATATATGGAAACTGAGTTTCAGGGTGACTAAATTTCTTACAATCCACAACAAAGAAGCAAAGACTTATTATGCCCTTACTCAAATTACATAAATATAAAAAATGTAGTATGTACACTTAATTTTTGGTGTGGCTCCTTTAATTCATCAAATTATACATTTAAAAATGTACTTTTTATTCTATGTCATTTCACTTTCACAAATTAGTTAAAAGGAGAAAGATAAATCTCTGAAGCTGCATGGCTCAAAGTAGGGTCTAGATCACAGGCAGTTGAGTCATGAGCAAGTGTGGGGGATTCTCTTCTAACTGAGAAAAACGAAAAGTTTCAAACATTTCAACAGGATATAGAAGCAGTGAAATTAAGACAATTCACATTTGAGAAACTCTTTTATTTTCTCTAAAATGGATTAACTGACATATATGAGTGGACCATTTATTGGTTCTTGACAAGATATAACAATATATGGACAGTAGCTGACATATATCAGTTCACACAAAAATGCAGTATACCCATACACCAATCATGGTATGGCTTTAGAAACATAGCATAGAAACAGACTTTGATTGCAGACCGATGAGGAGCCCTGTAGAGTTCAGAACAACTTCCTCTCATACGGTCCACTTCTATAATGAACGTATTCTGTAAAACCATTTGATAGGATGACTTGTAGTGCAGCAATATCCGACTGATTCAGTAATATTAGCAAACAGAATTGAGAGAAACCATAATAATCTGCTGTCCTTATTTTGGCTTTTCTCCCCTGATGTTTGAACATTCTTCAGTACTTTATTTCAGGTAACTATATTAAAAATGACTATCTGGATGGTCTTTGCAGGTACCTAGGAAAGGTGGAAGGACATATATGTTTGTGGTGAAAAATGGTGACCTTGAGTCACATGACTGGACATGTGAACTAAGGCTCTTACATGAATCATTATTTAACTGTAAATATTAAAGGGATTCCTGAGAAAAATGGAGATTAAAATGCATGATGCTGATATTGCTCATTCACTCACTGTCCCTTTAGTGGTTATGACAAAATTTAGAATGGGTGTGGATTTCATTTAGAAGAAGGAATATTTACAGGCATCACCAGAAGTTTTAAAACATAAACAAGAAGATGCCAATGAAAAAGCACACACATGTAAGTGGTCCTTCACCAGTGAATATCCCCTTTTACACACAGAATCCAGCATTCCATACATGAATGAGTAGATGTGCAGCTTGGAAAAGAAATATTTTGAATAGCAATTAAAAGTTGAACTTCAATTTTTACTTCATCATATTTTAAATGTTCTCTGACTTTAAAGCCATAAAATAAACCTTTTCATTGAATTTGTGCATCCATGTAGACTCCAAAAGGAGACAAGTATGATAATTTTGGCAGTGACTATAACAGGTGCTGTGAAAAGGCTGAAAGAGAACAGGTCCTAGTGAAGAAAATAACCACAGTGACCAGAGGTATAAAGCACCTTAGTGTGTTAAATTCTAGATTGTCAGGAAAAGGAGTTACAATAGTGACATGAAAAAGAATGTCATGAATATAAGTGAGAACAGTGGTTTCAAATTTTCCTCTATGATAAAATTACATAAACTGCCTTGTTCATCATGTAATTTTTTCCATTGTGGCAACACAATGCATGAATATTCTTTTAGAAATACAAAAGAAATGTTATTTGGTATGATATGTCATTTGAAAATATATTTATTTAAAATATTTTGTTGTCTCATTAGATAAATGGAAATTACAAAATAATTAGTTGAAAATAAATTTGGGAATGTATGAAAACAACAAAGGAAAAAACTGTTGGATATCAGAGACAGCAGAAAGCTACTATAATAAGTTATGTAAATTGAATAGAGAAATTGAGGTCAAATAAATGTAAATTCCAGAATACAAACAGAATGAACAATGCTATATCCATTTGAACAAATAATCACAATTTCAAACTCTGAGTCTTTGGCCTCTGCAATCATGGGCACTTGTTCAGTCCAGGGGGCTATTAGTTCTTAGATTCCTTCACATGGAATCTTTTCAAAGCCCCCTTTATATCTTTGTTCCTCAGACTGTAGATGAAGGGGTTCAGCATGGGTGTGACCACGGTGTACATCACTGAGGCTGCTGCACCTGAGGGTGAGCTTGGAGTAAGAGCAGAGCTGAGGTACACCCCTAGGCCTGTACAATAAAATAAGGAGACAGCAGACAGGTGAGATGAACAGGTAGAAAATGCTTTATACTTGCCCTGAGCTGATGAGATTCCATGTATGGACAAAACTATCTTAGAATAGGAGTAAAGGATTCCAGCAAGGGGAATACCAGCCAGCAGTGTAGCTGAAAAATATATCATCAGGTTATTAAAGAAAGTGTCAGAACAGGCAAGTTGGACCATTTGATTGAGTTCACAGAAAAAGTGAGGGATTTCCATGTTGGAACAGAAAGACAGACCCAACACCATTAAGCTGTGTAACAAGGAATTCAGGACACTCATAATCCAGGACACCAGGACCAACAGTCTACAGAGTCGGGGGTTCATGATGACCGTGTAGTGAAGGGGGTGGCAGATGGCCACATATCGGTCATAGGCCATCACGGTCAGGAGGAAGTCATCCATTCCTCCAAAGAGTAGGAAAAAGTACATCTGGGTGATGCAGCCTGCATAGGTTATGGCTTTGCTCTGGGTCTGTATGTTCAGCAGCATCTTGGGGATGGTGGTGGAGGTGAAGCAGATGTCCACAAAGGACAGGTTGCAGAGGAAGAAGTACATGGGTGTGTGCAGGCGGGAGTCTGCACTGACAGCCAGGATGATGAGCAAGTTCCCAAACACAGTGATCAGGTACATGGAGAGGAAAAGCCCAAGTAGGAGGGGCTCCAGTTCTGGTTCTTCTGAAAATCCTAGGAGAAGAAATCCTGAAATACTAGTATCATTCCCAGGATCCATGTGCTGGACATGAATACCTGAAAGTAGAAGAAAGAAATGACTAATTTTCCCATAAGGAAAGATTAGTACCTAGAATAAGTGCTATCTTTTATTTTGTATCAAAGAAATTCATTTCCATATTTGATTCATGGAGGGCCTGTTTTGGGTCTCCTCAGCTTCTCTGCTATAGGAATTCCTTTTCACTGTACACCTGTTCCTCAAACATAATGTGTGGTACTGTTTTCTCCAGAGTATCTTTCATTTACCTGAGGAACAGAAAATGTATAGAGACCACATTCCAGGAACTGTCCAGAGTAGAGAATGCTGAAAAAAAAATTCCCAGGATCCAGGGCTGGAGGAGGAGTGATCAGGTACAAATAATTGTGCCCCTCTCAGAGGGTGCAGGTCCTATGAAGAAAGGAAAGCATGTATAAAGGATAGTGTAATGGGGTTTTATTTTTATTGAGGATTTGGCAAATACCTGAAACAAGGTGACAGGTTAACAGACACCTTGAAGAAGATTGAGCAGGAGATGCACATTATCTGGTGACTGTGTGCCAGGCAGAGGGAATGGACAGTGTGCAATTGTCCTGAGGAAGGTGGTTGTTTTGGAAAATCAGGGCTCAAAATGAGCTAGTGTGTTGAGGGGGATGGGCAAGGCAGAGGGCAGTGAGAGATGGTGTCACAGGATGATGAGGATGAGATGGCCTCCTGACTGCTGAGACTTCAAGACACAGGGAGTCCTCTGTCCACACAAGGTAAATCTGTTGCAAAGTCATCATGTCTTTGAAAAAGATCCCTTTCCTCGTTCCTTATCTTGACTGAGTTCTCACCCCTGAGTTATAGAAGTCACCTTGGATTTATGTTTTTTGGTACCCCTGTTCTGAGGACTGTCCTCCATTACAAGGAACAACCACAGACACACACACACCCCACACTGCACCCCACTATGCACCCAGGTGTGCTGCTGTGTTATTTCCACATCCTCACTCCTGCCCACACTGCTTAGTTTATGCTGTTCAAATCAATTACCTGTTCCCTATAAAATTTAGACATCAGACCCTGAAATTGCTATCATAAGCCTCCCATGGAAAATTAAATTGGAATTCCATGTTGATATGTCCATTTCATGCCCTGTATTTAAAGAAACATAAACAATCTGTTCAATATGCCTAGAGGGAGAGGAAGGGAAAGGACATGAGGAAGAACAAAGATCTAACAAGCCCAGGTGGACCCTTAGACACTGTGAGGAAGGGAACACCTCCTTGTTTCTGGAGGTTTTCCAACCCTGATCATGTCCCGTTGATGCCAAGCAAATAAAATATGTCAATCACTCAAAAAAGGAAATATGCAAAATACAAGCCATCTATTTTAAATATCAAAGAGTGCAACTCTGCTTGTTTGTTTTGGTGCCCATTCTACATTTATGTGACCAGCTGGTTTTACTATGGCTGGATAGTACATGAGGTAAGTCATTTTCTCCCTTTCATTTGGAATTTTTTCTTTGTTTTTCTTGTACTTTGAGATTTGATCTCAAATGTGATAAACACAGCGGACAGAGTGCAGTCCTGGTTTTTGTCTTCATCCAATCTTCAAGGGCCTCTCCAGACCATACTATATACAATCCTACACATGCCATGTGATTCTATCCTTTTTACCAAAAAACATTCTTCATATGATTTTTCCCTAAGTATACTATGTCATGCAGGCACTTGTTTCATTTTTTAAAATTATTTTTGAACACAACTAAAGTATATTTAACATACAATATTATATTGGTATGAAGTGTACCAAATAGTGATTTGACAGTTACACACATTACTAAATGGTCATCATGATAAGTTTAGTTAACATCTGTCACTGTACAAACTTATTACACTATTATATTGACTATATTCCTGATGCTATACTTTTCATGTGAATTGATACAACCACTGTGAAAAGCAGTATGGAGGTTGTTCAAAAAACTAAAATTAGAAATATAATATAGTATGACCCAGAATTTCTACTTTAGGGGAATTTACATGAAGGAACAAAAACAACTAATTCAAAAATATATATGCACCCTCATGTTCATTGCAGCAGTATTACAATGACCATGATATGGAAACAACTTAACTGTCCAGCCGTAGATGAATGGATAAAGAAGTGGTACATATACATAATGGAATATTATTCAGCCACTAAAAATGTCCTGCCATTTGTTACATGAATGGACTTAGAGGGTATTATGACCAGTGAAATAAGTCAGACAGAAAGGCAAAACCATATGATTTCACTAATATGTGGAATACAAAAACAAAACAAATGAACAGAGCAGAAATATACTCACAGAGAGAACAGACTATTGGTTAACATAAGGGAAGGTGGGAGTATGGGCAACATGGATGAAAGGGATAAAGAGGTACAATCTTCCAATTAGAAAATAAATTAGTCTAATGGATTGAAGTATAGCAAAGGGAATATAGTCAATAATACTGTAATTTATATGAATGTTGATGGACATTAGCTACATTTATTGTGGTGAGCATTTTGAATGTGCATAATTGTTCAATCACCATGTTTTATATATGAAAGCAATATAATGTTTTATATCATCTATACCTCAATAAAAATTATTTGAAAAGAAAGGAAATGGTTAACTAATCCACAAAATATATGGCCTCACAAATAATGAAATAATCTTAAATTAATGCTCTTTGGCATATGTTTTCTAACCTACTGGATAGATTTTTTTCATGTGAACACCCAGAATGGAGAAGATACTATGAAGTCTATGTCTCACTCACGCTGGTGCAGGGATGTATTTGCAAGCATTCCTTGGTCTGGATCTTTCTCTGAAATTGTAAAAAATTCCCCATTTTAAAAATAAAAAGAAATGTCTTTGCTTCACTGTATATCTCCTCACAGCTAGCAATTTTCCTGACATCTTGAATTACAGGGACATTTGGACTTATGTTCTGCTATCAATTAACTGTCAAAATGACACCAGATTTGCTGAATTCAATGCTCGCATCTCTGTAGCTTCCTGGATAATTGCTTCACTTTGTTAAACAAGCATTCTGACAAGTGCAACCCTCCCTAGGCTGGAGACTAGGCTGAACTGGTTCTCAGATCACCATCAGTATCATTTTTTCTTGGCTTTGCTTCTCTCTGACCCTTACCTGCCAGGTCTGCTGGGCTATCAGACTCACCTGCAAGAGGTCTCTGAGAGGAAGGTCTCCCTGTGGAAGTCAGAATTCTTCCCTGGATGGTTAATGATGGAGACTGAAACTGTCTCTAGATAAGACAGCAGGAAAGAGCCAAGCTTTGGTGCCCCAGCCAGACTTAGGATTCCAAAACCACAACTATGTCCTGTGCGGCCTAAGGTGACACATGCTGAGGGACCGCGGCAGATGAGGTATTTACCACTTCCTATGTCTTCAAATTAGTCACTGCTTCCATTGTTTGTCCTGCCTCTGAGCACATCATGCCCTGTGGGACACAGGTCTGGACACAATGGGAAATTATCTGTCAATTTTCTATTCCCAAGATCATTTTAGAATTCAGCTGAATCCTGTTTTTATTTCTCCTTCTTCATGAATTCTCTTGTCTTGAAGAGGCATAACCTTCAAGCACATTATCACACCCATGAATTCATATTTCTCTAGAGTCTAACCTAAGGAACCACCAGGATTAGGTCCCTTGGGTCTAAAACCATTGACACATCATGGGCCCAAAATCTTTGATACAGAACATTTTAATTACCCTCTTCAGGGATGGGAGACCTCTGTTACATTGATGTAAAACCTTGGGCTCTATACTCCCTGGCTTCAGGACACACTTTCCAAATCTGTGAGGACTTTCCACACAGATATATCAGAAAGTGATAACTGCCATTTAGTCCCATGTTATGAAATTTGTTAATTAAGAGATCTGTTTATATATTGTGTGTGATATACTGGAATTTTGCAAAGCAGTGTGTTTGTTTTGTGGATGAATTCCCAGAAATGAAAATGATGGACTATATGGTAATTCTATTTTTAATTTATTGAGGAAACCATACTGTTTTCCATAGTGGCTGCACCAAGTAACATTACTATCAACAGTGCTCGAGGGGTCTCTTTTCTCCTTATCCTTGACAACTCTTGTTATTTCTTGTCCTTTTGAAATTAGCCATTCCAACTAGTGTGAGGTGATATCTCATTGTAGTATCGATTTGAATTTCCCTGATGATTAATGATGTTGAACATCTTTCCATGTATCTGTAATTCTTCTTCAGAGAAATATCTACTCATGTCCTCTGCCCAATTTTTTTTCAGGGTGGCATGTGTATTTTTTAAATTTTGTTATTATTAATGTACAATTACATGAGCAACATTATGGTTACTAGGCTCCCCCTATTATCAAGTCCCCACCACATAACCCATTACAGTCATTGTCCATCAGTGTAGTAAGATGCTATAGAATCACTACTTGTTTTCTCTGTATTATACTGCCTTCCCCATATACCCCCACTGCATTATGTGTGCTAATCGTAATACCACTTTTCCCCATTATCCCTCCCTTCCCCCATTTTCCCCAGTCCCTTTCCTTTTGTTAACTTTTAGTCCATTCTTGCGCTCTGTGAGTCTGCTGCTGTTTTGTTCCTTCAGTTTTTGCTTTGTTCTTATACTCCACAGATGAGTGAAATCATTTTATACTTGTCTTTCTTTGCCTGCCTCATTTCACTGAGCATAATACCCTCTAGCTCCATCCGTGTTGTTGCAAATGGTAGGATCTGTTTTCTTCTTATGGCTGAATAATATTCCATTGTGTATATGTACCACATCTTCTTTATCCATTCATCTACTCTACCTATTTTTTAATTAGATTTTTTTGTTCTTTTGGTGTTGAGTTGTATGAATTCCTTATATATTTTGGATATTAACACCTTATTTTGTATATCATTTGCAAATATTTCTCCCATTCATAGTTCCCTGAATGTGAAGAAGAAAGGTAGAATAATTGCCATCAGATGAAGATTTGAACTTGATATACTGGTGGCTCTGAAGGTAGAGACAGGGCCATGAGCCAAGGAAAGCTTGTGCATACCAGAACCCCAAATGGGAAAAGAAAGGGATTTTCTTCTGGAGCCTCCAGAAGGAACTCATCCTACAGACATCTGTATATTAGTCTACTGAGACTCATTTCAGACTCTGTCCTTGAAAACATAAGAATATAAATGTTTCTTTTACACCCTCCACAGTACGCAACAGGAATATGATACACACATTAAAAAAATCTCTTTGAGGAAATTGAGTCTTAGCCTCTCAAAATTCATTTTTCTTCCTTTTGGTAAAGGAATTTTATGTTGAAATCTAACCTTAGGTAGAAGATAAAACCTAAAGTCAGTTAGGAGTTCTGCCACCTTGGCTGGTATAGTGAGTTGCCATTGTGTCTTTGTGTCTAAATTTCTAGTCTAGTCTTTTAATTTCATGGTAACTCATCATTCATTCTTATAATTTATTTCCTATCCAATTTTGTCACAAATTTATTTTCATCATAAAATATGGGATTATTAATGTCTATGTATGTCCACATATTTCTGAGTGTGTTTATTTGAAAGAAAATCATGTACAAATGCACCCACATGTATTCTTTCCCAAGAAAGAGTTCTTGGACTTAACAGTAGTTACCAATATTTCACTTATTCCTAACAACAAACAACTGATTTAAGTTTATATCCCACATCATCATCAGAAAGAAGGAAAAAAGGCAGGGTGATTAATTGTTTTATTACATTAAAAAACAAGTATTGGCTGCACTTTCTTGAATCACATATAATTTAACCCATGCAACATGTAGTGTTAACTTTTTGTTTTTAAATCAGAATATTTCACATTTTAAATATGTGTAACTTCTGTATGTCACTATATTTTGATGGATTATATTTTTAAAAATTCTAGTGATGCATGTCTCAAGGCAAGATTAAGAACATAGAAACTTGAGTCACATTTTGTCAGGGGCTGGAGATATGTCTTCTAACTGGGTAGAAACTAAAGTGTCATATATGCATGTAAAAATAATAGTATTTAGTCAAGGTCTTCAAATTTTATAAACTCACTTTTTTAAACTCACTGTTTTTAACATACATTTGTATGTAGAAATCACTAGCATAAATTGACTCAAGACAGAAGTGTGCTACAGCTTCTCACAACATCATGGACAAGCCTTAGAAACACAATGAAGAGACTCAGGGATACCTTAAGATTCCTGAATATCCAAGCTGAGGTCACAACTCCTCATCATGTAATTCTGCTAGACAATAAAACCATGATGATAAATCACTTGATTCAGGATAGCTTGTTACATAGCAATAGCTAACTGATACAATAATCAAAGCAAACAGCATTTATGGCAATTAAAAGCATCAGTCCCATCCTATTTTTGGCATATGAATGATATCTGGGGAGAACATTCATGGTTATCTTCTCATTCAAATTTATTTAAGATAACCGTATGAACAAGTGACACACAGATGTTTCCTTCCTAGGAAACTTAAAGAGGTAGAAAGGACATGCATGTTTGTGAAGACATATTGTTGACTCTGAAACACACAGGATGACAAGAATTCAAGAGCCATATTATCATAAAGAAGAAATCCCTCAGAATGTGGGAGATATAGAACTGATTACCTTGATATTGTTCATTCACTGTCCCTTTAGGGGTTATGAAAAAATTCTTTGAAAGGGGAGTCGTTTCATTAGAGCAATAGAAGAATCCTAATTGTATTTAGAACTCTAATTTTCAAGCAGGAACAAAAGAAAATTAATTAAAAAGATAAAATACACAAAGCATTTATTCACCCCCAATGCATAAAGCCCCTCTCACATATTAGATGATGGGTGAAGATTATGCAATTTTAGAAAGAGATCTAATCACAAAATTTCAACAAGAACAATAAGGAACAGATATGTGAAAACAAGTTAGAAACAGTATAAAGAGTGATCTATTAGCATTGAGTATAGTGAAAAACGTTTCCTTTTTATTGATAGGAAGGACTTGCATGTGATGAATATTAAATATGACAACTGATATTTTTCAGTAAGAAAAATAAAGAACAAAAATGCAATAGAGAGAACACGTATGACTGAGTGATGGATATGACCCCTCACAACTGATACACACTCACAATTGGCCACATGTACAATTATTCTATCTGTTAGAACTCAGTGGCAAATACAAATTAGATTTAAAAGTGTCCAATTCCTTGTTTCAAAGAATGCATCCAAAACAGAAATAAAAATGCTCTGACACCACTATACACCTATAAAGAGCTTGTAGAGATCATTTACAATGAAAAAACAAATGAATAACACACCCACAAGTATATTAAACTATTAAACTTCACAGCTAATGAAATAATTGCAAAGTAAATCTATTTTAACAAATCAAATAAAGTTTCTTCCAGTAAACACCCAGAATGAAAGAAGATGCTGTCAAATGAATGCCTCATGAACTGATGTTGCTAGGTGAATTTGCAAGCAATACTCTGGTCTGGATCTATCTAATAAATACAGAAACATCATTGTATATACCCTATCTTGAAAATAAAAAAAGAAATGCCTTCACTTCGCTGGACAACCATTCACACATAATCCTTCATTTTCCTACTCTCTTTAACTGTAAAACACTTTGGATTTGTTCTAGTTTACTGGAAATATTTTATGCCTTCCATTTCCTCCTCTAACTCGACTTTGATCACTTAATTGTCAACAATCATATAGGTATTTCTGTGGTTAATTTTCATGCCCTTTTAGCCCCATAAATAAATTGGTTAGTTAGTTAAACAAAGCAAACAACAGTAGAGATGTCCATATCCTGGGCTAGGCTGGTGGTTGTCACTGTCCTTAGCTGTATGTGCTCATTTTTTTTCTCTCTGTCACTTTCCTACATTACCTACTGGGCTCTTGGACTCACCTGTCTGGGACTGCTGAGGAGAAGGTCACCAGGTGGAAGTCAAAGTTCCTCCTGGATGGAAGATGGTGGAGAATGATGCTCTCTCCCAAGAAAATAGGGAGAGGGCATGAAGCATCAGCCCCAGAGCCAAATTAAAACTCAAAAGCAACAATATCCTGTCTAGTTCAAGGTGGCCCATGCTGAGGGGCTGCAACAGAGGAGATATTACAACTCCTATTTCATTAAGCACATTTCTGTCCAGTTGCTATGACCTTAAAACACATGATTTCCCTGTGGGACACTGGTCTGGGTAGAAAGGAAAGTTTTCCTGGAGATTCTGTGTTCCCAATTTACAAGGTTAGAATTAAGAGAATCTTATTTGTTCTTCATTTTGCTATCATTAATGTACAATTACATGAACACCATTACAGTTACTGGACTCCTCCTATTATCAAGTCCCTACCACATACCCCATTACAATCACTCTCCATCAGTGTAGTCAGATGCTATAGAATCACTATTTGTCTTCCTTGTGTTATACTGCCTACCCCATGTTCCACCCGCCCAACATTATGTGTGCTAACTGTAATGCCCCTTTCCCCTTATCCCTCCCTTCCCACCCACACACCCCATTTCCTTTCCCTTTGGTAACTGTTAGTCGATTCCTGGGTTCTGTGAATCTGCTGCTCTTTTGTATCTTCAGTTTTTTCTTTGTTCTTATACTCCACAAATGAGTGAAATCATTTGATACTTGTCTTTCTCTGCCTGGCTTATTTCACTGAGCATAATACCCTCTAGCTCCATCCATGTTGTTGCAAATAGTAGCATTTGTTGTCTTCTTATGGCTGAATAATATTCCATTGTGTATATGTACCACATTTTCTTTATCCATTCATTTACTGATGGACACAGGTTGCTTCCTTTCCTTGGCTATTGTAAATACTGCTGCTTTAAACAAAGGGATGCATATGTCTTTTTCAAACTGGCTCCTGCATTCGTAAATTCCCAGGAGTGGAATTCCTGGCTCAAATGGTATTTCCAGTTTGAGTTTTTTGAGGAACGTCCATACTGCTTTCCACAATGGTTGAACTAATTTACATTCACACCCGCAGTGTAGGAAGGTTCCCCTTTCTCCACATCCTTGCCAATATTTATTGTTGTTTGTCTTTTGGTGTTGGCAATACTTACTGGTGTGAAAAGATATCTCCTTTTGGTTTTAATTTGCATTTCTCTGATGATTAGCAATGTGGAGCATTGTTTCATGTGCCTGTTGCCCATCTGAAATTCTTCTTTGGAGGAGTGTCTGTTCAGATCCTCTGCCCATTTTTTAATTGGTTTGTTTGCTTTTTGTTTTTTGAGGTGCATGAGATCTTTATATAATTTGGATGTCAACCACTTATCAGATATGTCATTCATGAATATATTCTCCCATACTGGGGGATGCCTTTTTGTTCTACTGATGGTGTCCTTTGCTGTACAGAGCTTTTTAGTTTGATATAGTCCCACTTGTTCATTTTTGCTTTCAATTCCCTTGCCCTGGGTGATATGTTCATGAAAACTTCTTCATGCTTATGGCGAAGAGCTTTTTTTTAATTTTTAATTTTTTATTTTGGTATCACTAATCTACAATTACATAAAGAACATTATGTTTACTAGGCTCCGCCCTTCACCAAGTTCCCACCACATACTCCTTCACAGTCACTGTCCATCAGCGTAGTAAAATGCTGTAAAATCTCTAGTTGTCTTCCCTGTGTTGCACAGCCCTCCCCTGCCCCCCAACACTATACATGCTAATCATAATGCCCCGTTTCTTTTGCCACACCCTTGTCCATCCAGAGCTTTTTGTGTATGTTTTTTCCTAAGAGTTTTATGGTTTCATGACATACACTCAGGTCTTTGATCCATTTCGAATTTACTTTTGTATATGGGGTTAGACAGTGATCCAGTTTCATTCTCTTATATGTAGCTGTCCAGTTTTGGCAGCACCATCTGTTGAAGAGGCTGTCATTTCCCTTCTCTATGTCCATGCCTCCTTTATCGTATATTAATTGACTGTATATGTTTGGGTTAAGATGTCTCTTTTCTGGTGTCTCTATTCTGTTCCACTGGTCTGTAGCTCTGTTTGTGTGCCAGTACCAAATTGTCTTGATTACTGTGGCTTTGTAGTAGAGCTTGAAGTTGGGGAGCAAGATGCACCCCACTTTATTCTTCCTTCTCAGGATTGCTTTGGCTATTCGGGGTCTTTGGTGTTTCCATATGAAGTTTTGAACTATTTGTTCCAGTTCGTTGAAGAATGTTGCTGGTAATTTGATAGGGATTGCATCAAATCTATATATTGCTTTGGGCAGGATGGCCATTTTGACGATATTAATTCTTCCTAGCCAGGTGCATGGGATGAGTTTCCATTTATTAGTGCCCTCTTTAATTTCTCTTGAGTGTCTTATAGTTTTCAGGGTATAGGTCTTTCAGTTCCTTGGTTAGGTTTATTCCTAGGTATTTTTGTGGCCTAGTTTCTCTATTAGTTCATTGTTAGTGTATAGGAAAGCTAGTTGTTCCCAATCTCAGAGGAAAAGCTTTCAGCTTCTTGCTGTTCATGTGGTCTTTGCCTGGTTTTGGTAGTAGGGTGATGCTATTCTGGAAAATCTTCCATGTGCACTTGAGAAGAATGTGTATCCTGTTGCTTTTGGGTGCAGAGTTCTATAGTTTTTTATCATGTCCATCTCATCTAGTGTACTGTTCAGTACCTCTGTGTCCTTACTTTTTTTCTATCTGGTGAATCTGCCCTTTGGAGTGATTGGTGTGTTGAAGTCTCCTAAAATAAATGCATTGCATTCTACTTCCTCCTTGAATTCTGTTAGTATTTGTTTCACATATGCTGGTGCTCCTGTATTGGGTGCATATATATTTAGAATGGTTATATCCTCTTGTCGGACTGAGCCCTTTATCATTTTGTAATATCCTTCTTTATCTTTTGTTACTTTATTTTGAAGTCTGTTTTGTCTGATGCTAGAATTGTAACACCTGCTTTTTTCTCTCTGTTGTTTGCATGAAATATCTTTTTCCATCCCGTGACTTTTAGTCTGTTCATGTCTTTGGGTTTGAGGTGAGTCTCTTTAAACAGCATACAGATGGGGCTTCCTTTTTTATCCATTCTGTTACTCTGTGTCTTTTGATTGGTGCATTCAGTCCTTTTACATTTTGGGTGATTATTAAAAGATATGTACTTATTGCCATTGCACTCTTTAGATTCGTGGTTACCAGAGATCAAGTGTAGCTTTTTTACCATCTAGCCATCTAACTTCACAGTCTTATTAAGCTATTATAAACACAGTCTGATGATTCTTTATTTCTCTCCCTTATTATTCCTCCTCCTCCATTCTTTTTATGTTAGAATGTTTTAAGCTGCACTCCTTTGTGTTTCCTTTGACTGCTTTTGTGAGTAGTTCATTTTATTTTTTGCCTTTAGTTAGTAGTTGTTTGGTCTGCTTTCTTTGTTGTGATTTTATTTTCTCTGGTAACATCTATTTAGCCATAGGAGTGCTTCCATCTAGAGCAGTCCTTCTAGAATACCCTGTAGAGGTGGTTTTTGGGAGTCAAATTTCCTCAACTTTTGCTTTTCTGGGAATTGTTTAATCCCTCCTTCATATTTAAACCATAGTCGTGCTGGTTACAGTATTCTTTGTTTAAGGCCCTTCTGTCTCATTGCATTAAGTGTGTCATGCCATTCTCTTCTGGTCTGTAAAGTTTCTGTTGAGAAGCCTGATGATAGCCTGATGGGTTTTCCTTTGTAGGTGACCTTTTTTCTCTCTCTGGCTGCCTTTAATACTCTGTCCTTGTCTTTGATTCTTGCCATTTTAATTATTATATGTTTTGGTGTTGTCCTCCTTGGGTTCCTTGTGTTGGGAGTTCTGTTGGCCTACATGGTCTGAAAGACTATTTCCTCCCCCAGTTTGTGGAAGTTTTCAGGAATTATTTCTTCAAAGACACTTTCTGTCTCTTTATCTCTCTTCTTCTTCTATAATGTGTATATTGTACCGTTTGGATTGGTCACACACTTCTCTTAATATTCTTTTATTCCTGGAGTTGCTTTTATCTCTCTCTGCCTCAGCTTCTCTGTATTCCTGTTCTCTGATTTCTATTCCATTAACGGCCTCTTGCACCCCATCCATTCTGCTCTTAAGTCCTTCTGGAGTTTTTTTTATTTACGTATTCTCCCTCCCAAATTTATCCATTAGCTCTTGCATATTTCTCAGCAGGTCCATCAGCATGATTATGACTTTTATTTTGAATTCTTTTTCAGAAGATTGGTTAAATCTATCTCCCAGGCCCCCTCTTGGGAGTTTTCTGGGTATTTCTGGACTGGACCAAATTATTCTGCCTTTTCATCATGATAGAAGTACCTGTAGGCAGGTAGCACATGTGTCAGCTGGGAGAACAAAGTCTTTTCCTGTTTGCTGGTTGCCTTGCCCCTTTCCACTGCCTGTGTCAGTTACCTGCACTCCTGGGGCAGCCTCTGGATTAATCTCCTTAGCTGCTGTGGGTTAGGTCACCATCAGGCTAGCCCAGACCCCTGTGAGGAGTGGCATGCAGGCCGGGTGTGCTCTCCTGTGAGAGCTGTGCCCCTTTGTGCATTTCCCCAGTTTCTTCTGCCTGCCCAAGACAGCTGTGTGCTGGCAGCAGCATTTGGGTATGGCCCAGGTGGCTGCATGCCCACTCCTGGGCCGCTCTGCTGCCGCATCCACTGGTTCCCGTAGCCACTCCTGGCCCGCTCTGCTACTGCCTTGGGCACACACAGCCACTCTCAGGCTACTGGTCCACTGTGTCGGTGACTGTGCTGGCTAGGGTTATGACTGGAAGGCTGCTTATCACTGTGAGGGGCTTCAGAGGTGCACTGCCTCCCAGTGGGTTAGGGCATCTGGAGTTCCCTGGGATTCCCAGCTGCTGGGCTGAGTGTTCCAGGATGATTTCATCCTGCTGTGAGGTCCCTGTCCCTTCAAGAGTTTCAAAAATCACTCACTTTTCTTTTGTCCCATGGGAGCCAGTTGCAGGGACCCTCTCACAGATTTTGCTTTTCCATTTCTCTAATATCCAGCATACCATGCACTGTGTGTCTGCACTCCTGGTGCGGATTACTAGAGCTGGTTGTTTAGCAGTGCTGAGCTTTCACTCCCTCCCTGTTGTGACTCCTTTCCTCCCACTGGGGACCTGGGGTGGGGGGAGCACTTGGTTCATGCCAGGCATGGCTTGTGTCATACCCCCTTCCTGAGATGCTGAGTTCTCACAGGTGTAGATGTAGCCTGGCTGTTGTACTGTATCCACTGGTCTCTCTTTTAGGAATAGTTGTATATGTTGTATTTTCAAAGCTACATATGGTTTTGTGAGGAGATTTCCACTGCCTTACTCATGCTGCCATCTTCCATGATTTTTATTTTAAATCATCTTTCATGAATATTGGTGAGTTCAGTTTCATTTGGTTCTTTTTCTGGTGTTTGCAAGATTTTTGTTTGAACTGGGTAACTTTGACATTTCCTATTTGTATGTGTCTCCCAGAATCTCTAGTCTCTGGAGCTGCTCTGTCCATGGACTGATGTCAGGGTTCACAGAGGAACAGTGCTGGTGCCTAGGGGGAGGGAGGGCTGTTTTCTGCTTCCCAGCTTCAGCGACTCTCTCCACTGTCTGAACAAGTGGGTCAGCATGCAGGTGTAAGCCTCTGTGCTTTGCGTCTGTAGCTGGCATAGGATGAGCCTCTCTCTTGCTGTCCTGACCTCAGGGCCAGAACTGCAGGTTTGTGAGCTTGTGCCAGCATTCCAGAAGGAAGTCAGAGCAGGCTCCATATCACAGTGAGGGGCCTCAGAGATGAGTAGTCAGCGAGGGGTATGGAGTGCCTGAAGCTCCTGAAAGTTCCTAACCAGCTGGGCAGAGTGTGCCCAGACAACCTTGTCCACCTATCCCTTCTTCTACACAGCAAGCTCTGTGAAAACCCCACCCCTTCATCATCCCTCTCACTACTAGGAAGCCTCTCAGACCACCTGCCTTTCCTTTGTCCCAGAGCATCCAGATGTGGATCCCTCTCCTCCACAAATGGCTGGAATCTCAGTCTCTCCAAGTACTCCACCTGTCTTAGCTTTCCAACCCCACTAATCTCCAGAGCACAGTGAAATGTAGGTTTATACTCCTATAGCAGATCTCCAGGGCTGGGTTATCATCAGTCCTAAGCTTTCATCCCCTCGCTGCTCTGTTTTTCTTCCTCCCACTCATGAGCTGTGGTGGGAGAAGGGCTTGGGTCCCACCAGACCAAGGCATAGTACATTACTTATTATATCTTTGTAATATTACACATGTATATATTAATGCATTTCCTACTCCCATTCATCTATCAATGCACAGTTTGGTTGCCTCCATATCATGGATTTCTAAAATAATGATACAATAAATGTAGGTGTACATGCTTCTTTATGAATTGGTGATTTCATTTTCATTGGGTAAACTCCAAGAGGTGGAACTCCTGGGTCACATGGTATTACTATTTTTAATTTTTGAGGAAACTCCATAGTAGCTGCACCAATTTACATTCCTATTTACAGAGCTAAAGCACCCCCTTTTCTCCACATCCTCATTAACACTTTTTTTTGTCTTTTGGATAGTGGCCATTCTGACTGGGGTAAGGTGATATCTCATTGCGGTTTGGATTTCCATCTCACAGGCTGGCCACTTTACTCCTTACCATCCCCTGACACCCTCTCTTGTCACTCTCCCTCTTGCTCTTTACCCTTGAAACTCTGGCTGCCCTTTGAATCTGATTTCTGAAACAAACACCTTTCCTGGGCCTTTGAAATAGACGGACACTTCTATTTCAAATAGCAGGGCAGTCACTTCCCCAGGTAACCCCAATCTCCTCTCCTATCTTCCTTGATATTTCTGTTCACATGTCACCTTTGCAGTTGTTGCCTGAACACTGAATTAAAAATAACCCATCCATTCTGTACTTTATACCTGCTTTCTTTTCTTCATTGCTCTTGTAATAATAGGACATGTTATTTGATTATTTTTATTTGCTTCTTTCTTTCTCTATTATTGATTATAGGTACTTTTGTGTTCAGCTCTCCATATTCATTGCCAAGATAGATCCCAGAACATGATCTACATTCAATACATACTTATCAAATAAATGAAAACTATTCTAAATGAAACAGTAGAATACATTGTGCTTGAGCAAAAGTTCAAAAGTAGGAAAGAAATCCTTATGAGAAATGATACCAGGCATGTCCTCAATAGGAACAGACCTCAACATGTATTCAATTAATTTTCTTGATAATAAAATAGAAATGGTAGTATTTATGCTACATCACTAATGCTTGATTCTGTGAAAATTTGTCACTTATATTTCTATGTCCTACTAGGCACCTCCCACACATGGAGTAAATGAACAGGATTTTCAAGGTTTCTTCTTCTGGGATTTTCAATTGAACCACAACTGCAGCTCCTTCTATTTGGGCTTTTCCTCTCCATGTACCTGATCACTGTATTTGAGAACTTGCTCATCATCTTGGCTATCAGCTCAGACTCACACCTGCACACACCCATGTACATCTTCCTTTCCATCCTGTCCTTTGTGGACATCTGCATCACCTCCACCACCATTCCCAAAATGCTGTTGAATATCCATACCCAGAACAAAGTTGTAACATATGCAGGCTGCATGACTCAAATGTATTTTTTCCTGCTCTTTGCAGGATTGGACAACTACATCCTCACTGTGATGGCCTATGACCATTTTTTGGCCATCTGTCACCCTCTTCACTACACAGTCAACATGAACCAACGACAGTGTGACCTGCTGGTCCTGGTGTCCTGGATCATGAGTGTCCTGCATTTCTTGTTACAATGATTAATGATGTTGAGACTTTCCTTTTGTACAGACTTGGAAATACACCACTTCTTTTGTGAAATCAAACAGGTGGTCCAGCTTGCCAGTTCTAACACCTTCCTTAATTACATGGTGATGTACTTTTGGAGCTGGGCTCCTTGGTGGTAGTCCTTTTGCTGGAATCCCCTACTCTTACTCTAAGATAATTTCCTCCATATGTGGAATCTCATCAGCTCAGGGGAAGTATAAGTCATTTTCCACCTGTGCATCTCACCTCTCTGTTGTCTCCTTATTTTATTGTACAAGCCAAGGTGTGTATGTTAGATCTGCTACTACCCAGAGCTCACACTCAAGTGCAACAGCCACAGTGATGCACACTGTGGTCACACCCATGCTGAACCCCTTCATCTATACTCTGAGAAACAAGGACATAAGGAGGTCCCTGAAAAGATTCTTTGACAATCAAACTATAAAAGGGCCAATGGTTCTGGGACTGAAGAAATACATTTGAGACTGAAGAAATGCTTCAAAAAGATAGCAGGACTCAAGTCTGGAAGCCAGAAATTGTGATTCTTTTATCAGATTGTAAAGTAAATTGCTCCTTATATTTATTTCTTGGAATTTCAGTTTCTTTTATTTGAACTTCTCTGTAAAATTTAAGTAACCTACTCTATTATCCTTCTGCTCTCTCTGATAATCTCTTTTCCTTTGTCATTTTCCTATTTTCTCAAATTTATTTTCTACTTTTCATAAAAAGGTGGATATTCACATTTATCTCATGTGAATGGATGAATTTTAAGAATAGTTTCTTCTGGGATGAAATAAGTCATACTACTTTTTTTCTATTTTACTAAAAGAATACTATTGAGTTGTATCACTCCTATGTCTATACTTTGCAACCATTATATATAATTTCATGGGAGAGGAAAATATGAGACACTATATGACTTTTGCATCCATTATATGTCACTACCTTAAGTTCTCTTTCTATATATACAGAGTTTAATATATAATGTGTTTTATAACAGGTTATTGGATTTTTTCCCTCATTGGGACTCTATTCTCTTATTCAACTTGGTGACCAGAGCCCACCTTAGTCAATAGAAGATACGATATTCAAATACCTGTCTCCAAATTGTTGTCTATATGGAAACACACATTTCAGTAAGAGTCTGACATTCTATGGTTAGTGCAACATGATTAGAGTCAGAGATGACCTTAATTATGAACAAGTAAAATTTTAGTCATATTACTATGCAAACTGATTTTTCTATTCTGGACATCTATGTATTGATGTGTGTAAGATTGTTTTCTGTGTGTAAGGAGTTTCATCATTGGTGTGAAGGATTGTTTGGCAGAATTATGCTTCTGTTTCATTATCTTCATGTTTCTTCTTGAAAACAAAAATAATGAAATACCTTTTCTTATTCTATACTTTCTCATAACCATGGAAGAGCTAGTGAATGAATGATATCTATCACCCATTATATATGTCCTTGATATACATATAGATAGATGTATATTCATGAAAAATGGATGACTCACTAGAGAGCATGAATTCCTGATTCAGTCACAACTTTTGCACAAAATTGCATATCCTTCCAACATTTCCTAATTACTTACAGGAGAACCTCAGTGGTGTCACTTATGACTACAATTACATAAAATAAACTTGAATGACACAGTAATAATGAATGAATGCTATTGTTAAATTTCAGGACAAATGCAATACCACTTCAGCCATGGCCAAATATCCCCAGTGGGAAAAAATCATGTGTGCTTGAGAACTACTGTCCCAGACTTCAAGAACTGGAAGCATTCTGACAGATTCCAATCATGGTATTGGGTGTAAAAGTGAACACAACATGAAATCCCTCTGAGCCCTATTCCTGTGTGTAGAATGGAGTACATATTCATAGTACCTCATGAATGTGAATTTTGTAAAAATTAAATCAACCTATCCTATGATGTGCTAAGGTAGGCTGTAGTGCTTAAAAAGATCAAAATACATCCATTTATTCACTAACATTTCATAACGATGGACTGAATGACAGCTCTCACTGTGATAGAACTATGAAATTCCTCATTTTTGGGCAAAAGTGTCAGGAAACCAGAGTGTAGTGCTCAGTGTTTTATATTAAAAGAACAAAGCTGTCCCTCTTGTAAAGGGGGAATAATAGTTTCCTAGAGCTGTGTGCCCACAACTAGTCAATGCTTGGAAAATCCAAAGGACCTAGTCCAGATGGAATCCTTGGTCTTTCTTTGAGAAAACCTTAACTCAGGCTTGGGAATAAGATACTGGAGGATCTGAGCCCTAGAGGCAGAGGAGTTCATGGAGAAGAAGTAAGAAAAGTTTAATTCTTCTGGATTACAATGTGGTCTTCATGGAACAGCAGGAAAACTTTCCTTTCTGTCCAGATCCATGACCCACAAGGGAATCATGTACTTAAGATGGGAGTGACAACAGAAAAAGACCTAATGAGGAGATATAATGAGCTACAAATATCTCTACTGTTGCAGTCCCTCAGGTGTGCAACCCTGAATTCAGTAGCATGTGTTTATTTCCTTGGAGGCCTAAGTCTGGTTTGGGGACCAATACTTACTCCTGCTGGCTGTCTGGTGGGGCCTGAGCTCCAGGCTCCATAACCAACCATTCAGGAATTTGGACTTGCACACAGAGACCTTCCTCTCAAGACTTCCTATCCAGGTGAGTCTGAGAGTCCAGTAGATACTGCAGGAAAAGGGGCAGAGAGAATGGAGCTGAGAACTTTTATTTGAAGTCCCATTAGAGCCATTCCTGCCTAACTCAGATACCAGATTTCACTGTGGTTGTTTGCTGGCTTGATTCATATGTTTGTGTATTTATTTATGATGCTAAATAGAGAATCAAACCTTGTTAGCATTAACACAGGATCAGTCTGGTTTATTAAATGGTGTTAATGGGAATACAATAAGGTGAGGCATAATGTTCTTCCAGTGAAACTGTAATTCTTAACTCTTATTCTTTAACTAGAACATAGAAATAGTGTATTCACTTTGGAAGGATATATGGTGAAGTGAGTGTATTTATTTTTATTTTTAAAATGGGGCATATTTGACAGTTTCTGTATTGATAAGAAATATACAGACCAAGAAATGCTTACAATTACATCCCTGCAACAGCAGTGAGTGGGACATAGATTTCACAGTACCCTTTCTTACTGTGGGCTTCACGTTAAAAAAGGAGTTAATATGTGCAAAGGGGGATGCTAATAATCCTTGCAATTGTTTCATTACCTATGACACTTTTATAAGGTGTGTATACATATATGCATATACATATATAAGCATTTATATGTATGCTTATACACCTTAGTGAAAAATGGGCATGTACATATGCATAGTGTATTTATAAATATTATACATATGCATATATATACATATACATTTGTATATATGAATGCATTTTTTACTTACATTTTCCATCAAAACTGTCTATGAGAGCCTTTGCTTAGATTCAAGAGTTTTCATTTCTTTGTCTCTCTGATAACATTCTTCAAAAGGAAGTACTGTAGGTGCATTTTTTATTTTGAAAAATGAGTTTACCATTAGTTTCTTCTACATATATATAGATACATTTGTGAGAATGCATGAGTTAATAAATTTTGTATTATCAAATCTATCACTCAGTCATACAGTGTTTGTCTATTGCTTGTTTTATTTTATCTTATTTTTTTGCTACTAAAAGAATGAGTGATCACTTTAACACTGCAAATCCTTGCTTTAATAAAATGGATAGTGAATGTTTCTCCTGAATGCTTAGTTGTAATAAATCACCCTTTATACATAGTTTCAACTTTTTATTTCATCTCTGTTTCTCATCGTTTCTATTGACATTTTATGATTAAGTGTATTTCTAAAGGTTGCATCCTCTTTAGTCATGATTGGGAAGAAATTATTCTTTACCAGAGAGTATTAAGCTTAGTGATACAGTCAGAGAGAGAAAGAAAAATATTGTATGATTTCATTGATTTGTGGAATTTAAAAATCAAAACAAATGAACAAATGAAATAGACTCATAAATACAGAGAATGGACTGGTGGTTGCCACAGGGGAGGTTGGGTGGGTGAACAAAATGGGTGAAGGGAATAAAGAGGTACAAACTTCCAGCTATAAATTAGTAAGTCACAGGGATGGAAGTATAGTATAGGGAATATAGTCATTAATGCAATAACTATGGCAACAGATGACAATTAAACTTACCGTGGTGAGCATTTAGTAATGTTTACAATAGTCAGATCACCATCTGAACATCATGATCAGTACATAATATTGTATATCAACTATATTTTGATTAAAAATTAAATAAAATAAAGATCACCTTTATCTGAAAGGGGGAGCCTATTAAACATAATGTACTTCATGTAATTGTAGATTAATGATACCAAAGAAAAGATCACCTTTATCTTCTGTAAGTGTATTTGAATCTATATATCTTTCTATAAGAAGAAAGTATAACTTGGATACTTTTTCCCCCTGCAATGTAAAAGCCTTTCATGTAACATAATTTTATGTCTATGTCTTTGGAAATTTCATCATGACTTAGTGACACATGTTGATATTATGAAATTACTTCTATTGTGTTTTACATTTTTATCCCAATGTACAGATTTTAATAGTTTGCACCACACACCTCCTAAAAAGTTAAGATTTAAATTTTTAAAAAATAAATTACAACAGGAGGGCAGAGCCAGGATGGCATCGTGAGTAGAGCAGTGGAAATCTCCTCCCAAAGCCACATAGATCTATGAAAATATAACAAAGAAAACTCTTCCTAAAATAGAGACCAGAGGACACAGGACAACACCCAGACCACATCCACACCTGAAAGAACCCAGTGCCTCGCAAAGGGGGTAAGATATAAGCCCCAGCCCGGCGGGACCCCACTGCCCCTCCCCCCGGCTCCCAGAGGGGGGAAAGAAACCGGAGCGGTTTTTTGTTTGTTTGTTTGTTTTTGGCGAGTGCTTTTTGAAAGCCTTAAAGGGACAGGGACCCCAATACCAGTGAAACAGGGCAGCAAGACTAGTCAGTGGGTGCCTGAGGCTGGCGCCGGAGGATAAAGAAAATCACGCATTTTTCTCAGTACTGGGGAGGCAGGGCGGCAGGACCAGTGAGCGGGTGCCTGAGACGGCACCTGGGGACAGGGAAAATCGCGTTTCTCCCTATTTTTTTTTGGTGAGTGCTTTTTGGAAGCCTTAACGGGACAGGGATCTCAATGCCAGGGAGGCAGGGCGGTGGGACCGGTGGGCAGGTGCCTGAGAATAGCGCCTGAGGATGGAGAAAATCACGCATTTTTCCCTTTTTTTTTCTTTTTGGTGAGTGCTTTTTGGAAGCCTTAAAGGGACAGGGATCCCAATACCAGGGAAACAGGGCAGCAAGACTGGTGAGCGGGTGCCTGAGTCCGGCGCCTGGGGACAAAGAAAATCACGCATTTTTCCCAATACTAGGGAGGCAGGGTGGCAGGACCAGTGGGCGGGTGCCTGGGGATGGCGCCTGAGGACAAAGAATATCGCACATTTTTCCCTTTTTTTCTTTTTGTTGGCGAGTGCTTTTTGGAAGCCTTAAAAGGACAGGGACCCCAATGCCAGGGAGGCGGGGTGGCAGGACTGGTGAGCGGGTGCCTGTGACCAGTGCCTGAGGACAAAGAAAATTGCGTGTTTTTCCCTTTTTTTTTGGCGAGTGCTTTTTGGAAGCCTTGGAGGGACGGGGACCCCAATACCAGGGAGGCAGGGCAGCAAGACCAGTGGGCGGGTGCCTGGCAGACAAAGAAAATTGCGCATTTCTCCCCCTTTTTTTCTTTTTGGCGAGTGCTTTTTGGAGGCCTTGGAGGGACAGGGACCCCAGTGCTAGGGAGGCAGGGCGGCAGGACTGGTGGGCGGGTGCCTGGGGCTGGCGCCTGAGGACAAAGAATATCGCGCATTTCCCCCCCTTTTTTTTTCTTTCTTTTTTTGGCGGGTGCTTTTTGGAAGCCTTAAAAGGACAGGGACCCCAATGCCAGGGAGGCGGGGTGGCAGGACTGGTGAGCGGGTGCCTGTGACCGGTGCCTGAGGACAAAGAAAATCGCTTGTTTTTCCCTTTTTTTTTTGGCGAGTACTTTTTGGAAGCCTTGGAGAGACGGGGACCCCAGTACCAGGGAGGCAGGGCAGCAAGACCAGTGGGCGGGTGCCTGGCAGACAAAGAAAATTGCGCATTTCTCCCCCTTTTTTTTCTTTTTGGTGAGTGCTTTTTGGAGGCCTTGGAGGGACAGGGACCCCAGTGCTAGGGAGGCAGGGCGGCAGGACCGGTAGGCGGGTGCCTGGGACTGGCACCTGAGGACAAACTATATCGTGCATTTCCCCCCCTTTTTTTTTCTTTCTTTTTTTGGCGGGTGCTTTTTGGAAGCCTTGAGGGACAGGGACCCTGGTGCTAGGGAGGCAGGGCAGCAGGACCGGTGAGCGGGTGCCTGGGACTGGCGCCTGAGGAAAAAGAAAATTGCGTGTTTTTTCCTTCTTTTTTTTTTTTCCTCTTTCATTGTTGCTGTTGTTGTTTTGGTTTGGAGAGTGCTTTTTGGAAGTCTTAAAGGGGCAGGACAGGTCACTTAGACCAGAGGCAGGGAATCTGGGGATCTCTGGGCACTCTAACCCCCTGGGCAGCAGGGAGCACAGAGGCCCCTTATGGAGATAAATAGCCTCCTGGCCGCTCCCCCTCCAACGGGGCTCCACCATTTTGGAGGAACAGCCCCAGCCAGGCCAAGCCCACAGCAACAGCGGAGATAAACTCCACAGCAAACGGGCAGGTAGCAGAAGCCCTGTCTGTGCACAGCTGCCAAGCATAGGCCACTGGAGGTCGCTATTCTCCCAGGAGAGGAAGGCCACAAACCAACAAGAAGGAAAACTCTTCCAGCGGTCACCCATACCAGCTCTGCAAACTATCTCTATCACCATGAAAAGGCAAAACTACAGGCAGACAAAGATCACAGAGACAACACCTGAGAAGGAGACACACCTAACCAGTCCTCCTGAAAAAGAATTCAAAATAAAAATCATGAACATGCTGACAGAGATGCAGAGAAAAATGCAAGAGCAATGGGATGAGATGCAGAGAAAAATGCAAGAGCAATGGGATGAAGTCCAGAGGGAGATCACACATGTCAGGAAGGAGATCACAGAAGTGAAACAATCCCTGGAAGGATTTATAAGCAGAATGGATAAGATGCAAGAGGCCATTGAAGGAATAGAAACCAGAGAACAGGAACGTATAGAAGCTGACAGAGAGAGAGATAAAAGGATCTCCAGGAATGAAACAACACTAAGAGAACTATGTGACCAATCCAAAAGGAATAATATTCTTATTATAGGGGTACCAGAAGAAGAAGAAAGAGGAAAAGGGATAGAAAGTCTCTTTGAAGAAATAATTGCTGAAAACTTCCCCAAACTGGGGAAGGAAATAATCGAACAGACCACAGAAATACACAGAACCCCCAACAGAAAGGATCCAAGGAAGACAACACCAAGACACATAATAATTAAAATGGCAAGGATCAAGGACAAGGAAAGAGTTTTAAAGGCAGCTAGAGAGAAAAAGGTCACCTCTAAAGGAAAACCCATCAGGCTAACATCAGACTTCCCGACAGAAACCCTACAGGAGAGAGAGAATGGCATGGTATATTTAATGCAATGAAACAGAAGGGCCTTGAACCAAGGATACTGTATCCAGCACGACTATCATTTAAATATGATGGTGGGATTAAACAATTTCCAGACAAGCAAAAGCTGAGGGAATTTGCTTCCCACAAACCACCTCTACAGGGCATCCTATAGGGACTGCTCTAGATGGGAGCACTCCTAAAAAGAGCACAGAACAAAACACACAACATATGAAGAATGGAGGAGGAGGAATAAGAAGGGAGAGAAGAAAAGAATCTCCAGACAGTGTATATAACAGCTCAATAAGCGAGCTAAGTTAGGCAGTAAGATACTAAAGAAGCTAACCTTGAACCTTTGGTAACCACGAATCTAAAGCTTGCAATGGCACCAAGTACATATCTCTCAATAGACACCAAAAATGTAAATCGACTTAATGAACCAATGAAATGACACAGAGTAATAAAATGGGTAAAAAAGCGAGACCCATCTATATGCTGCTTACAAGAAACTCACCTCAAACGCAAAGACAAGCACAGACTAAAAGTCAAGGGATGGAAAAACATATTTCAGGCAAACAACAGTGAGAAGGAAGCAGGGGTTGCAGTACTAATATCAGACAAAATAGACTTCAAAACAAAGAAAGTAACAAGAGATAAAGAAGGACACTACATACTGATAAAGGGCTCAGTCCAACAAGAGGATATAACCATTCTAAATATATATGCACCCAACACAGGAGCACCAGCATTTATGAAACAAATACTAACAGAACTAAAGAGAGAAATAGACTGCAATGCATTCATTTTAGGATACTTCAACACACCAGTCACCCCAAAGGATAGGTCCAACGGGCAGAAAATAAGTAAGGACACACAGGCATTGAACAACACACTAGAACAGATGGTCCTAACAGACTCTATAGAACTCTACATCCAAAAGCAACAGGATATACATTCTTCTCAAGTGCACATGAAACATTCTCCAGAATAGACCACATACTAGCTCACAAAAAGAGCCTCAGTAAATTCCAAAATATTGAAATTCTACCAACCAATATTTCAGACCACAAAGGTATAAAAGTAGAAATAAATTCTACAAAGAATACAAAAAGGCTCACAAACACATGGAGGCTTAACAACATGCTTCTAAATAATCAATGGATCAATGAACAAATCAAAATAGAGATGAAGGAATATATAGATTCAAATGACAACAACAACACAAAGCCCCAACTTCTGTGGGACACAGAGAAAGCAGTCTTAAGAGGAAAGTATATAGCAATGCAGGCACAGTAGAAGAAGGAAGAGCAATCCCAAATGAATAGTCTAACATCACAATTATCGAAACTGGAAAAAAGAAGAACAAATGAGGCCTAAAGTCAGCAGAAGGAGGGACATAATAAAGATCAGAGAAGAAATAAACAAAATTGAGAAGAATAAAACAAAAGCAAAAATCAATGAAACCAAGAGCTGTTTCTTTGAGAAAATAAACAGAATAGATAAGCCTCTAGCCAAACTTATTAAGAGAAAAAGAATCAACACAAATCAACATAATCAGAAATGAGAATGGAAAAATCACGACAGACTCCACAGAAATACAAAGAATTATTAAATACTACTATGAAAACCTATATGCCAACAGGCTGGAAAACCTAGAAGAAATGGACGACTTCCTAGAAAAATACAACTTCCCAAGACTGACCAAAGAAGAAACACAAAGGTTAACCAAACCAATTACGAGCAAAGAAATTGAAATGGGAATCAAAAAACTACCCAAGAACAAAACCCCAGGGCCAGACGGATTGACCTCGGAATTTTATCAGACACACAGAGAGGACATAAACCCATTCTCCTTAAAGTGTTCCACAAAATAGAAGAAGAGGGAATACTCCCAAACTCATTCTATGAAGCCAGCATCACCCTAATACCAAAACCAGGCAAAGACCCCACTAAAAAAGAAAATTACAGACCAATATCCCTGATGAATGTAGATGCAAAAATACTCAATAAAATATTAGCAAACAGAATTCAACAGTATATCTAAAGGATCATACACCATGACCAAGTGGAATTGATCCCAGGTACGCAAGGATGGTACAACATTCGAAAATCCATCAACATCATCCACCACATCAACAAAAAGAAAGACAAAAACCACATGATCATCTCCATAGATGCTGAAAAAGCATTTGACAAAATTCAGCATCCATTCATGATAAAAACTCTCAGCAAAATGGGAATAGAGGGCAAGTACCTCAACATAATAAAGGCCATATATGATAAACCCACAGCCAGCATTATGCTGAATAGTGAGAACCTGAAAGCATTTCCTCTGAGATCGGGAACCAGACAAGGATGCCCACTCTCCCCACTGTTATTTAACATAGTACTGGAGGTCCTAGCCACGGCAATTAGACAAAACAAAGAAATACAAGGAATCCAGATTGGTAAAGAAGAAGTTAAACTGTCACTATTTGCAGATGATATGATACTGTACATAAAAAACCCTAAAGACTCCACTGCAAAACTACTAGAACTGATATTGGAATTCAGCAAAGTTGCAGGATACAAAATTAACACACAGAAATCTGTAGCTTTCCTATACACTAAAAATGAACCACTAGAAAGAGAAATCGGGAAAACAATTCCATTCACCATTGCATCAAAAAGAATAAAATACCTAGCAATAAACCTAACCAAAGAAGTGAAAGACTTATACTCTGAAAACTACAAGTCACTCTCAAGAGAAATTAAAGGGGACACTAATAAATGGAAACTCATCCCATGCTCATGGCTAGGAAGAATTAATATCGTCAAAATGGCCATCCTGCCCAAAGCAATATACAGATTTGATGCAATCCCTCTCAAATTACCAGCAACATTCTTCAATGAATTGGAACAAATAATTCAAAAATTCATATGGAAACAGCAAAGACCCCGAATAGCCAAAGCAATCCTGAGAAAGAAGAATAAAGTAGGGGGGATCTCACTCCCCAACTTCAAGCTCTACTACAAAGCCATAGTAATCAAGACAATTTTGTACTGGCACAAGAACAGAGCCACAGTCCAGTGGAACAGATTAGAGACTCCAGAAATTAACTCAAACATGTATCGTCAATTAATATTTGATAAAGGAGCCATGGACATACAATGGCAAAATGACAGTCTCTTCAACAGATGGTGCTGGCAAAACTGGACAGCTACATGTAGGAGAATGAAACTGGACCATTGTCTAACCCCATATACAAAGGTAAACTCAAAATGGATCAAAGACCTGAATGTAAGTCATGAAACCATTAATCTCTTGGAAAAAAAAAACATATGCAAAAACCTCTTATACCTAAAAATGAGTGACCTCTTCTTGAACATATCTCCCCGGGCAAGGAAAACAACAGCAAAAATGAGCAAGTGGGAGTACATTAAGCTGAAAATCTTCTGTACAGCGAAAGACACCATCAATAGAACAAAAAGGAACCCTACAGTATGGGAGAATATATTTGTAAATGACAGATCCGATAAAGGCTTGACGTCCAGAATATATAAAGAGCTCACACGCCTCAATAAACAAAAAACAAATAACCCAATTAAAAAATGGGCAGAGGAACTGAACAGACAGTTCTCTAAAAAAGAAATGCAGATGGCCAAGAGACACATGAAAAGATGCTCCACATCGCTAATTATCAGAGAAATGCAAATTAAAACTACAATGAGGTATCACCTCACACCAGTAAGGATAGCTGCCATCCAAAAGACAAACAACAACAAATGTTGGCGAGGCTGTGGAGAAAGGAGAACCCTCTTACACTGCTGGTGGGAATGTAAAGTAGTTCAACCATTGTGGAAAGCAGCATGGAGGTTCATTAAAATGCTCAAAACAGACCTACCATTTGACCCAGGAATTCCACTCCTAGTAAGTTACCCTAAGAACGCAGCAATCAAGTTTGAGAAAGACAGATGCACCCCTATGTTTATCGCAGCACTATTTACAATAGCCAAGAATTGGAAGCATCCTAAATGTCCATCGGTAGATTAATGGATAAAGAAGATGTGGTACATATACACAATGGAATACTACTCAGCCATAAGAAGCAGAAAAATCCTACCATTTGCAGCAACATGGATGGAGCTGGAGAGTATTATGCTCAGTGAAATAAGCCAAGCGGTGAGAGAGAAATACCAAATGATTTCACTCATCTGAGGAGTATAAGAACAAAGGAAAAACTGAAGGAACAAAACAGTAGCAGAATTACAGAACCCAAAAATGGACTAACAGGTACCAAAGGGAAAGGAACTGGGGAGGAAGGGTGGGCAGGGAGGGATAAGGGGGGGAAGAAGAAGGGGAGTATTAAGTTTAGCATGCATGGGGGGAGGGAGAATGGGGATGGTGGGCTATACAACACAAAGAGGACAAGTAGTGATTCTACAACATTTTGCTCTGCTGATGGACAGTAACCGTAATGTGGTTTTTAGGGGGGACCTGATATAGGGGAGAGCATAGTAAACATAGTATTCTTCATGTAAGTGTAGATTAAAGATTAAAAAAGAAGGAAGGAAAGAAAGAAAGAAAGAAAGAAAGAAAGAAAGAAAGAAAGAAAGAAAGAAAGAAAGAAAGAAAGAAAGAAAGAAAGAAAGAAAGAAAGAAAGAAAGAAAGAAAGAAAGAAAGAAAGAAAGAAAGAAAGAAAGAAAGAAAAAAAGAAAGAAAGAAAGAAAGAAAGAAAGAAAGAAAGAAAGAAAGAAAGAAAGAAAGAAAGAAAGAAAGAAAGAAAGAAAGAAAGAAAGAAAGAAAGAAAGAAAGAAAGAAAGAAAGAAAGGGGGATTACTCCTTGATAGGATAAAACTATTGGTAAAGCAAAGATTAACACATGCTTTAAATATCCTTAATCTTGATCACTTAAAAGGTGTCAGATGATCAGCTATGGAAGTACTCTTTTCTGATAATATGCCTTTCTCTTAATAAAAAAAAAAGCAGCTCCTGTGTGCTCACCTCCAATGAGTTCTACACAGTGGTATAGGGGGCATGTCAAAGTGTGGGCAAAGGGTCTGTTTGTTTCTATGCAGAAGATCAAAGCCTAGCTTGGCTACCCAGAAAATGAACTAAGATACGATATGAGGAGGAGTTTCCAGCATCAGCAGTCTCTGGAGGACTCATGCCAGAGGATGATCATCAAAAAGCCTCCACAGGGATCCAGGCGATGCTGCGGTTGTGGCTGTGTACACCCCACCATTTCCTGGACTTGCCATTGGAATGAGGAGGGAGATGTCTAGGCTGGCATGTGCATACAGTGAGACAACGAATTTGACCGGATCTGTACTGTTGGAACTCAATCAGGAGTTGGGAGGGGTGCAAGTTGTAGCGCTCCAAAATCTTATGACTATAGACTATCTACGGTTAAAAGAACATATGGGATATGAACAGATCCCAGAAATGGGTTGCTTTAATTTGTCTGATTTCTCTCAGACTGTTCAAGTACAGTTGGACAATATCCATCATATCACAGACAAATTTTCACAAATGCCTAGGGTGCCTAAATGGTTTTCTTGGCTTCACTGGAGATGGCAGGTAATTATAGATTTGCTTTGTTTATGTCACCATATTCCTATTATGTTAATATGTGTGCGCAAGTTAGTTAGTAGTTTAAAACCTATACATGCTTAAGGTACTCTACAAGAAGATATGTCAAAGAAATAATCAATCCTCCCATGTTTTCTTCCATATGCTACCTCTATAGCTTTTCTTCTTCCTTCCTAATTACAACCCTTAAATAGAACCTCATATCGAATTTACCGAGTATCATAATTCCTCCAGGTGGTAAAGATACCTCGAGACAAGTGCTGGGCATAGAACCCACAGGGCATAAATCTGCAAAGAAGTAAAAAGCTAACCTTTTCAAACAATATGGATTCTCTCTCACTTACCAACTTTACATTTTCCTGTATGGCCCCGGAAGATGACTGGTTAGCCAGAGACGGGTAAGATTCCTCAAGGGAGGTACAACCTAAGACAGACACAGTTGCAGGGGGGCCATCAGGTGAGAAATCGGAGAACAACAGTGGTGAAGCTTAGAACCTCACCCCCCCTGTTTTGAGAGAAAGCTTCTGCATCCGTGGATGTTTTATTGCCCTTGTCTAGCTCGGATTAGCACATAGTCTACAGGCACACACCTGATCATCTACAATTGCTCTCTTACAACACTAAACTATGTTTTCTACCTTTGTCTTGCATCTACCTACCACTTCAGCATTTTATTAAAAATAATAATAATAATAATAATAAAGGGAGAAATGTGGGATCCACATATAAATCAAGTATAAAAATAAAATGAATGTTCATATTTGACCTGATTGTTTATAGTTCATAATGTGTGATCAAAACCGAAAGTTTCTGTGATGAATGCCCTTGTACTGTTCACCATGTAAGAACTTATTCACTATGTAAGAATTCGTTCACCATGTAAGAACTTGTTCGTTATGCTTCAGAAGATTGGAGACTGATGATAATTAGGCTTGAGATTGATTAATGATTGTGCATTGAGCATTGACCCCCCTATACAGAATTTTATTGTTGTTAACAACCATTTGATCAATAAATATGAGAGATGCCCTCTCAAAAAAAATAAATAAATTACAAATTTCTCTACTTTAACACAATTGTTTAAAATATTACATGGGTATACAAATAACCATGTCATTGCAGGTATTCTTTTCATGCACTGACAACCCTTTTGAATGGCCCAAAGTATTTTTAACCCTTTCAGTTGTACTATGTAAGACACTTACAGGGAGACTGGAAAATATGAATGGCCCAAAATGAATCATAAGCCTCCTTTTCTGCCTCATTCTAGAGAGGAAACCAAATTCTTTTGAGACAAGAATGCACTATTAATGATTTTCAAATAAGATAAAGTAAAGAATATTTCCTATTAAAAATTGTGAAATACCATCATTGATGACCTATTTCCTTTTGTGAATTGTTGGTTTATTCCCTTGGCTCATTTCCCTCTAGGGGTATGGAATGAAACAATGATTCAAAACACAGCATTTCTCCTCCTGGAAGTTTCAGAGGAACCACAACTGCATCCCCTCCTACTTGGGCTTTTCCTCTCCATGTACCTGATCACTGTGTTTAGGAAACTGCTCATCATCCCAGGGAAACTGAGTGAGCTCAGACTCCCACCTGCACATGCCCATGTACTTCTTCATCTCCAGCCTGTTCTTGGTGACATCTGCTTCAACTCTACCACCATCCCCAAGATGCTGCTGAACATCCAGACCCAGAGAAGTGTCTTTACCTATGGAGGCTGTATCAGCCAGATGTTTTTTTCATACCCTTTGGATGACTGGACATGTTTCTCCTAACCATGTTGGTCTATTACTGGTATGTGGTTATTTGTCACCCTCTGCACTACATAGTTATGAGTCCCCAGCTCTGTGGTATCCTAGTCCTGGTGTCTTGGATCACAAATGTACTCCTTGTTATACAGCTTAATTATTTTGCAATTGTCCTTCATAGAGTGGAAATCCATTATTTTGTCTGTGAACTCAATCAGATGGTCCAAGTCTCCTGTTCTGACACCTTTCTTAATAACCTGGTGACATATTTTGGATCTTGGCTCCTGGGTGGTAATATCCTGGCTGGGATCTTTTTCACCTACTGTAAGATAATTTCCACCACATGTGTAATCTCATCATCTCAGGGGAAGTTTAAGGCATTTCCTACATGCGCTTCTCACCTTTCAGCTGTCTCCTTATTGAATTGTATGAGCATAGGTATGTACCTCAGCTCTGCTCTTACTCCAAGCTCACCCTCAAGTGCCGCAGCCTCAGTGATGTACACCGTCGTCACACCCATGCTGAACCCCTTCATGTACAGTCTGAGGAACAAGGACATAAAGGGAGCTCTGAAAGGATTCACTGGGATGAAAACTATAAAAGGATCAATTGTCCTAGGGGTTAAGAAGTGCCCATGATTGCAGGGCTCAAAGCCTGAGAGAAGAATCTGCTTTTCTTCAATTATATTGCAGAATAGAATTTCTTTGGAATTATTACATTTTTAGTTCACCTTCTTTATGCAATTTAAGTTACTCACTTTATATTTCTTTCTGTTTTGTCTTTCATATAGATAGTTTTATTTTTTTCCATTTTCCTGCTTTTCCTACATTTTCCATAGTCTTGGATCAGGAATATTTGGAAATTCCTATTTTTGTGTGTGTGAGGCAAGATGATTTTTTTAAGAATAATTTATTTTCAATTGACATATTTCTTCCAAAATAAATGATCTGTTGTTTAGTAAATAAATAGTCATGAATTGCATTACTCATGTAAAAATAGAAAAAACTACCCTGGCAACAAAGACAATTTATACAATTTTAGAAGAAGCAAATCAGAGGCCACAGTTTTTCATTTTTGTGTCTGTCATCCTTTGTATATCTAGACTTGAACTGCTTTTCTGACAATGTATACTTTAACACACTAGTGTGATTTTTAGTGGGTCATTGGATTTTATTCTTCATTAGGTTCTGTATTGTTGTTCACCTGTGTCCACATTATTACCATAGTGATTGGCAAAAAGTTTTCACAATACATGTCTCCAAGAGGTGTCTACACAGAGACAAATCTCAAAGATTTACTTAATATGGCATTTGGATCGGAGAGGTAACTAAATATGACTAAACAAAAATTCATGCTTTGTATTACTAAGAAAAATATTTTTTTCATGTCATACATCTCCTTATTGAAATATTAGCATTCAGTGTCCATGAGTAAGGGAGTGTCATCATTTAGAAGGGTTGGTTGGCATGTTGTGGTTTTTCTCTTTGTTCTTTAATTATCTTCTGCTATATTTTTAAAACTTTCAGTGCTTCCATCACAAATTACTCTTCCCATGTTATAAATGAAATATCTCCTCTTTTCCTCTTTTTAAAATTTGGTTGTAATCACTAAATGAGCAATGAATAAACAATCACAATACATTCCATCATTCTATCTTAAAGGATGACTCATTTGAGAGATTGAATTTCTGTCCACTCATGTGACCTGGAATACAAGTATTGCACAAGCATGCATATCCTTTCAACCTCTCCACACTACCAGTAGGAAACTTCAATGGGGTTACTTTGTCATTCAGCATTCTGAAATAAACTTCAGTAACAGGGTGATGATGAATAATGTCTCCAAATACCATAACATATGCCTGAACTGAGAAGATTACTGTAGTTGCCCTCACTTTTGTTCACTTTCATTATTGTATCAGTAAGCTAATGCTGCATAACAAGCTATCCTAAAAATCAAGTGGTTTCCTATAATTCCTTTGTAATTGAATGGTATTGCAAGTGTGTAGTTGTTCTTATCTCTGCTTGTTCCTCTGAGTCTATGTTCAGCTGTGATTCTTTATATTGTGCTTATTTTTTTATTAAGGTATTACTGATATACACTCTTATGAAGGTTTCTCATGAAAAAACAATGTGTTTACTACATTTACCCATATTATCAAGGCCCCACCCATATCCCAATGCAGTCACTGTCCATCAGTGTAGCAAGATGCCACCTATTCACTATTTGCTTTCTCTGTGCTACACTGTTTTCCCAGTGACCCCTCACACTATGTGTACTAAACATAATACCCCTCCATCCCCTTCTCCCTACCTCTCTACCCACTCTCCCACACCCCTCCCCTTTGGTAACCACTGGTCCCTTCTTGGAGTTTCTGAGTCTGCTGCTATTATATTCCTTCATTTTTATACTCCACAAATGAAGCAAATCATTTGGCACTTCTCTTTCTCCACTTGGCTTATTTCACTGAGCATAATATCCTCCAACTCAACCTATGTTGTTGCAAATGGAAGGATTTGTTTCTTTCTTATGGATGAATAGTATTCCATTGTGTATATGTAGCACATCTTCTTTATCCATTCATCTACTGATGGACACTTAGGTTGTTTCCATATCTTGGCTATTGTAAATAGTGCTGCGATAAACCTAGGGGTGCATATGTCTTTTTGAATCTGAGAAGTTGTATTCTTTGGGTAAATCCCAAGGAGTGGGATTCCTGGGTCAAATGGCATTTCTATTTTCAGTTTTCTGAGGAAGCTCCATAGTGCTTTCCACAGTGGTTGAACTAGTTTACATTATCACCACCAGTATAGGAGGGTTCCCCTGTCTCCACATCCTCACCAGCATTTGTTGTTCTTAGCCTTTTCAATGCTGGCCATCCTTACTAGTGTGAGGTGATATCTCCTGTGGTTTTAATTTGCATTTACCTGATGATTAGAGATGTGGAGCGTCTTTAAATGCATCTGTTGTCCATCTGAATTTCTTCTTTGGGGAACTGTTTCTTCATATTCTCTGCCCATTTTTTGATCCACTTATTAGCTTTTTGGATGTTGAGGCATGTGAGTTCTTTATATATTTTGGATGTTAACCCCTCGTCAGATATGTAATTTACAAATATATTCTCCCATACTGTAGGATGCCTTTTTGCTCTGTTGATGGTGTACTTTGAAGTACAGAAACATTTTAGTTTGATATACTCCCATGAGTTCATTTTTGCTTTTGTTTCCCTTTCTCGAGGAGATGCATTCATGAAGAAGTTGCTTATGCTTATGTTCAGTAGATTTTTGCCTATGTTCTCTTCTAAGTGTTTCATCCATTTCAAGTTTACTTTTGTGTGTGGGGTTAAACAATAATCCAGTTTCATTCTCTCTCATGTAGCTGTCCAGTATTGCCAACACCAACTGTTGAAGAGGCTGTCATTTCCCCTTTGTATATCCATGTAATATCATATATTAATTGACCATATATGGTTGGGTTTATATCAGGGCTCTCTAGTCTGTTCCATTGGCCTATGGATCTTTTCCTGTGCCAGTACCAATTGTCTTGATTACTGTGCCTTTGTAGTAGTGCTTGAAGTTGGGGAGCAAAATTGCCCCAGCTTTATTCTTCCTTCTCAGGATTGCTTTGGCTCTTTGGGGTCTTTTGTGGTTCCATATGAACTTTAGAAGTATTTGCTCTAAGTCACTGAAGAATGCTGTGCGTATTTTGATAGGAATTGCTTTGAATATGCAGATTGCTTTAGGCAAGATGGCCATTTTGACAATATTAATTCTTCCTATCCATGAGCACGTGATGTGGTTCCATGTATTGGTATCTTCTTTAATTTCTCTCATGAGTGTCTTGTAGTTTTCAGAGTATAGGTGTTTCACTTCCTTGGTTAGGTTTATTCCTAGGTGTTTTATTCTTTTTAATGCAACTGTGAATGGAATTGCTTTCCTGATTTCTCTCTCTGCTAGTTCATTGTTAGTGTATAGGAATGATTCTGTGTATTAATTTTGTATCCTGCAACTTGCCTGAATTCAGATATTAGATGTAGTAGTTTTGGAGTGGATTCTTTGGGGATTTTTATGTGCAATATCATATCGTCTGCAAACAGGGACAGTTTAACTTCTTCCTTGCCAATCTGGATTCTTTGTAATTCTTTGTGTTGTCTGATTGCCATGGCTAGGACCTCCAGTACTATGTTGAATAGAAGTGGGAAGAGTGGACATCCTTGTCTTGTTCCCAATCTTAGGTAAAAAGCTTTCAGCTTCTCGTTGTTAAGTATAATGTTGGCTGTGGGTTTGTCATATATGGCCTTTATTATGTTGATGTAGTTGCCCTCTATACCCATTTTGTTTATCATTTTTATCATGAATGGATGTTGAATTTTATCAAATTCTCTTTCAGCATCTATGAAGATGATCATGTGGTTTTTGTCTTTTTTGTTGATGTGGTGGATAATGTTGATGGATTTACGAATGGTGTACCATCCTTGCATCCCTGGAATAAATCCTACTTGATCATGATGGATATTTTTTATGTATTTTTGAATTCGATTTACTAATATTTTGTTGATAATTTTTGCATCTATGTTCATCAGAAATATTGGTCTGTAATTTTTTTGTGGTGTCTTTGCCTGGTTTTGTTATTAGAGTAATGCTGGCCTCATAGAATGAGTTTGGAAGTATTACCTCTTCTACTCTTTGGAAAACTTTAAGGAGGATGGCTATTAGGTCTTCTCTAAATGTTTGATAAAATTCAATGGTGAAGTCATCTTGTTCATGGGTTTTGTTCTTAGGTAGGTTTTTGTTTATCATTTCAATTTCGTTACTGGTAATTGGTCTGTTCACATTTTCTGTTTCTTTCTGGGTCAGCATTGGAAGGTTGTATTTTTCCAGAAAGTTGTCCATTTCTTCAGTTTGTTAGTATATAATTTTTCATAGTATTCTCTAGTAATTATTTGTGTTTCTGTAATGTCCATAGTGATTTTTCCTTTCTCAATTCTGATTTTGTTTATGTGAGTAGACTCTCTTTATTTCTTGATAAGTCTGGCTAGGGTTTTATCTATTTTGTTTATTTTCTCAAGGAGCCAACTCTTGTTTTCATTGATTCTTTCTATTGTTTTATTATTCTCGATTTTATTTATTTCTGCTCTAATATATTATGTCCCTCCTACTGACTTTGGGCCTCACTTGTTCTTCATTTACTAGTTTTATTAACTGTGAGTTTAGACTGTTCATATGGGATTGTTCTTCTTTCCCGAGGTAGGCCTGTCTTGCAATATACTTTCCCCTTAGCACAGCCTTTGCCACATCCCACAGATTCTGCGGTATTAAATTATTGTTGTCATTTGTCTCCATATATTGCTTGATCTCAGTTTTTACTTGGTCCTTGATCTATTGGTTAATTTAGGAGTATGTTGTGAAGCCTCCATGTGTTTATGGAATTTTTCATTTTCTTTGCGAAATTGATTTCTAGTTCCATACCTTTGTGGTCTGAAAAACTGGTTGGTACAATTTCAATCTTTTTGAATTTTTCACAGCACTTTTTGTGCCCTAGTATATGATCTATTCTTGAAAATGTTCCATGTGCATTTGAGTAGTATTCTTCTGCTTTTGGGTGTGGAGTTCTGTAGCTATCTGTTAAGTCCATCTGTTCTAATGTGTTGTTCAGTGCCTCTGTCTCCTTAATTATTTTCTGTCTGGTTGATCTGTCCTTCAGAGTGAGTGGAGTGTTGAAGTTTCCCAGAATGAATGCATTGCATTCTATTTCCCCTTGTAATTCTCTTAGTATTTGTTTCACATATGTAGGTACTCCTGTGTTGGGCACATAGATATTTATAATGGTTATATCTTCATGTTGGATTGACCCCTTTATCACTGTGTGATGTCCTTCCTTGTCTCTTGTGACTTTCTTTGTTTTGAAGTCTATTTGGTCTGATACAAGTACTGCAACTCCTGCTTTTTCCTCCCTATTATTTTCATGAAATATCTTTTTCTGTCCCTTCACTTTTAGTCTGTGTATGTCTTTGGGTTTAAAGTGAGTGTCTTGTTGGCAGCATAGAGATGAGTCTTTTTTTTTTTCTATCCATTCAGTGACTCTATGGCTTTTGATTGTGCATTCAGTCCATTTACATTTAGGGTGATTATCGATAGGTATGTACTTATATCTATGGCAGGCTTTATATTGCACTTCTAAATCTCATCCACGTGAAGTGCATCTTTAGAGCTCTTCTCTCTTTACCAATGCATGGTAAGTTTCTTTTATTTATGTGTGTAATAAAATCTAGTTTATTGGAAAAATGAGTTTGTCATGTTTGAGTTGCATTAATTTAATCCAATTGTCCCTTATCTATATGTTTACCAAATTCTAATTTGCTGAATTAAAATAAGTGTGACAAAATTATTTATAGAGAGTGCTTCATTCAAATTTTATAACACTGGAGTGGGTGCCCAATAACTTTTAACTGCATTGTTATGTATTTGTTAAAGATTTAAGCTCCCTGAGAAATGATTTCCTTATTACTGGAAGCAAAGTAGGATTTTAAATATAACCAGACAGATTATGTTAATAATAAATTAAATGGTGAAAATATTTTCTTAAGTCACAAACATTCCAGGGTAAAATGTGTGCATATGTATATGTACATATCTTAATATAAATTTTGTTTCCAATAATACATACACATACACATGTACATATACAAGTACATTTATAATTCCATCTTCTATGTTGGAAGAAATGAGCAAAAGTTGGATAGAACAGAGATGAAAAAGAATGAATATTTTAATTAATGAAAAAATGAAGTACTCTAGAAATTTTTGTGAAGATTTAACTCTGCTTATTGTGGCAAGCACCTAATAATGTATACAATTATGGAGTCACCCTATTGTACATCTGAAACCAACATAATATTATATATCAGTTTTATTGCAATTTAAAAAAGCAAAGAATTAAAAATGAATAAATAAATAAAATTAGATGGATGACCTTAATTTTTATAAAGAATTACTTTTCTTACCTTAATGTTTCAATGGCCTTAGTTAGAAAATCATTTATAATTCTACAAGGGGAAATTCTCTGTATCAGTTAATTCAGCCATGTATCTCCAAATTGACTTTAATTGTTTTGTCTTCTCAAGGTGCTATTTCAACATAGAATGCCTTTATGCTTGAAATGCTAAGTAAATGAATTGAAACTCTTCAACTTAGTTCCTTTGAAGAAACTTGTATTGGATAAATATATTAGATTCCTTTTGCTGCTGTTACAAATAACCATGATAGCAGCTTCAGATAAAAGTACATCTTTAAGCTCTGGAGGTCAGAGATTGAAATGGGTCTCACTTGGATGCAATCAGGGCTGGTTTCCTTTGGAATCTCCAGAGGACAACGAATTTCCTTCCTTATTTAAGGTTTCTGGGGGACACCTATATCCCTTGGCTTGCTCTGTCCTCTCTCTTTACAGCCAGCAGCACAGCAATTTAAAAGATCTAACTCCAATTATTTTTCTTCTCTTCTAGGCTTGGAGCATCATTGTGATTATATTAGACCAACCTGGATAATCCAGGCTAATCTCTTATTTTATGATAAATGATGAGGAATTTTATTGCAGCTGCCATCTTAATTCTCCTTGCTATCTAAACTAATATATCCAAAACACTCTGGATTAGAATGTGGACATGCTTTGGACGCCCTTATTCTACTTACTACACAGTCTTTTTCAGATTAATATGAGTTTATGTCACTTAAGAGCATTTATTTAAAAATATCAAACACCAAATATCTCACAGACTCTAGTGTGTGTAAAATTTTCCTTCAAAATTTCATGCAAAGGTTTTTGCTGGAGAAGTCTTAAATCTACCTACCCCTGACTCTAACACAGGAGCACAGCCTTGATAATCAAACTGTGATCCACAGACCATGAACTGCAACAGTAAACCTACCTATGAAACTTCAATATCCATCATCAGCCATTCAGGGAGGAATACTGATTTCCACATAGAGACGTTCCTCTCAAAGAACCCATGCAGGAGAGTCTGAGAGCCCAGCAGGTACTGCAGGAAAGGGTCAGAGAGAGTCAAGGGCAAGAACACATACACGTGGTCACCTGAGAGCCAGTGCACCTTGTCTAGATCATTGAAGTCACTTTGGGTGTTCACTGCCCTGATTCATATATTAGTGCATTTATTTATGATGCTGAAAAGAAACATTATACAAAGCAAAGAAAGTGTCATTTTTGACATTGAATGACAATGGAAAAAAGTCCAAAGGTCTTTTTAATTATGGGTAGTAGAGACATAGTGTGTTAGCTGAGAGGGATGTCTAGGTAAGTGAGGGCATTTCCTTTTATTTTTAAGAGAAGACATATTCAACTGTTCCTATTTTGATGTGAAAGATCCATACCAAATGTATTCTTGTAGCAGCATACATTTCATGGTTTCTTCTCTCATTCTGCATATTCACAGGACAAAATTATTTAATAGGTTAAAAGGAGTGCACCAGTGGAAATTACAATTACTTCATTACATGTCGGCATTATATGTCTGTGAAATGGTTAGCCATTTTCTCTCTCTTTTGCTCATTGTCTGTGTGAGTCCGGTGCTTTAGTAAAATATGGTTAGGGTGTTTTTATTTCACACTTTGGTTTCATTCTTTCAGTAAATTGCTTTGTCTCCATAGCCAGTGTCAGTTCATTCCTGATGTATGTATAATGTATGTATAGGGAATGGATGAGAGTCAATTAATCAATTGTGGTCAGATCCTTTAGTTCTTTAGTTTTGTACAAGTGCATGAATACAATCCTGTACACACGATGCATTCTGTTTATGTTTTAAGGCAGTCTTTGTTTTTCTTCACTAGGGAATTTATTATTACATTTTTATTGGAATATAGTTGATATAAAATCTTATATTGGTTTCATATATACAACATCGTGACTGGACAATTTGCATACATTATAAATGCTCACCACGGTGTGGTTATCATCTGCCACCAAACAAAAATATTACAATCTTATTGGCTATATTCCTGTTCTTAGTGTTTTATTTAATATTTTCCGCTCTGGTCCTTCTGACTCCTTCAATAATCCCTTACAGGTTTGCTTCCAATCAGCTAGTGTAACAAGAACTCACTACTCTAATGGCTGCCATGGTGTGGCTGTGCCACTCATGGTTTTTAAGGTTTTTTACTGTCTTTATCACTACATTGCTATTACATCAAAGATACAAATATATTTTATAATTGTTGAATTTAAACTCTGATTCTATCCAGGAGCAGTTTTGTCTCCCAGGGAACACTGAAGTGTGTTTGGAGGAATATTTGGCTGTCATACTGGAGGTGAGCAGGTGGACCAGGGATGCTGCAAATATCCTACAATGCACAGGACAGACCCCAAACAGAGAAGGTTCTGCCCTAAACGCTCAACAGCACTGTGATGGGCAAGTGCTGAGTTAAATAATACCTATGTGTCTCATATTTATACCATTCTTCAGATTGTCTCCCCAGCCTGTAGCACTTGACCATTCTGCCAGCAAAAGGAGAGAGGACCCTTCTGCTGCCCACCCTTCTGCAACCCCGATCAGTGTGGCAGCTCTTTAAGTTACATCCCAAGTTAATTGGGGTGTAATATATTATTTGTTATTTTCTCAACTATTACTGAGTTTGGTCAATGATTCGTATTTATGATCACCACTTTGCATTGCCTGCTATTATGCCCATGTATTAGATGCATATTATTCTACCGTTACCAGCCTTTCAAATGTTTTGTTTTATACTTTTTCTTTAACATTTTTATTCCTGCTTGACAGATGTGGATCAAATTTCTTTTTTTCTCCCTCAACATCAATGGAATTTATTAATTTTTATTGAGTAATGTACAATAAAATGCCCATCTTAGTGTAGAACTCAATGTGTTTGACATGTGTGTGCACTCATGTAACCACCACCCAGATCAAGATATCAAACATTCTCACTGACTTTCCCCTTCACCTATTTCACGCACCCTCCCACTCCCCTCTTCCAAAGCAACCACCAGCCTGTTGTCAGTGTCTATGAGTCTATTTCTGTTTTGCTTGTTCATTTATTTTTGTTTATATTCCACATGTAAGCGAAATCATGTGGTATCAAATTATTTTTTAATTATTGTTTTTCAACTATTTTGGAGGGATATTTTGGTCATAAAAATATTTTAAACTTCACTTAAATAGGTCTATCTTTATAATTCTGAGTTTCCTGCCTTACTAAGATTCTATGATGCAGCCATAGAGTTTAATATTTAATTTTATAGATGTTCACCTAAGAAGTACTGGTTACTCTTACATTGTGAAAGTACACAGAATACAAAAATGTCTGTTTGTTCGATACTAAAAATACCCAATTTTTGTTGTCCTTTGTATATGTTCTTTTGCCAATTATTGGATTATTTTCTCTGCTCATCTTTCTCTTGGGGTGTTCAGTTTGTAAGATGATTCATACCATAAATTAATCACAACAATTGTCTTATGGAAAAAATGTTTTTTCTCCTTACTTTTTTCACTTGGCATCTAGGGCACGTGAACCAAGGATGTGTTTCCTTCCTCACAGTCTACCAGGGGCCATCTGAGCTTATTACGTCTTCATTGTTCATGTCCATTCCCTCCTCTTTGCCTCTATGTGTATTGAACAGATGGCTTATGTTTCTTTAAATACAGGGCAGAAAATGGACATATCAATATGGAAAACTAATTTAACTTTCCATGGGATAGCAACTTCTGTGTATAATTTGTAAATTCTTTAGGGGACAGATACTTGAATTCAGCAGAAAAGTTTTATCCACTTGGAGCCTAAATGGGGTGGGAGAGAAAAGATTTAGAAAAAAACACCCTGAGGCCTAGGTGCCTAGCAGTAAGGTGTGTGTGTGTGGTGTGTGGTGTGTGTGTGTGTGTGTGTGTGTGTGTGTGTGTGTGTGTGTGTGTGCGTGGTTGTGCTTGGTACCTGAGAACAGCCCTCAGAACATGGTATCTGATCCCATATATCCAAGGTGACTTCTATAATTCAGGGTCCAGAACTCAATGAAGAGAAAGTACTAAGGAAGGGACCTTTTCCAAATCCAGGATGCCTTTACAACAAGATTAATAAGGTCAAGATTTACCTTGTGTGGACAAAGGACTGCCTGTGTTGTGAAGACTCAGCAGCTGGGAGCCACCTCACCTTCATCATCCCGTAACACTATCTCTCATCGCTCTCTGCCTTGCCCCAACTCCCTCAACACAGGACCATATTGAGCCTTCATTATGCAAAACAAATGACTTCCTCAGGACCTTTGCACTGCCTGCTCCCTCTGCCAGGCACACTCCCAGATAATGTGTCTCCTGCTCACTTTTTTTGAGGTGTCTGTTAACCTGTCACCATGTTGCAGGTCTTTGCTGAACCCCCAATAAAAAATAACACTCCTTTCCACTTTAATTTACACATGCTTTCTTTTTCTTCATAGCACCTGCAACATATGATAGGTGGCATTATTATTTTTATTTGTTTACTCCTTCTGCAGCACTAGACTGCAAGTGGTTTTGTTTTTTCAACATCTCATATCCTGACAGTGCCTAAAATGTGATCTATACTCAATATCTATTCCTCATATAAATGAAAGATACTCTTAATAAAACAGTACCACACATTATAATTGAAGAACAGGTGGACAATGGGAATTCCTTTAGAAGTGGCACTACAGAGGCCAAAAGAGGACCTCTATACACCAAATATGGAAATGAGTTTCTTTACTCTTAAATATATGTATAATATTTATGCTAGGTTACCAATACTTACATGTGTGAATATTAATCATTTATTTATTTTCTATTTTCTGGTAGTCCCCTCCACAACATGTACCAAATAAATCATACACAGGTTTGAGAATTTCTTCTTCTGGGGTTTTCTGAGGAACAACAACATCAACCCATTTTGGAGGCTTTTCTTCTACATGTACCTGATCACTGTGTTTGGGAACCTGCTCATCATCCTGGCTGTCAGCTCAGACTCCACCTGAACATACTACACACTCATGTACTTCTTCCTCTGAAACCTGTCCTTTGTGGACATCTGCTTCACCTCCACCACAATCCCCAAGATGCTGGTCAACATCCAGTCCCAGAACAAGTCATAGCCTATGCAGGCTGCACCAGCCAGATATACTTTTACCTACTCTTTGCAGGATTGGATGACTTCCTCCTGACAGTGATGGCCTATGAGTGGTATGTGGCCATCTGCCACCCCCTGCACTACACAGTTATGATGAGCACAAGGTTCTGTGGAGAGCTGGTGCTGGTGTGCTGGATCATGAGTGCCCTCTATTCCTTGTTACAAAGCTTAATGGAGTTACAACTGTTCTTCTGTCCAGACTTGGAAATCCCCAAATTTTTCTGTGAACTCAATCAGATGCTCCAACTCACCTGTTCTGACACGTTTCTTAATTGCATGGTGACGTATTTTTCAGCAGTACTTCTGGCAGGTGGTCCCTTCACAGGGATCCTTTTCTCCTACACTAAGATAGTTTCCTCCACGTGTGTGATCTCATCAGTTCAGTGTTAAGTATAAAGCATTTTCCACCTGTGCTTCTCACCTCTCCATTGTATTCTTATTTTATTGCACAAGCCTAGTAATTTACCTTAGTTCTCCTGCTACTCACAGCTCACCCTCAAGGGCAGCAGCCTCAGTGACGTTCAACATGGTCACAACCATGCTGAACCTCTTCATCTACAGTCCGTGGAACAAAGACATAAAGGGGGCTCTGAAAGCATTCTTTGAGTTGGCAGCTGTACAAGGAAAAATTGCCATAGGGCTGAAGAAATGCCATTGATCACAAGGTCAAAGCTTCAGAGCCAGAAATTGCTTTCCTTTGATCAGATGAAAGAACTTGCTCCTATTTATTTCCATAAGTGTTCATTCCTTTGATTCCACTTCTTTATACATATTAAGTCACTCATTTTATTAAGCTTCATCTTCTATCTGATACATAGGTAGTCTGTGTTTGATATTTTTCCTACTTTACAGTTTTTCCCAAAATTTGATGAGAAATATTTGGAAATTCCCATTTTTTTATGAGACAAAATGGATTCTTTAAGAATAATTTATCCTCAAATGACATATATCATCTCAAGGAATATTTCTCTTATTTTCCAGAAGTAGTCAAGAGTTGTATTACTCATATTTAAAAAAGAAACTACTATTGACAACCAAGGCAATTTATGTAATTGTAGTAGGGGAAACTCTGAGACTACAGTTTTGCACATTCATTTACATCTATGTCACTACTCACCTGGTCTTCAGGTAATAGGGGATTTTAATAGTGAAGATTATACCTGATTGTTGAGTTTCATTCTCTGCACTAGGATTATGTTTTCTTTTTTAGCTGTGCCTGCAGAGGCTGCTTTAGTGACAGGCAGAATGATTACCAAATTCATGTCTCCATGTGAAATCTCCACAGAAACACAAATGTGAATAAATACACTGACTTAATATGCCTACAAATCAAGGGAATAGCTCACATAAAATGAAGTAAATTTTTAAATTAAACTTTATATTTGCAAGTATATTTTTTTCCATGTTCTACATCTACACATTGAAGTATGAAGTGTTAAACACAGATGTCCACATGTAAGAGGGCTTGTCTTCGGTGTTTTTCAAAATTATATACACTGAAGATTCTTGTTGAAGACCTAAAACTACCCACAGCTGATTTTAACAGAAGAACACAGCCTTGCTACCTAAAGCCTTATCCACAGACCAAAGCCTGCCATGTCAACACCACCTGGGAGCTTGTTAGAAATGCAGAGTTCTGGGGCCACTGCAGACATGCTGAGTCAGAATTTGCATTTGAGCTCCAGACTTTGTTGATTTGCACTCACAGTGGAGTGGGAGAAATGGAGGTCTAGAATGGGTTTTCTCACCTGCTCACTGTTGACATTTGGAGCTGGATAAATATTTGTGCTGAGTGCTGTCCTGTGGGTTGCAAGAGATAGCAATGTCCTCCTAGCCATGGCCAAATACTCTCATGGACAAAACCATCTCTGACTGAGAATCCCTGCTCCAGAGTTTGAGAACTGTTGACATTGTGACAATTCCAGTCAAGGGCCCATCTAGTAATCCATTTATAATGGTGATATTAATTCATTATAAATATATATTTGATTTTATCCTGTTATGAAATTTGTCAATTCTACAAATAAACCCTGCATTTATGGTCAACTATTATTTTACAAGGAGCTAAGAATACTCAATGTGGAAAGGGTAGTCCCTTCAACAAATGTAGGGAATACAGGATATTCACATGCCAAAGAATGAAATAGGACTCCTGTCCTACACCACTCAAAAATTAACTCAAAATAAATTCATAACTCAAATGAAATATCTAAAACTATAAAACAACCAAAGTAATACAAACAAAAAGGCTTCTTGATGCTGGTCTTGTCAATGATTTTCTGGACATGACACCAAGAGCACAAGCAATACAAGTAAAAATAAACCAGTGATAATGCATCATACTAAAAAGCTTCTACAGAGTAAAGGACACAACCAGAAATTAAAAGTCAACCTACAGAATGGAAGAAAATATATGGACACTATATTTCTGGTGAGTTTTTAATGCTCAAAATATGTAAGGAACATATATGACTCAATAACAAACAAAACAAAGTGATAATGTCATTCAAGATGGGCATGGGACTTAAATATTTCCCCAAAGAAGACAACCAAATGGGCAACAGATACATGAAAAGGCTTTCAATAAGACTAATCAGGATAACACAGATCAACATCACAATGAGATATCATCTCACACCTGTTAGAATTCTATAATAAAAATGACCAGGCGGAGCCAGGATGGCAGCGTGAGTAGAGCAGTGGAAATCTCCTCCCAAAAACACATAGAGCTATGAAAATATAACAAAGAAAAATCTTCCTAAAATAGAGACCACAGGACACAGGACAACATCCAGACCACATCCACACCTGCAAGAACCCAGCGCCTTGCGAAGGGGGTAAGATACAAGCCCCGGCCCGGCGGGACCCGAGCGCCCCTCCCCCTGGCTCCAGGCGGGTGGAGAGAAACCAGAGCGGTGTTTTTTTTTTGGCGAGCGCTTTTTGGAAGCCTTAGAGGGATGGGCCCCCGTTGCTGGGGAGGCAGGGTGGCAGGACCGGCGAGCAGGTGCCTGGGAACAGCGCCGGAGGACAAAGAATATTCCGTGTTTCTCCCTGCGGGACCGGCGGGCGGGTGCCTGAGACCGGTGCCTGAGGACGGAGGAGGTCGCGCGTTTTTCCCCCTTTTTATTTTTTCTTTTTGGCGAGCGCTTTTTGGAAGCCTTGAAGGGACGGGGACCCCAGTGCTAGGGAGGCAGGGTGGTGGGACTGGTGAGCGGGTGCCTGGGACCGGCGCCTGAGGACAAAGAATATCCCACATTTTTCCCTGCGGGACCGGTGGGCGGGTGCCTGAGACCGGCACTTGAGGACAGAGGAAATTGCGTGTTTCCCCCCCCCTTTTTTTTTTCTCTTTTCTGCGAGTGCTTTTTGGAAGCCTAAAAGGGACAGGGACCCCGGTGCTAGGGAGGCAGGGCGGCGGGACTGGGGAGCGGGTGCCTGGGACCGGCACCTGAGGACAAAGAATATCCCGCGTTTTTCCCTGTGGGACCGGTGGGTGGGTGCCTGAGACCGGCACCTGAGGATGGAAGAAATCGCGCGTTTTTCCCCTTTTTTTCTCTCTTTTTGGCGAGTGCTTTTTGGAAGCCTTGAAGGGACAGGGACCCCGGTGCTAGGGAGGCAGGGCGGTGGGACTGGTGAGCGGGTGCCTGGGACCAGTGCCTGAGGACAAAGAATATTGAGCGTTCCTTCCCTGCGGGACTGGTGGGTGGGTGCTTTTTGGAAGCCTTGAAAGGACAGGGACCCTGGTGCTAGGGAGACAGGGCAGCAGGACCAGTGAGCGGGTGCCTGGGACCGGCACCTGAGGACAAAAAAAAAAAAAAAATCGCTTGTTTTTTCCTTTTTTTTTTTTTTTTTCTTTCTTTCTGTTCCCTCTCTCATTGTTGCTGTTGTTGTTTTGGTTTGGAGAGTGCTTTTTGGAAGTCTTAAAGGGGCAGGACAGGTCACTTAGACCAGAGGCAGGGAATCTGGGGATCTCTGGGCACTCTAACCCCCTGGGCAGCAGGGAGCACAGAGGCCCCTTATGGAGATAAATAGCCTCCTGGCCGCTCCCCCTCCAACGGGGCTCCACCATTTTGGAGGAACAGCCCCAGCCAGGCCAAGCCCACAGCAACAGCGGAGATAAACCCCATAGCAACTGGGCAGGAAGCAGAAGCCCTGTCTGCGCACAGCTGCCCAGCACAAGCAACTAGAGGTCGCTATTCTCCCAGGAAAAGGCTACAAACCAACAAGAAGGGAAGCTCTTCCAGCGGTTACTTGTACCAGCTCTGCAAACTATCTCTATCACCATGAAAAGGCAAAACTACAGGCAGACAAAGATCACAGAGACAACACCTGAGAAGGAGACACACCTAACTAGTCCTCCTGAAAAAGAATTCAAAATAAAAATCATGAACATGCTGACAGAGATGCAGAGAAAAATGCAAGAGCAGTGGGATGAGATGCAGAGAAAAATGCAAGAGCAGTGGGATGAAGTCCGGAAGGAGATCACAGATGTCAGGAAAGAGATCACAGAAGTGAAACAATCCCTGGAAGGATTTATAAGCAGAATGGATAAGATGCAAGAGGCCATTGAAGGAATAGAAGCCAGAGAACAGGAACATATAGAAGCTGACATAGAGAGAGATAAAAGGATCTCCAGGAATGAAACAACACTAAGAGAAATATGTGACCAATACAAAAGGAATAACATTCGTATTATAGGGATACCAGAAGAGGAAGAAAGAGAAAAAGGGATAGAAAGTGTCTTTGAAGAAATAATTGCTGAAAACTTCCCCAAACTGGGGGAGGAAATAATCGAACAGACCATGGAATTACACAGAACCCCCAACAGAAAGGATCCAAGGAGGACAACACCAAGACACATAGTAATTAAAATGGCAAGGATCAAGGACAAGGAAAGAGTTATAAAGGCAGCTAGAGAGAAAAAGGTCACCTATAAAGGAAAACCAATCAGGCTAACATCAGACTTCTCAACAGAAACCCTACAGGCCAGAAGAGAATGGCATGACATACTTAATGCAATGAAACAGAAGAGCCTTGAACCAAGGATACTGTATCCAGCATGACTATCATTTAAATATGATGGTGGGATCAAACAATTCCCAGACAAGCAAAAGCTGAGGGAATTTGCTTCCCACAAACCACCTCTACAGGGCATCCTACAGGGACTGCTCTAGATGGGAGCACCCCTAAAAAGAGCACAGAACAAAACACACAACATATGAAGAATGGAGGAGGAGGAATAAGAAGGGAGAGAAGAAAAGAATCTCCAGACAGTGTATATAACAGCTCAATAAGCGAGCTAAGTTAGGCAGTAAGATACCAAACAAGCTAACCTTGAACCTTTGGTAACCACGAATCTAAAGCCTGCAATGGCAATAAGTACATATCTCTCAATAGTCACACTAAATGTAAATGGACTTAATGCACCAATCAAAAGACAGAGTAATAGAATGGATAAAAAAGCAAGACCCACCTATATGCTTCTTACAAGAAACTCACCTTAAACCCAAAGATAAGCATAGACTAAAAGTCAAGGGATGGAAAAACATATTTCAGGCAAACAACAGTGAGAAGAAAGCAGGGGTTGCAGTACTAATATCAGACAAAATAGACTTCAAAACAAAGAAAGTAACAAGAGATAAAGAAGGCCACTACATAATGATAAAGGGCTCAGTCCAACAAGAGGATATAACCATTCTAAATATATATGCACCCAATACAGGAGCACCAGCATATGTGAAGCAAATACAGAACTAAAGAGGGAAATAGACTACAATTCATTCATTGTAGGAGACTTCAACACACCACTCACCCCAAAGGATAGATCCACCGGGCAGAAAATAAGTAAAGACACACAGGCACTGAACAACACACTAGAACAGATGGACCTAATAGACATCTATAGAACTCTACATCCAAAAGCAACAGGATATACATTCTTCTCAAGTGCACATGGAACATTCTCCAGAATAGACCACATACTAGCTCACAAAAAGAGCCTCAGTAAATTCCAAAATATTGAAATTCTACCAACCAATTTTTCAGACCACAAAGGTATGAAAGTAGAAATAAATTCTACAAAGAAAACAAAAAGGCTCACAAACACATGGAGGCTTAACAACATGCTACTAAATAATCAATGGATCAATGAACAAATCAAAATAGAGATCAAGGAATATATAGAAACAAATGACAACAACAACACAAAGCCCCAACTTCTGTGGGATGCAGCGAAAGCAGTCTTAAGAGGAAAGTGTATAGCAATCCAGGCACACTTGAAGAAGGAAGAACAATCCCAAATGAATAGTCTAATATCACAATTATTAAAACTGGAAAAAGAAGAACAAATGAGGCCTAAAATCAGCAGAAGGAGGGACATAATAAAGATCAGTGAAGAAATAAACATAATTGAGAAGAATAAAACAATAGCAAAAATCAACGAAACCAAGAGCTGGTTCTTCAAGAAAATAAACAAAATAGATAAGCCTCTAGCCCAACTTATTAAGAGAAAAAGTGAGTCAACACAAATCAACATAATCAGAAATAAGAATGGAAAAATCACGACAGACTCCACAGAAATACAAAGAATTATTAAAGACTACTATGAAAACCTATATGCCAACAAGCTGGAAAACCTAGAAGAAATGGACAACTTCCTAGAAAAATACAACCTTCCAAGACTGACAAAGGAAGAAACACAAAAGTTAAACAAACCAATTACGAGCAAAGAAATTGAAACAGTAATCAAAAAACTACCCAAGAACAAAACCCCGGGGCCGGACGGATTTACCTCGGAATTTTATCAGACACACAGAGAAGACATAATACCCATTCTCCTTAAAGTGTTCCACAAAATAGAAGAAGAGGGAATACTCCCAAACTCATTCTATGAAGCCAACATCACCCTAATACCAAAACCAGGAAAAGACTCCACCAAAAAAGAAAATTACAGACCAATATCCCTGATGAATGTAGATGCAAAAATACTCAATAAAATATTAGCAAACAGAATTCAACAGTATCAAAAGGATCATACACCATGACCAAGTGGGGTTCATCCTAGGGATGCAAGGATGGTACAACATTCGAAAATCCATCAACATCATCCACCACATCAACAAAAAGAAAGACAAAAACCACATGATCATCTCCATAGATGCTGAAGAAGCATTTGACAAAATTCAACATCCATTCATGATAAAAACTCTCAGCAAAATTGGGAATAGAGGGCAAGTACCTCAACATAATAAAGGCCATATATGAAAAACCCACAGCCAGCATTATACTGAACAGCGAGAAGCTGAAAGCATTTCCACTGAGATCGGGAACCAGACAGGGATGCCCACTCCCCCCACTGTTATTTAACATAGTACTGGAGGTCCTAGCCATGGCAATCAGACAAAACAAAGAAATACAAGGAATCCAGATTGGTAAAGAAGAAGTTAAACTGTCACTATTTGCAGATGATATGATACTGTACATAAAAAACCCTAAAGTCTCCACTCCAAAACTACTAGAACTGATATCGGAATACAGCAAAGTTGCAGGATACAAAATTAACACACAGAAATCTGTAGCTTTCCTATACACTAACAACGAATCAATAGAAAGAGAAATCAGGAAAACAATTCCATTCACCATTGCATCAAAAAGAATAAAATACCTAGCAATAAACCTAACCAAAGAAGTGAAAGACTTATACTCTGAAAACTACAAGTCACTCTTAAGAGAAATTAAAGGGGACACTAAGAAATGGAAACTCATCCCATGCTCAGGGCTAGGAAGAATTAATATCTTCCTATTAATTCTTCCTAGGAAGAATTGGGCCATCCTGCCCAAAGCAATATACAGATTTGATGCAATCCCTCTCAAACTACCAGCAACATTCTTCAATGAATTGGAACAAATAATTCAAAAATTCATATGGAAACACCAAAGACCCCGAATAGCCAAAGCAATCCTGAAAAAGAAGAATAAAGTAGGGGGGATCTCACTCCCCAACTTCAAGCTCTACTACAAAGCCATAGTAATCAAGACAATTTGGTACTGGCACAAGAACAGAGCCACAGACCAGTGGAACAGATTAGAGACCCCAGAAATTAACCCAAACATATATGGTCAATTAATATTTGATAAAGGAGCCATGGACATACAATGGCAAAATGACAGTCTCTTCAACAGATGGTGCTGGCAAAACTGGACAGCTACATGTAGGAGAATGAAACTGGACCATTGTCTAACCCCATATACAAAGGTAAACTCAAAATGGATCAAAGACCTGAATGTAAGTCATGAAACCATTAAACTCTTGGAAAAAAACATAGGCAAAAACCTCTTAGACATAAACATGAGTGACCTCTTCTTGAACATACCTCCCCGGGCAAGGAAAACAACAGCAAAAATGAGCAAGTGGGACTACATTAAGCTGAAAAGCTTCTGTACAGCGAAAGACACCATCAATAGAACAAAAAGGAACCCTACAGTATGGGAGAATATATTTGAAAATGACAGATCCGATAAAGGCTTGACGTCCAGAATATATAAAGAGCTCACACGCCTCAACAAACAAAAAACAAATAACCCAATTAAAAAATGGGCAGAGGAACTGAACAGACAGTTCTCTAAAAAAGAAATACAGATGGCCAAGAGACACATGAAAAGATGCTCCACATCGCTAATTATCAGAGAAATGCAAATTAAAACTACAATGAGGTATCACCTCACACCAGTAAGGACTGCTGCCATCCAAAAGACAAACAACAACAAATGTTGGCGAGGCTGTGGAGAAAGGGGAACCCTCCTACACTGCTGGTGGGAATGTAAATTAGTTCAACCATTGTGGAAAGCAGTATGGAGGTGCATCAAAATGCTCAAAACAGACCTACCATTTGACCCAGGAATTCCACTCCTAGGAATTTACCCTAAGAACGCAGCAATCAAGTTTGAGAAAGACAGATGCACTCCTATGTTCATCGCAGCGCTATTTGCAATAGCCAAGAATTGGAAGCAACCTAAATGTCCATCAGTAGATGAATGGATAAAGATGTGGTACATATACCCAATGGAATACTACTCAGCCACAGGAAGTGGAAAAATCCAACCATTTGCAGCAACATGGATGGAGCTGGAGAGTATTATGCTCAGTGAAATAAGCCAAGCGGAGAAAGAGAAATACCAAATGATTTCACTCATCTGAGGAGTATAGGAACAAAGGAAAAACTGAAGGAACAAAACAGCAGCAGAATTACAGAACCCAAAAATGGACTAACAGGTACCAAAGGGAAAGGAACTGGGGAGGATGGGTGGGCAGGGAGGGATAAGGGGGGGGAAGAAGAAGGGGGGTATTAAGATTAGCATGCATGGGGGGGAGGGAGCAAGGGGAGGGTGGGCTTCACAACACAGAGAGGACAAGTAGTGACTCTACAACATTTTGCTAAGCTGATGGACAGTAACCGTAATGTGGTTGTTAGGGGGGACCTGATATAGGGGAGAGCATAGTAAACATAGTATTCTTCATGTAAGTGTAGATTAAAAATTAAAAAAAAAAAAGAAAGAAAGAAAGAAAAGGGGGATTACTCTTTAACAGGATAAAACTATTGGTAAATCAAAGATCAACGCATGCTTTAAATATCCTTAATGTTGATCACTTAAAGGGTGTCAGATGATCAGCTATGGAGGTACTCTTTTCTGATAATATTCCTTTCTCTTAATTAAAAAAAAAAAAAAGCAGTTACTGTGTGTTGACCTCCAATGAGTTCTGCACAGTGGTATAGAGGGCATGTCAAAGTGTGGGCAAAGGGTCTGTTTGTTTCTATGCAGAAGATCAAGGCCTAGCTTCGATACCCAGAAAATGAACTAAGATACGATATGAGGAGGAGCTTCCGGCATCAGCACTCTCTGGAGGACTTGTGCCGGGGGATGATCATCAAAAAGCCTCCACAGGGATCCGGACGATGCTGCGGTTGTGGCTGCATCCAGCCCACCGTCTCCTGGACTTGCCATAAGAATGAGGAGGGAGATGTCTAGGCTGGCATGTGCATACAGTGAGACAACGAATTTGACAGGATCTGTACTGTTGGAACTCAACCAGGAGTTGGGAGGGGTGCAAGTTGTAGCACTCCAAAATCTTACGACTATAGACTATCTACGGTTAAAAGAACATATGGGATGTGAACAGATCCCAGAAATGGGCTGCTTTAATTTGTCTGATGGTTCAAGTACAGTTGGACAATATCCATCATATCATAGATAAATTTTCACAAACGCCTAGGGTGCCTAAATGGTTTTCTTGTCTTCACTGGAGATGGATGGTAATTATAGATTTGCTTTGTTTATGTCACCGTATTCCTATTATGTTAATATGTGTGTGCAAATTAGTTAGTAGTTTAAAACCTATACATACTTAAGGTACTATACAAGAAGATATGTCAAAGAAATAATCAATCCTCCCAAGTTTCCTTCATATGCTACATCTATAGCTTTTCTTCTTCCTTCCTAATTACAACCCTTAAATAGAATTCGTGCCTCATATCGAATTTACCGAGTATCATAATTCCTCCAGGTGGTAAAGATACCTCGAGACAAGTGCTGGGCATAGAAGCCACAGGGCATAAATCTGCAAAGAAGTAAAAAGCTAACCTTTGCAAACAATATGGCTTCTCTCTCACTTACCAACTTTACATTTCCCTGTATGGCCCCGGAAGATGACTGGTTAGCCAGAGATGGGTAAGATTCCTCAAGGGAGGAACAACCTAAGACAGGCACAGTCGCAGGGGGGCCATCAGGTGAGAATTTGGGGATCAACAGAGGTGAGGCTCAGAACCTCACCCCCCCTGCTTTGAGAGAAATCTTCTGCATCCGTGGATGTCTTGTTGCCCTCGTCTAGCCTGGATTAATACTTAGTCCATAGGCACACACCTGATCATCTGATCATCTACATTTGCCTTCTTACAGCACTAAACTATGTTTTCTACCTTTATCTTGCATCTACCTACCACTTCAGCATTTTATTTAAAATAAAAACAATAATAATAATAGGAGAAATGTGGGATCAACATATAAATCAAGTACAAAAATCAAACGAATATTCATATTTGACCTGATTGTTTATAGGTCATATTGCATGATCAAACCCGAAAGTTTCTGTGATGAATGCCCTTGTACTGTTCACCATGTAAGAATTTATTCACTATGTAAGAATTCATTTACCATGTAAGAACTTGTTTGTTATGCTTCAGAAGATTGGAGACTGATGAGAATTAGGCTTGAGATGGATTAATGATTGTACATTGAGCATTGACCCCCCTATACTGAATTTTATTGTTGTTAACAACCATTTGATCAATAAATATGAGAGATGCCCTCTCAAAAAAATAAAAATAAATAAATAAAAAGTAAAAGAAGTTAAATTTATAAACACCTTAAAAAAAAATGTCCAAAGACAATGAATGCTAGTGAGGATGAGGAGAAAAGGAAATACATGTTCACTGTTCATAGGAAAGTAAATTGGTATGGAGACTAGGAATACAGTGTGGAGGTTCATCAAAAAAATGATTTTCACTGTTACCTCAGGAACTGGGCAGAAATCTCCATAATCAGTAGAGAGCTGTCTTGTCAGCCAAAGTCTCTTTTCATCTTGATTTTGGTTAACAGTCTTCACATTACTTAACTGTGGTCTGTAGGTGATATTTCCTTGATATCTTCTCCTTCATGATCTCCAGCACCAGAGAATGTACCAGCATCTTCCCTATGTATGCCAGGTAATTTCCTATCAGCTCTAAATTATTAGTAACTTTTGAATATTAACTCCATAATATATATAGAATTTCCCTATTTATACATAACAAACTAAAGGCATAAATATCATGTATGAAATTGAGTTAGCAGCACCCCCCCAGACATGTCATGAAGGAAATATTCAGTAAGCACTTGTAAACGTGGGCTTGTAAAAGCTGACCTACTGAGTCCACCATCTGACCACCTAAGTTCATATATAAGATGTACAAGTGGGCTTTTGGTGGAGAAAGTTTGAAAATATCTCCACCTGCCTCTAACACCAGACCACAGCCTTGCTATTCCAACAGTATCCACAGACCAGGACCTTTATCATCAGTATCAACTAGGAGCTACTTAGAAATGCAGATGCTCAGGGCCCATCTTAGACCTGCTGAATCAGAATCTGCATTTAGAGAAGATCCTCAAATCATTCATATTCACATTGAAATTGGAGAAGCACCTGTCCACAATAGTGTTTCTCAACCTTCTCACTGCTGACACTTGTGATGGATAATTCTTTGTGGAGGGGGCCACCCTGTGCATCGCAAAATGTGTGGCAGCACTCTTGGTCTCAACCTACTAGGGAACAGTTGCAGGTCCCCCCTTATGGTGATCACAGATCTTCACACTTTGTCAGTGTCACCTGGGGCTAATCACCCTTGGCTGAGAACCACTGGCCAAAGTATGAGAACTGGAAATATTTTGGGGGAGCTCCAATCAAGGCTCATGGTGTTCTAGTTCATAACTTGAAGCAGCTCATGTCACCATTTTGAACTCCATTTATGCAAATGTAGAATGAAGTTCATAATAACACAGAGTTCAGAGGAAGGAATTTTATAAAAATGAAATGACAATCTATGTGAGATTATAAATAAAGTGCAAAGTACATAAAAAGATATAATACATCTTATAATTAGTCAACATTTATAAAAGATGGACTAAATGATAACTCAAACTGCTACAAGCATGAATCTCCTACTTGATTTTTTTAAGAGCATCATGAAACCAAGAATGATATAACCCAAGGTTTTTGGAGCAAAGCAGCATACCTCTCTCCCTTGTTGAAGATGGGAATAGAAATATTCTACTGTGAGATGTTCCTTGTCACAGAACAATACTTTCGAGATCCATGGGACCTAGTCAAGAAAGGTTCCTCAGTCTTTGATTTGGAGAGAAGGTTAACTCAAGACTGGGATAAGGTACAAGATACACCACAGGAAGGCAGGAGAGTTCAAAAGAAGGAGTTTTAAAAACTAGATTCACTCAACTTTATTTTGTCTTCTGGGAATGGAGAATCAGCAGGAGAAACTTTCCATTCTGTCCAGAGCAGTGTCCCACAGGGAAATCTTGTGTTCAGAGGTGGGAGTAACAATGCAAACAGTAACTAAGGAGTGGATAAGGAGCTGTACTATTTCCTCAGCGGCAGACTCTCAGCCTGTGCCACCTTGGGCTGGACACGTGATTAGCTATATTTTTATAGAGAACAATCACCTCATGCCTTTTGTGGGACACTCTTTTTTGTATTCAACTAAAGGGCATGTGTTTTCCATATGTTTTTCATAAGCATGATTGGGTACATTTATGTTTATATAGAATTAAATTATATATTTACATACTGTTTCCATCACTGTGAATGGAAAAGTAAACATTCCTATTCTTTTCTTCTTACGCTTTTGCTCATTTAGTCTTGTATTAGGACCCATGCAGAAGTGATTAACTTATTGTGTTATAATTTCTTTCAGATATTAGTCTGACTATATTAGATTATTATTCAATTTTGTTTCTATTAGAAGGTTCTAAACCAATAGATGTATATCCTATGTTGCAATAGCAGTTCTCAGCATCATCAGTATTCACATGGAAACAATTGTGTTTAGTATGTATGAAGGGTGTGCTAAGGAGAATTATTTTGCAATTATTGCATTACTTAGGCTGTTCTTTATAAAAATATAGCTAATCACAAGGCATTAAATGGTGGAATAAGGAAAGTTAGATATTAAACAATATGGTAATGTGCATAAAAAGAAAATATTACTACCAGAGATGCATAAGAAATTCCAGTACTGAAAAGCAAAGAGGATAACGCAGTGTGACCAACTAAGAGAGTTGACCACACAGAATTGATTTACATCAATCCACTATACTTAACATAATTTTGTTTTCCTTACCACTGCTTTTATCTAATAAATTTTCATTTCTTAAGATTTGTGTCTACATGAATGCACACCTTTGTGAAAACACACAAACTGCTTTGTGAACTAAGCAGGTTAGGTGCCTGCTCACTGGGTTCATATGTTATGTTGGAGAAGAAACAATTAGATAAGTATTTGTATGACATAATATCATTAAGGATAAATTATACAAATAAATGGGCTAGATTGTCATAGACTATGCAGGATTTTATAGGGTGTGATCTGGGAAGCTTATGCATGTTGACAAGGAACAGAACCAGGACTAGAGTGTGTCTATTGGAAGCATCATTAGAGATTAAATCCCAAAGCCCAAGAATAACAAAGGAGAGAAGCGACCAAAACAATTGAGGGAAGAGGTGGCTCATCCACTGTTGGACCACATAAACGCACATGTGGTCAAATCAACAAGGAATAGGTACAGGTGTAGCACCTAGATCAGAGTCTGAGGTGGACACCACGATGGGCCAAGTGGCAGGCAGCATGTGGTCTCTTGAGTCTGAGGTCATGTCAGCACCCATGCTGGCTGCCTGTCTTCCCTGTACCTACCCCTCTGGCTCTCCATTCACATTGCTCTTCCCCAATTAGCAGGGGTTGACATCTTTTAAAGTTATATTTTCTTACTGCCCTGGATTTTAAGCTTTTTCACTGTGTCCCACAGTAAATATGTCCCTAACATTTTGGGGCATGTGTGCACATGCAAACATGCAAATACACACACACACACACACACACACACAACACGAACAAAGAGAATAACCACCAATAATAACCATTCCTGTATAAACAGGAAGGAGCTATGATAAATGTTTGACATAAATGGATTGACTAAATCTACTGACCACCTTAGAAGGATGAATATTACCGCCCCACTATTTGGGTGAGGATATTAACATGTCTGATGAATTGGTTGTCTCTCCCAATTCAAAGTCCTAATGTGGCAGATCCACAATTCAGAACATGGTTAGTGATTCCAAAATTTGCATTTAATACATTTTAGAAATGTCTTGTCCCATTTCATCTTTATAAATTCCTATTAATTTGAAATGTATGTAAGAATAACCCCTCCATTCTTTCCTTTTATACTTGCTTCCCCCCTACCATTGTAATGGTAGCATCTTCTCCATGTTAGTAATACCCATGTGTGTTAAAGTTAATCATGTTATTTTTCTTATTCCTAGTCATCACCAGCACCACATGGGACCAGGCAATGACACACAGACTTCAGTTTCTTCTTCTGGGACTTTCAAAGGAACTCTCACTTCAGCTCCTCTTATTTGGGCTTTTCCTCTCCAGGTACCTGATCACTGTATTTGGGAACCTGCTCATCATCCCGGCTGTCAGCTAGACTCCCACCTGCACACACCCATGTATTTCTTTCTCTCCAACCTGTCCTTTGTGGACATCTGCTTCATGTCCATCACAATCCTCAAGATGTCTGTGAAAATACAGACCAAGAGAAAAGTCATAACCTATGAAGGATTCATCAGTCATATGTGTTTTTCCATAATCTTTGGGATTTTGGACAACTTTCTTCTGGCTGTAATTGTCTATGACCAGTATGTAACCATCTGCCATCCCCTGTACTACATGGTCATCATGATCCCCCAGCTCTGTGGACTGCTGTTTTGGTGTCCTGGATCATAAGTGTCCTGAATTTCTTGTTACTGAGTTTATTGATGTCATGACTTCTCTTCTGCAGAGTCTTCAAATTCTACCATTTTTTGTGTGTGAACTCAGTCAAGAGGTCCTACTTTCCTGTTCTGACACCTCTCTTAATTACATGGTGATGTATCTGACACCTGGGCTCTGGGATGGTGGTTCCCTCACTGGGATCCTTTACTCCTACTCTAAGATAGTATCCTCCATATGTGGAATTTCATCATCTTGGGAAAGCATTAAGCATATTCCACATGTGACTCTCACATCTCTATTATCTCCTGATTTTAGAGTACAAGCCGAGAAGTATACATTAGTTCTGCTGCTACCCACAACTCACGCTCAAGTGCAGTGGTCTCAGTGATGTACACCATGATCACACCCATGCCGAACCCCATTAGCTACAGAGTCAGCAAAATATACATAAAGAGGGCTCTGAGAAGACTCTTTGTGAAGGGAACAAAGGGCCAGCTGCCCTAGGACTGAAGAAGTGCCCATGATTGCTGATGTCAAAGCCTTGGAGTCAAAAAGTGTGATTATTTGATCTGTGAATATAGTATTGTCCTTTCTATTTATTTCATGAATTTCTGTTTCTTTGACTTCATCTCATTTACTCTTTATGTAACTCAATTTATTAGCTTTCTGCTCTCTCTGATATCCCACAGCTTTTCCTGTGTTGTTTTCTTACTTTCTCACATTTCTTTCCAATTGTATATCAGAAATATTTTATAGTTCTCATTTATCTAATAAGACAGTTTTTCAAATAATTTTTCTCAAGTGACACATCATATGAAACAATTTTTCATTTGTTTTACTAAAAGAATCCTCATGAGTTGTACTACTCCTAATAAACTACACGTGATGACCAAGGCTTCCTAGATGACATTTTGCATTCTCCAGGTTAAAGGGGCAACTCCTACCACTGCTCAGCATGAATCTGCTACCTGTGCTCTAGAGCTTACATCAATTAATGCACCACTAGATATTTAACATTCTAATTAATGTACTGGAGTATAATTGCATATTATAAACTGCACATATTTCAAATGTACAATATGTTCAATTAAGGAACCCATATGAAAATGATAGTACAAATGGCACATTCCTATTTGTGTGTCAGGCAAGACAGTCTAGAATTTATAATGGTTTTTTAGAATTATTGTTAAAAATTTAAGCTCTTTGAGCCTCAACTTCCTTATTTTGAAGACAATATGGTAGATTAAACATAACTTCAGACAAATGTTGCAAGAAATAAATGAAATAGACATATTTTGTTGAGGCCAAATACATAATTCAGAGGTACATGTATGTATGCACATGTGTATGTTGATTTGTATACATTTTTATTTCAATTAAACATATACATATATAGGTACACAAACATGGGAAACATTTACAGTTTCATGTTTTACTCCAAAAGTAACAAGAGAAAGTTGAAAAGATATGGAAAGAATGCTTGAAGGAACATGAAATTAAAATAATGTAGAAATTTAGATATAAATATTTGAATTAAATAGTAGATATAACTTAAAAGATAAATTACTTTTCCTCCCTTAATACCTCAAAGGTATCAAAGTCTGAAGTCTTTTATATTTATGTAAAGAGAAGTTCTCTACCAGACAAAGAATATCTTCTAATTGATTTTAATTTCTTCCTCTGATAAGGTGGTATGATGACACAAAATGCCCTTACCCAGGAGATGCTAAATGAATGAACTGGCAAGCATTATCTCAGTTTCCTGAACAAAATTACATTGGAAAAATGTTTGTATAAATTTCTAATCTAATGTAAAATCACCACACTAGTGGTGTTTTTAAAAAAGAACATTTATGCTTTTATAATTCTGGAGCTCAGAAGACCAACATAGGTCTCTCTGAGTGAAAAGTAGGATGTTAACAGGCTGGGTTCCTTCTGGAGGCTCCAGGGGAGAATCTGTTTACTTCCCTATTTCAACCTTAGATTATGGCCCAAAAATTTTTTAAATATATTTCACATAGCTGTTATTCTAAATACTTTGTAATGACAGCCCAAATGACAAGTATTATTAGTAGGTGATATAAGTAAATATTCCTCATTGTTTTTGCAAAGGTGTCATGAATCCAAGCAGTGTAGGGCTCAAGATTTATATTAAGTAATTTTGTTCTCCCCTTTGTTGAATTGGAAAATAGCAGTTTTCTGTAGATATTGGGGGCTGTGTCTCCACACATTAATATTTTGAAGATTAAAGGGAAAAAATTTAGGCAGGTTCCTGTGGATAAAATGAGAGTTCTTGTGGCCAGGATTCTTACCTGTCTGTGGTGGAATAGCTCACTGCACACCTGTGGGCACTACATGGCTGTTGACTCTATAAAAAGAGCTCCACCCAGTGCTCTGGGCACGACACGGTGGCAGGGCTGCAAGGCTGCAGGAGAGCAGTACTGAGGCTGGAGTGGTGACAGCACTGAGGCTCAGAGGATGGCTGTGTGGACAGAGGGGCCCAGAAGCAGAGACTGGCTTGCTGCATGCAGACTCGCTCTGAGTGAATGGGATTCTATCATTAATTTTGTGATGTAGCACATATAAATATATTTCCATAAATGATAGAGACCCCATTGGATCCAGGTAGTGTTATTTCAATGAAAGGATATATTCACCATAGTACAGCATTTAATCAATGGGAAAGCACTACAATAAAAATGTTATGAGACCTTGCTGTACTTACAACTATGAAAACTGTAGAATATGATGTGCACTCAACAGTAAATAAAATAAACGCTCCTGGTATGTTGTGGAAAGGCAGTTTTCAGCCTTTCATCCTCTCCCAATTCAACTGGGATGTCACTTCCAAGGCCTGGCCTGGGAAACACAGACTCTCCCACAGACACTGGCTCAGTGTAGCCCGTGTCCACATCTGTAAGGAGCACAGGTTATAACCCATAACCTCTGGTTATTAAGAAGGAATAATCCAGGCCAATGAGACATTCCCATGACTCAGAAAACACACAGAATGAGTAAGAATATTCATATCTACATTCTCTTTTTTTGTTTTTTCCTTAACTAGCTCAATAATATTTTTAATAGTTTATAATTACCCATATTTTAATATGGTATGTGTTAGCATCAGATAATATAACCATATACAGCAATACATGCAGGGAGTCTATTGCTGTGTTTATAACAGTGAAAAACTTAAGATAACCAGAAGTCTTCTAGGAGTGCAATGAATACATGTGGCATATCTTGTCAAGTCCTTAAAATAGATCTGTCTATGTGTCGGAGCATGAGAGACGTCTAAGAAATAAAATGAAATTCTATGGTCCCCTACAGTGTTCCCACAGAAAGGAGAGCTTTATAAACCCTGAGTCAGCCCAGAAAGTTCTTACTGTGCTGTGACAAGGCCATGCAGCCAATCCTATTTGTATCAGCAAGATTGCTGCAGCCTCTGCCCATTGAGCATGAATACAAAGGTCTTGAATGACCAAAGAAAATTAAATTGAACAGGTGGCAGGTTCTAATGACTTTGATAGAATTCCTTAGGAAAAAATGATCAATCCCAACCTTTGTCAATCCTAACCTGTGTCTCCTGCACAGATAGGAACAGAATGTGCAGAGTCTGTATTTTTAGAACACAGACCAAATATATCCTTGGCACACTACTTGATGTGCTAATTAATATAACATTTTCCCTGCTGCAAACTACATATATACCATCTTCACACAAGGAAGTGCAGAGCAATCAGATCAGAGCTCTCTGATCAACTGTCATCCTGGGTCATGGCCCTCAGTAAGATTCTGAATAAACTCTTTCTTGATGTGGTGGCTTTATTGATGGGCCAACAGGACCGTGAAATACATTTCATTTTTAAAGAGTCTGTAGCATAATATTTATGACTTATTCTACTGTTAGGCAGGAAAATAGATAGGAGTAGGGTGGAACAAGAATAAGGCCAGGAATAAAAGATACTCAAAACTTACACCAGTTAAAGATCACGGGAAGGTGGCAGCATGAGTAGTTCAGTGGAAATCTCCTCCCCAAAACATACATATTTATGAAAATACAATAAATACAACTATTCCTAAAAGAGACAGCAGTGGATGCAGTACAACAGTCAGGATACATCTACATCTGTGAGAACTCAACATCACACGAAGGGGGTAAGACACAAGCTGAGGCCAGGCGGGACCCAAACACTCCCCCACCCCAGAACCCAGTGGGAAGAAAGGAGTTGGAACGGGGAGGGAGTGAAGGCCCAGGACTGCTAAACAACCAGCTCTAGAAATATGCACCCGGAGTGCAGACACAAGGTGCATGGGGTGCTGGATATTAGAGAAGCAGAAAAGCAAAACCTGTGGGCAGGTCCCTGCAACTGGCACCCCAAAGACAAAAGAAAAGTGAGTGCTTTTTGCAAGTCTTAAAGAGACAGGGACCCCACAGCTGGAGGAAGTCATCCTGGCACACTTAGCCAGCAGCTGGGAATCCTGGGAAACTTTAGGTGCCCTAAACCTCTGGGCGGCAGTATAGCTCGAAAGCCCCTCATGGCACTAAGCAGCCTGCCAGTTGTTCTCCCAACTGACACGGACCCCAATGCACCGGACCAGTAGTAGGATAGTGGCAGTGAGTGCCAGGGGACCGGGAGAAGACAACGTGCACCGGTGGTGCCAGAGGGGAATGGGAGTGGTTTGTGTGAGTCTGCTGTGGCAGTGAATGAACAGCCCAGGTGTGACCCATGAATGCTGGAGCTGTGGCATCAGAGGAGCCTGGGAGAGGTCCATGCGGGAGAGGCCTGCGTGCATCTGCAGTGGTGCCAGAGGGAGTAGCTGCACTCCCAGCAGCCAACCAGAATCCCAGCCTAATGCAAAGCCACCTAGGCCAGACCTAAAGGCCGCTGCTGGCACACAGCTTCCTGGCAAGTGCGCCGCAGTTGCAGAGTAGTGCACCTGGCGTGCCGGGCACTCCCAGCAGGGCTATGTGCTGCTCTGATGGAGACCCCGTCCACAGCAACTTAGGGGAATAACCCAGTGACTGCTCCAGGATTGCAGGTAATGGACACAGGCTGCGGAGAAGGGCAAGGCATTCAGCAAGAAGGAAAGGACTTTCTTCTCCCAACTGACACACCTGCAACCTGCCTATAGCCACCACTATCACCATGAAAAGGCAAAAATTTAGTCCAGTCCAAAATAGTTCAGACAACCCCTGAGAGAGGATCTGCAGAGACAGACTTATCCAGCTTCCCTGAAAAATAATTCAAAATAAAAATCAAAAGCATACTGACACAGCTGCAGAGAAATGTACAAGAGGTAAGGGATGATGTACAGAGGGAGATTACAGAAATGAAACCATCTCTGGAAGGATTTATAAGCAGAATGGATAATATGCAAGAGGCCATTGATGGAATAGAAATCAGAGAACAGGAATGCATAGAAGCTGACACACAGAGAGATAAAAGGATCTCCAGGAATGAAACAATATGAAGAGAACTGTGCGACCAATCCAAAAGGAACAATATCCGCATTATAGGGGTACCAGAAGAAGAAGAGAGAGAAAAAGGGATAGAAAGTGTTTTGAAGAAATAATTACTGAGAACTTCTCCAAACTGGGGGAGGAAATAGTTGCTCAGACTATGGAAGCACACAGAACTCCCAACAGGTGGGACCCAAAGAGGACAACACCAAGACACATAATAATTAAAGTGGCAAAGATCAAGGACAAGGACAGAGTATTAAAGGCAGCCAGAGAGAGAAAAAAGGTCACCTACAAAGGAAAACCCATCAGGCTATCATCAAACTTCTCAACAGAAACCTTACAGGCCAGAAGAGAATGGCATGATATATTCAATGCAATGAAACAGAAGGGCCTTGAACCAAGGATACTGTATCCAGCAAGATTATCATTTAAATATGAAAGAGGGATTAAACAATTCCCAGACAAGCAAAAGTTGAGGGAATTTGACTCCCACAAACCACCTCTACAGGGTATATTAGAGGGACTGTTCTAGATGGGAGCACTCCTAAAAAGAGCACAGAACAAAACACCCAACATATGAAGAATGGAGGAGGTATAAGAAGGGAGAGAAATAATAATCAGACTGTGTTTATAATAGCTAAGTAAGCGAGTTAAGTTAGACAGTAAGATAGTAAACAAGCTAACCTTGAACCTTTGGTAACCATGAATCTAAAGCCTGCAATGGCAATAAGTACATATCTTTCAATAATCAGCCTAAATGTAAATGGACTGAATGCACTAACCAAAAGTCACAGAGTAATAGAATGGATAAAAAAGCAAGACCCATCTATATGCTGCTTACAAGAGATTCACCTCAAACCCAAACACATGCACAGATTAAAAGTCAAGGGATGGAAAAAGATATTTCATGCAAATAACAGGGAGAAAAAAGCAGGTGTTGCAATACTAGTATCAGACAAAATAGACTTAAAAATAAAGAAAGTAACAAGAGTTAAAGAAAGACATTACATAATAATAAAGGGCTCAGTCCAACATGAGGATATAACCATTATAAACATATATGCACCCAATAGAGGAGCACCAATATATGTGAAACAAATACTAACAGAATTAAAGGAGGAAATAGAATGCAATGCATTCATTCTGGGAGACTTCTACACTCAACTAACTCTTAAGGACAGATCAATCAGACAGAAAATAATGAGACAGAGGCACCGAACAACACATTAGAACAATAGGACCTAATAGACATGTACAGAACACTACAACCAAAAGCAGCAGAATACACGTTCTTCTCAAGTGCACATGGAACATTTTCAAGAATAGGTCATATACTAGGCCACAAAAAGAGCCTAGGTGAATTAAAACAAATTGAAATTTTACCAACCAGTTTCTCAGAACACAAATATATGAAACAATAAATAAATTATGCAAAGAAAATGAAAAATCCCACAAACACATGGAGGCTTCACAACATGCTCCTAAATAACCAATGGATCAATAACCAAATAAATACAGAGATCAAGCAATATGTGGAGAAAAATGACAGCAATAAACCGAAAATTGGTGAGTTTGAGCAAAGCCCATGCTAAAAGGAATGTATATTGCAATACAGGCCTACCTCGGGAAAGAAAAACAATCCCATATGCACAGTCTAAAATCACAATTAATGAAAGAAGAAAAAGAAGAACAAATGAGGCTCAAAATCAGTAGAAGGGGATACATAATAAAGATTAGAGCAGAAATAAATAAAATCAAGAAGAATAAAACAATAGAAAGAATAAATGAAAGCAAGAGCTGGTTCTTCAAGAAAATAAACAAAATACTTAGACCCCTTAACAGACTTACCAAGAAAAAAAGAGAGTCTATCTAGACACATAAACAGAATCAGAAATGAGAAAGGAAAAATCACAATCAACACAACAGAAATACAAATAATTGTGAGAGAATACTAAGAAAAATTATATGCTAACAAAGTGGATAACCTACAAGAAATGGAAAACTCTCTAGAAAAATACAACCTTGAAAGGCTGACCCAGAAAGAAACAGAAAATCTGAACAGACTAATTACCAGCAATGAAATTGTATTGGTAACCAAAAAACTACCTACCAAACTGCTGCACCAGATGACATCACTGCTGATTTTTATCAAACATTTAGTGAAGACCTAATACCCATCCTCCTTAAAGTTTTCCAAAAAGTAGAAGAGGGAATACTTGCAAACTCATTCTACGAGTCCAACATCACTCTAAAACCCAAACAAGGCAAAGACACCACAAAAATAGAAATTTCAGACCAATAGCCCTGGTGAACATAGATGCAAAAATACTCAACAAAATATTACCAAACTGAATTCAAAAATACATAAAAACATCATCCATTATGTTCAAGTAGGATGTATTCCAGAGATTCAAGGATGGTAGAATATCAAAAAATCCACCAGCATCATCAACCACATCAACAAAAAGGGCAAAAATCACATGATCATCTCCATAGATGCTGAAAAAAACATTAAAGAACAACCATTCATGATAAAAACACTTAACAAAATGGGTATAGAGGGAAAGTACCTAACATAATAAAGGTCATATATAACATAACCACAGCCAACATCATACTTAACAGCAAGAAGCTGAAAGCTTCTCCTTTAAGACTGGGAACAAGATAAGGATACCCACTCTCTCCACTTTTATTCAACATAGTTCTGGAGGTCCTTGTTGCAGCAATTAGACAACACAGAGAAATAAAGTGCATCCAGATTGGTAAGGAGGAATTTAAACTGTCCCTGTTTTCAGATGACATGATATTGTACATAAAAATCAATAAAGAATCCACTTGAAAATGACTAGATCTAATATCTGAATTCAGCAAAGTTGCTGGATACAAAATTAACACACAGAAATCTCTTGCACTCCTGTACACAAATGATGAACTAGCAAAGGTAGAAATCAGAAAACAATTCCACTCACAACTGCATCAAAAAGAATAATATACCTAGGAATAAATCTAACCAAGGAAGTAAAAGACCTATGCTTTGAAAACTGCAAGACACTAGTGAGAGAAATTAAAAAAGATACCAATAAGTAGAAACACATACTGTGCTCATGGATAAGAAGAATTAATATTATTAAGATGGCCATCCTGCCTAAAGCAATCTACAGATTCAATGCAATGCCTATTGAAACACTTACAGCATTCTTCAATGAACTAGAGCAAATAGTTCTAAAATTCATATGGAACCACAAAATACCCTGAATAGCCAAAGAAATCCTGAGAAGGAGGAATAAAGCTGGGGGAATTATGCTCCCCAACTTCGAGGTATACTCCAAAGCCACAGTAAACAAGATAATTTGTTACTGGCACAAGAACAGAACAACAGACCAATGGAACAGACTAGAGGGCCCAGACATAAATCCAACCATATATGGTCAATTAATATATGATAAAGGAGCCATGGACATACAATGGGGAAATGACAGCTTCTTCAACAACTGATGTTGGCAAAACTGGACAGCTACATGCAAGATAATGAAACTGGAGTATTGCTTAACCCCAGGCACAAAAGTAAACACGAAATGAATCAAATACCTGAATGTAAGTCATGAAACCATGAAACTCTTAGAGGACAACATAGGCAAAAACCTCCTGAGTATAAACATGAGCTCCTGGAAGCATCTCCTTGAACAAGGGAAACAATATCAAAAATGAACACTTGGGATTACTACTATCAAACTAAAAATCTTCTGTACAGCAAAGGACACCACCAACAGAACAAAAAGGCATCCTATAGCATGGGAGAACATATTTGTAAATGACATACCTGACAAGGATTTTACATCCAAAATATATAAAGAACACACACATCTCATCATCCAAAAAGCAAATAACATGATTTAAAAATGGGTGGAAAACATGAAGAGACAATTATCCAAAGAAGAAATTCAGATGGCCACCAAACAAATGAAAAGGTGCTCCACATCACTAATCATCACAAAAATGCAAATTAAAAGCACAGTGAGATATCACCTCACACCAGTAAGGATGGCCAGTATCAGAAAGGCTAAGAACAACAAATGCCGGTGAGGATGTGGAGAAAGGGATACCCTCCTACACTGATGGTGGGAATGTAAGCTAATTCAACCATTGTTGAATGGTTGAAAACAATGTGGAGTTTCCTCAAAAATCAAAAATAAAAATAGCATTTTATCTGGTAATCCCACTACTTGGTATTTACCCAAAGAATATAAGTTATCAAATTCAAAAAGACATATGCACTTCTTTGTTTATTGCAGCACTATTTACAGTAGCCAAGATATGGGAGCGACCTAAGTGTTTGTCAGTAGATAAACAGATAAAGAACATGTTGTACATACACACTGTGGAATACTACTCAGCCATAAGAAAGAAAAAAATCCTACCATTTGCAACAACATGTATGGAGCTAGAGGATATTATGCTGAGAGAAATAAGCCAGATGGAAAAAGACAAGTGCTAAATGATTTCTCTCATTTGTATCATATAACAAGAAAGCAAAATCAAAGGAACAGAACAGTGGTAGACTCACAGACTCCAAGAAGGGAGTAGTGGTTACCAAAGGGGAAGGGTGTGGAAAGTTGGGTTGGGAGGGTGGGAGAAGGGGATTGAAGGGAATTATTTTTAGTAAACATGGTGTAAGGGGTCACGGGAAAAACAGTGTAAAATAAAGAATGCAAATAGTAAATCGGTGGAATTTTACTAGACTGCTGGACAGTGATTGAAATGGGGTATGGGTGGGGCCTTGATAATATGTCTAAATGTAGTAACCACATTGTTTTTTCATTTGAAACCTTCATAAGAGTGTATATCAATAATACCTTAATAAAAATTATTTAAAAAAGAAAGGTGCCTCCAAAGAGTTCAAAGTACAGTAGTCACAATTTCACCACCCAGACCTCGGTAGAATTAAACTAGAAATATTTTAACAGAAAGCCAATGTGAAAAATCAAAAACACATAATGTGAACAACACACTTCTAAGTAACAAACGGGTCTAAGAAGAAATCTCAAGATTAATTTTAAAATATTTTGGAGGAAATTAAAATAAAAACATTTCATTAAAATTTGTGGAATGGTATGTAGTGAAAGCAGTCAGGATATTTAAGCATTGATTGATGCACATTATTAAATAAGATTTAAAATCAATAATCAATGTTTCCAACTTAGGAATTAGTACCAGGAGGGCACAATAAAGGCAAAGTAAGTAGAAGAAAAGAAGTAGTAATTCAAACAGAAATCAATTAAATTGGAAATAGAAAATCAATGCAACAAAAAACTGATTCTTTGAAAATATCAATCAAATTGATAAACCTCTAGCCAAGTGATCAAAAAGTATACATAAACTACTAATATCAGAAATGAAAGAGGGAGTATCCCTACAGAAGTCCCCTGGACATTAAAGGCAACAAAGAAATAATGTAAAAAATAGTATGCCATATATTTGAAAATAGAGTTGAAGTAGACTACTTCCTTGGGATGAGTAGGCTTTCAAGATTACACAAGGAGAAATAGATACGAATAGGCTCATATCTATTAAAGAAAATGAATAAATATGAGTGACCTCTGATGCAAAGTTTCCAGAGTCAGGCATCCTCTGGTGAATTCTACCAAACATTTAAGGTAGAAATTATGGTAATTCTTCACACTCCCTTTCACATGATAGACACAGAGGGAATTCTTAGATCATCCTATCAGGACAGCACTACCTTAACAAAACCAGACAAGGCAGTCACAAGGACACTACAAACATACCTCACGAAAGTGGACATAAATCCTCAAAAAGTATTTGTAAAATGTACCCTAAAATATGTAAAAATAATTATACACCAGCAAATGGGGTTTATCCCAGGTATAAAAAGCTGGCTGAAGATTCAAAAATAAATTAACACAATCCATCACAACAGGCTTTGCAAAGGAAAATTGCATGACCATAGCTACAGATGCAGAAAATCTGATATAACACAACACACAGTCATGATAAAAACTCACAGCAAACTAGGAATAGATGGGCACTTCATAACCTTGCTAAATAATATCACCAAAACCCTGCTAACATCATGTTTCAAGGTGAAATCTGGAGCTTTCCTGCTAATGTTGGCTAATACCAATCTCAAAATCTTCTAAAAATTGAAGAGTAGAGAACAACCCAAACTCCTGGAACTAATAAACAAGTATGATAAAATTACAGGGTACAAAGTTAATATACAAAAGTCACTTCTCTATATAACATCCATTAACAAGTGTAAATTGAAATTAAAAAGAAAACAAGGAACAAGGCAAGGATACCACATCTTGCCAATCACAACACCATACTGGAAATTGTAGCTAATGTAATGATACAAAAAAGAAATGAAAGGAATGTAGATGAGGAAGGAAGAAAAATAACTGTTTTTGTTCACACATAAGATTGTCAATGGAAAAACAAAGTCTGAAGCAAATACAGAAACTCCTGGAACTAATAAAAAATTATGATAATGTTATAGGATACAGTTATAAAAAGTCACTATTCTATATATGATGCATGAACAAGTGGAAATTGAAATTAAAAACAAAATATCATTTATATTAATATCACCAAAATGCTATACTTACCTATAAATCTAAAAAAATATGTACAAGATGGCTTCACCTTACTCTTCTGTACTTAATATACCAGTATAAGGCAAGTTTGTAAGAATGTTATCTGTACAGATCTCAATACCAGAGACATGCACTGGTGAATTATACCAAACATTTAAAGAATAATTAATACCAATCCTCAAAATCTTCCAAAAATTGAAGAGGTGAGAACACTTCCAAACTCATTCTATAAAGTCAGCTTTACCCTGATATCTATCCAAACAAGGATACTACAAGAAATGAGAACTACAGACCACTATCCCTAATGAAAATAGATGCAAAAATTCTCAACAAAGTATTATCAAACCATATTCAACACATATAAAACAGATCATACCCCAGGAGAAAGGACAGGTGGACAAAATTGTTCTATGCCACTCAGCCCAGCAGGTTGGGAACTTTCAGGAGGTTCAGGCACTCCACCCCCCTGGATTGCAATGCAGATACAAGGCCCACAACCATGATACACAGCTTGCTTCTCCTTCCTCCAAACTGACTGGCCCCACCTTTGCACCAGGTCAGCCTGAGAGCAGCCCCACTTATGGCATGTAAAAGTGCATAGCAGAGAGACTCATAAATGCATGATCAGCACACTGGCCCTGGCAGTGGAGGCAGGCACTGCAGCTGGGACACAAGAATGACCTCTTTCATCCTGACAGACACTAGCATTGCTCACCTGCAACACTGCCATCACTCCATGAGTTGAGCAGCTACTGACAGTAGAGCTTCTAAGCACTGGAGGATGCCATCTACAAATATGAAATATTAAGGGAACCTGGTTCAAACAAAAATCCCACAAACACCAGAAAGAGGACCAAATGAAACTTAACTCACCAATCTTCCTGAAATAGACTTCAAAATAAAAATAATAAAGATGTTCACAGAGCTACAGAAAAATATTCAAGAAGTCAGAGACTAACAAGAATGAGATACAAATTTTGAAAAATACAGTATCTGAAGTGAAACATATATTGGAGGAATTTAAAAGCTGATTAGATGAAATAGCGATAATGGTAAGTGACACAGAAATTATAGAACAGGAATATAAACAAGTTGATGCATAGAGAGAAAAAAGGATATCTAGGAAAGAAAGAATACTGAGAGAAATGTGTGACCAATCCAAATGGAACAATATTTGCATTGTAGTGATATCACAGGATGAAGAGAAAAAGGAATGGAAAATGTCTTTGAGTAGGTAATTGCTGAAAATGTCCCCAATTTGGGGAAGGATATAGTCTCTCAGGCCATGGAGGTGCCAAGATCTCCCAACAAAAGGGAACCAAGGAAAACAAAACCAAGACATATAATAATCAAAATGGAAAAGATCAAGAATAAAGACAGAGTATTAAAAGCAGCCAGAGAGAGAAAAAAAGATCACATACAAAGGTAAATCCATCAGGATATCTTCTCAACAGAAATCTTACAGGCCATAAGGGAGTGGTGTGATATATTTAATGCAATGAAACAAAAGTCCTTGAACCAAGAATGCTGTATCCAGCAAGATTACCATCTAAATTTGAAGGATCAATTAATCAGTTCCCAGATAAGCAAAAATTGAGGAAATTTACCTCCCACAAACCATCTTTACAACATATTTTAAAGGGACTGCTCTAGATGGAAGTGTTCCTAAGGCTAAATAGCTGTGACCACAAAAAAATAAATCCACAGTAAAGAAAGTAGACCAAGTGATTACTAAGCAAATGCAAAATTAAGTCAAGTATCCCCAAAATCAGTAAAGGGATAGACAAAGAAGACAGAATATCATACCTAACATATATAGAATGGAGGAGGAATAAAAGGAGGATAAAAAGAGAACCTTTAGATTGTGTTTGTAATAGCATATGGAGTTAAGTTAGAATGTTAGATAATAAATAAGTTACCATTGAAACTTTGATAACCACAAATTTAAAGCCTGCTATGGAAATAAGTACGTATCTATCGATAATCCCTGTTAATGTAAATGAGCTGAAGGTACCAATCAAAGGATATAGAGTAACTGAATGAATAAAAAAGCAAGACCCAATCAATATGGTTCCTAGAAGAGACTCACTTCAAACCCAAAGACATACATAGACTATAAATGAAGGGATGGAAAAAATATTACCAGAAAGTAATAGGGAGAAAAAAGCAGGAGTTTTAGTACTTGTATCAGACAAAATAGACTTCAAGACAAAGAAAGTCACAAGAGACTAATAAGGACATTACATAAGAAATAAGATGATATAACCATTATAAGTATCTATGCACCCAACAGAGGAGCAACAACACATGTGAAACAAAAACATAATTAAAGGGGAAAATAGAATGCAAAGCATTCATTTTAGGAGACTTCAACACACCATTCACTCCAAAGCACATATCAACCAGACAGAAAATAAGTAAGGAGACAGAGGCACTTAAAAAACAGTAGAACAAATGGACCTAACAGACATCTGCAGAACACTACACCCAAAAGCAGCAGAATATACATTCTTCACAAGTGCACATGGAACATTTTCAGGAACATATCACATACTAGGCCACAAAAAGAGTCTCAGTAAATTCAAAAGGATTGAAATTCTACCAACCAGTTTATCAGACCAAAAATATATGAAACTAGAAATAAATTATGCAAAGAAAATGAAAAAACCCACAAACACATGGAAGTTAATGACATACTAGTAAATAATCAATGGAACCATGACCAAATAAAAATAGAGATCAAGCAATATATGGAGACAAATGACTACAATAACTCAATACCACAAAACCTGTAGGACACAGCAAAGGCCATGCTAAGAGGGAAGCACATAGCAATGCAGGCTTAACTCAGGAAGGAACAATCCTATATGAAATGTTTAAACTCACAATTAATGAAACTAGAAAAAGAAGAACAAATGAAACCCAAAGTCAGTAGAAGGAGGGATATAATAAAAATTAGAGCAGAAATAAATAAAATTGAGAAGAATAAATATAAGGAAAGAATAAATGAAAGCAGGAAGCAGTTTCTTCAAGAAAATAAACAAAATAGATAAATCACTAGGCAGACTTATCAAGAAAAAAAGAGAGTCTATGCACATAAATAGAATAAGATATGAGAATAGAAAAAACACTAAAGATACCACAGAAATACAAAGAATTATTAGAGAATACTATGAAAACTTATATGCTAACAAATTAGATAACCTAGAAGAAATGGACAACTTTCTAGAAAATATAACCTTCCAAGGCTGACCCAGGGAGAGACAAAATATCTGAAGAGACCAATTATCAGAAGCAAAATTGAACTGGTAATTTAAAAACTACCCAAGAACAAAACTCCTGGACCAGATGATTTCACCACTGAATTTTATCAGACATTTAGTGAAGATATAATAGCCACCCTCCTTAAAGTTTTCTAAAAAGTAGAAGAGGAGAGAATACTTCCAAATTAATTCTATGAGGCCAGCATCACTCTAATATCAAAACCAGGCAAATACCACACACAAAAAGAAAATTACAGACCAATATCTCTGATTAACATAGATGTAAAATCTACACAGCAAAATACTAGCAAACCAAATTAAAAAATACATCAAAAAGACCATCCATCATGATCAAGTGGGATTTACTCCATGAATGCAAGGATGGTACAATATTTGAAAATCCATCAACATCATATACCACACCAACAAATAGAAGGACAAAAACTACGTGTTCTTCTCCATAGATGGTGAAAAATCATTTGACAAAATTCAACATACATTCATGATAAAAACTCTCAACAAAATGCGTATAGAGGGTTAGTACCTCAACATAATAAAGGCCATATATGACAAAACTATAGCCAACATTATACTTAACAATGAGAAGCTGAAAGCTTTTCTTTTACGATCAGGAACAAGACAAGGCTGCCCACTCTCCCCACTTTTATTCAGGATAGTACTTGAGGTCCTCACATGGCAATCAGACAACATAAAGAAATAAAAGCCATTCAGATTGGTAAGGAAGATGTTAAACTGTCACTGTTTTCAGATTATGATACTCTACATAAAAAACCCTGAAGAATCCACTCCAAACTACTAGAACTAATAACTGAATTCAGCCAAGTTGCAGTATACAAAGTTGCTACACAGAAATCTGTTGCAATCCTATATACTACAAATGAACTAGCAGGAATAGACATCAGTATAACAACTCCATTTACAACTGCTTCAAACTAATAAAATACCAAAGAATTAACCTAACCAAAGATGTGAAAGAACTATACCCAGAAAACTACAAGATACTCATGAGGGAAATTTAAAAAGACACCCATAAAGGGAAATACATCCCATGCTCATGGATAGGAAGAATTAATATTGTCAAAAGGGCCATCCTGTCTAAAGCAATAAAGAGATACAGTGCCATCCCTATTAAAATACCAATGGAATTGTTCAATGAACCAGAACAAATAGTTGTAAAGTTCATATGGAACCAAAAAAGACCCTTTATTGCCAAATCAATCCTAAGAAGGAAGAATAAAGCCAGGGGGATTATGCTCCTTGATTTCAAGGTTTACTACAAAGCAGCAGTAATCAAGACAATTTGGTACTGGCACAAGAACAGACCCATAGACCAAAGGAATGGAATAGAGAGCCCAGATAAAAACCCAAGCATATATGGTCAAATAATATATGACTCTTCAACAACTGATGTTGGCAAAACTGGACAGCTACATGTAAGAGAATGAAATTGGATTACTGTCTAACTCCATACACAAAAGTAAATTAAAAATGGATCAGGGAGGATCATGGGAAGATGGCGGCATGAGTAGTTCAGTGGAAATCTCCTCCCAAAAACATATATATATTTATGAAAATACAATAAATACAACTATTCCTAAAGGAGACAGCCAGGGTACATCTACATCTGCGAAAACTCAACATCACACAAAGGGGGTAAGATACAAGCCATGGCCTGGTAGGACTTGAGTGCTACCCCCACCCCATAACCCAGCGGGAAGAAAGGAGTCAGAACAGGGAGGGAGTGAAAGCCCAGGACTGCTAAACAGCCTGCTCTATAAATCTACACCAGGAATGCAGACACAAGGTGCATGGGGGTGTTGGATATTAGAGAGATGGAAAAACAAAACCTGAGACAAAAGAAAAGTGAGTGCTTTCTGCAAGTCTTAAAGAGACAGGGACTCCACAGCTGGACAAAGTCATCCAGGCACACTTAGCCAGCAGATGGGAATTCCAGGGAATGTTAGGTACCCTAATCCCCTGGGTGGCAGCACAGCTCTGAAGCCCCTCATGGCACTAAGCAGCTGGCCAGTCATTTCCCCCACTGGGGCAGACCCAGACACACTGGCACAATAGTGGGAGAGTGGCAGCATGCACCAGGGGCAGCAGCACAGGAGGGGACCAGGAGCAGCCCATGTGTGCCAGCGGAGACAGAAGGGACTGGCAGCAGCTTGTGACAGCCTGCCACATTGGCAACTGAGCAACCCAGGAGCATCCCACACAAGCAGGAAGCAGCAGCACCAGAGGGGCATGGGAAAGGCCCGCAAGCACCTGCAGTGGTGCCAGAGGGAACAGCTGTGCTCCCAGCAGCCAACCAGAATCCTACCCGATGCACAGACACCCACGCCAGACACAAAGGCTGTTGCTAGCACACAGCTACCTGGCAGAGGCGCTGCTATTGCGGAGGAGCGCACCTGGCATGCCTGCCACTCCCAGGAGGGCTCTGTGCTGCTCTGAAGGAGACCCCGCCCACAGCAGCTTAGGGGATTAACCCAGTGTCTGCTCCAGGAGTGTGGGTAACACACAGGCAGTGGAGAAGGGCAAGGCATCCAGCAAGCAGGAAAGGACTTTCTTCTCTGAGCTGACACAACTAAAAACTGCCTATAGACACTGTTATCACCATGAAAAGGCAAAAAAAAATTAAGTCCAGTCCAAAATAGTTCAGACAACCCCTGAGAAAGGATCTGCAGAGACAGACCTAACCAGTCTTGCTGAAAATAATTCAAAATAAAAATCATAAACATGCAGACAGAGCTGCAGAGAAATATACAAGAGCTAAGGGATGACATATGGAGAGAGATTACAGAAATGAAACAATCTCTGGAAGGATTTATAAGCAGAATGGATAATATGCAAGAGGCCATTGATAGAATAGAAACCAGAGAACAGGAATGCATAGAAGCTGACACAGAGAGAGAGATAAAAGGATCTCCAGGAATGAAACTATATTAAGAGAACTGTGTGACCAATCGAAAAGTAACAATATCCACATTATAGGGGTATCAGAAGAAGAAGAGAGAGAAAAATGAATAGAAAGTGTCTTGAAGAAATAATTGCTGAGAACTTCCCCAAACTGGGGGAGGAAATAGTTGCTCAGACTACGGAAGCACACAAAACTCCCAACAGATGGGACCCAAAGAGGACAACACCAAGACACATAATGATTAAAATGGCAAAGATCAAGGACAAGGACAGAGTATTAAAGGCAGCCAGAGAGAGAAAAAAGGTCATCTACAAAGGAAAACCATCAGGCTATCATCAAACTTCTCAACAGAAACCTTACAGGCCAGAAGAGAATGGCATGATATATTCAATGCAATGAAACAGAAGGGCCTTGAACCAAGGATACTGTATCCAGCAAGATTATCATTTAAATATGAAAGAAGGATTAAACAATTCCCAGACAAGCAAAAGTTGAGGGAATTTGCCTCCCACAAACCACCTCTACAGGGTATTTTAGAGGACTGCTCTAGATGGGAGCCCTCCTAGAAAGAGCACAGAACAAAACACCCAACATATGACGAATGGAGGAGGAGGAATAAGAAGGGAAAGAACTAATCATCAGACTGTGTTTATAAAAGTTCAATAAGCAAGTAAACTTAGACAGTAAGGTAGTAAGTAAGCTAACCTTGAAACTTTGGTAACCACGAATCTAAAGCCTGCAATGGAAATAAGTACATATTTTTCAATAATCAGCCTAAATGTAAATGAACTGAATGCACCAATCAAAAGACACAGAGTAATATAATGGATAAAAAAGCAAGACACATCTAGATGCTGCTTACAAGAGACTCACCTCAAATCCAAAGACATGCACAGATTAAAAGTCAAGAGATGGAAAAAGATATTTCATTCAAACAACAGGTGAGAGAAAAAAACAGGTGTTGTAATACTAGTATCAGACAAAATAGACTTTAAAACAAAGAAAGTAACAAGAGATAAAGAAGGACATTACATAATGATAAGGGGCTCAGTCCAACAAGAGGATATAACCATTATAATCATATATGCACCCAATAGAGGAGCACCAACATACATTAAACAAATACTAACAGAATTAAAGGAGGAAAGAGAATGCAATGCATTCATTTTGGGATACTTATCACACCAATCATTCCAAAGGACAGAACCACCAGACAGAAATTAAGTAAGGACACACAGGCACTGAACAACACGCTAGAACAGATGGACCTAATAGACATCTATAGAACTCTACATCCAAAAGCAACAGGATACACATTCTTCTCAAGTGCACATGGAACATTCTCCAGAATAGACCACATACTAGGCCACAAAAAGAGCTCACTAATTCCAAAAGAATGAAATCCTACCAACCTACTTTTCAGACCACAAAGGTATAAAACTAGAAATAAATTGTACAAAAAAGAAAAAGGCTCACAAACATATGGAGGCTTAACAACCTGCTCCTAAATAATCAATGGATCAATGACCAAATTAAAATGGAGATCTAGCAATATATGGAAAGAAATGTCAACAACAACACAAAGCCCCAACTTCTGTGGGACACAGCAAAAGCAGTCTTAAGAGGAATGTATATAGCAATCCAGGCATATTTAAAGAAGGAAGAACAATCCCAAATGAGTAGTCTAATGCCACAATTACAGAAATTGGAAAAAGAAGAACAAATGAGGCCTAAGGTCAGCAGATGGAGGGATATAATAAAGATCAGAGAATACATAAATAAAATTGAGAAGAATAAAACAATAGAAAAAATCAAAGAAACCAAGAGCTTATTCTTTGGGAAAATAAACAAAATAGATAAGCCTCTAGCCAGACTTATTAATAGAAAAAGAAAGTCAACACACATCAACAGAATCAGATACAAGAAAGGAAACATCATGATGGACCCCACATAAATACAAAGAATTATTAGAGAATATTATGAAAACCTACATGCTAACAAGCTGGAAAATCTAGAAGAAATTGACAACTTCCTAGAAAAATACAACCTTCCAAAACTAACCCATAAATAAACAGAATATCCAAACAGACCAATTACCATCAGTAAAATTGAAGCGGTAATCAAAAAACTACCCAAGAACAAAATCCCCCAGCCAGATGGATTTACATCGGAATTTTATTAGACATACAGAGAAGACATAATACCCATTCTCCATAAGGTTTTCCAAAAAATAGAAGAGGTGAGAATACTCCCAAACTCATTCTATAAATCCAACATCACCCTAACACCAAAAGTAGGCAAAGACCCCACCAAAAAAGAAAATGACAGACCAATATCCCTGATTAATGTAGTTGCAAAAATACTCAACAAAATATTAGCAAACCGAATTCAAAAATAATTCAAAAGGATCATACAACATGACCAAATGGGATTCATCCCAGGGATGCAAGGATGGCACAACATTCAAAAATCCATCAACATCATCCACCACATCAACAAAAAGAAGGATAAAAAAACCACATAATCATCTCCATAGATGCTGACAAAATTCATTTGACAAAATTCAACATACATTCATGATAAAAACTATCAACAAAATGGATAGAGAGGGCAAGTACCTCAACATAATAAAGGCCATATATGATAAACCCACAGCCAACATCATACTGAACGGCGAGAGGCTGATAGCTTTTCCTCTGAGATCAGAAACAAGACAGGGATGCGCACTCTCCCCACTGTTATTCAATATAGTACTGGAGGTCCTAGCCATGGCAATTAGACAAAACAAAGAAATACAAGGAATCCAAATTCGTAAAGAAGAAGTTAAACTGTCACTATTTGCAGATGACATGATATTGTACATAAAAAACCCTAAAGACTCCACTCCAAAACAACTAGAACTGATATTGGAATACAGCAAAGTTGCAGGATACAAAATTAACACACAGAAATCTCTGGCTTTCCTATACACTAACAATGAACTAATAGAGAAACTAGGAAAACAATTCCATTCACAACTGCATCCAAAAGAATAAAATACCTAGGAATAAACCTAACCAAGGAACTGAAAGACCTATACCCTGAAAACTATAAGACCCTCTTAAGAGAAATTAAAGAGGACACTAATAAATGGAAACTCATCCCATGCTATTGGCTAGGAAGAATTAATATCGTCAAAATGGCCATCCTGCCCAAAGCAATATACAGATTCGATGCAATCCCGATCAAATTACCAACAACATTCTTCAATGAACTGGAACAAATAGTTCTAAAATTCATATGGAAACACCAAAGACCCCGAATAGTCAAAGCAATCCTGAGAAGGAAGAATAAAGTGGGGTGCATCTTGCTCCCCAACTTCAAGCTCTACTACAAAGCCACAGTAATCAAGACAATTTGGTACTGGCACACAAACAGAGCTACAGACCAGTGGAACAGAATAGAGACACCAGAATAGAGACATCTTAACCCAAACATATACAGTCAATTAATATATGATAAAGGAGCCATGGACATAGAGAAGGGAAATGACAGCCTCTTCAACAGATGGTGCTGCCAAAACTGGACAGCTACATATAAGAGAATGAAACTGGATCACTGTCTAACCCCATACACAAAAGTAAATTCAAAATGGATCAAAGACCTGAATGTAAGTCATGAAACCATAAAATACTTAGGAGAAAACATAAGCAAAATCTCTTGAATATAAACATGAGGGTCTTTTTCCAGAGCAGATATTCTCAGGCAAGGAAACAAAAGCCATAATGAACAAATGGGACTACATCAAGCTAAAAATTTTCTGTGCAACAAGGGACACCATCAGTAGGACAAAAAGGCATCCTACAGTATGGGAACATACATTCATAAATTATATATTCAACAATGGGTTAACATCCATAATATATAAATAATTCACACACTTCAACACCCAAAGAGCAAACAACCTGATTAAAAGATGGGTGGAGAATATGAACAGACACTTCTCCAAAGAAAAAATTCAGATGAATAGCAGGCACATGAAAAGATACTTCACATCACTGATTATCAGGGGAATGAAAATTAAAACCATAATGAGAAATCACTTCACAGCAGTTAGGATGGCCACCATCCAAAAGACTAGGAACAGCAAATGCTGGTCTGGTGAAAGAGAAAGGGGAACCTCCCTACACTGGTTGTGGGAATGTAAATTACTTAAACCATCTTGAAAAGCAATATGGGAATTCCATAAAAACTAAAAATAGAAAGACCATTTGACCCAGGAATTCCATCTGTAGTACTTACCCAAGGAAAACAAATGTTCAGATTCAAAAAGACATATGCACTCCTATGTTTATTGCAGCAATATTTGCAATAGTGAAGATACGGAATCAACCTAAGTGTCCATCAGTAGATGAATGGATAAAGAAAGTGTGGCACATATACACAATGGAATATTTTTTAGCCATAAGAAGAAAAAATTTCCTACCATTTGCAACAACATGGATAGAGCTAGAGGATATTATGCTCAGTGAAATAAGCCACATGGAGAAAGACAAGTACCAAAATATTTCCCTTATTTGTGTAGTATAACAGAGCAAAACTGAAGGAACAAAACAGCAGCAGAGTCACAGACTTCAAGAAGGGACTAGTGGTTACTAGGGATTGGGGTAGGTGGGATGGGAGGGAGGGAGAAGGGTATTGAAGGGCATTATGATTGGTACACATGGTGTTGGGAGGTCATGGGGAAGACAGTGTAGCATGGAGAAGAGAAGTAGTGACTCTGTGGCATCTTACTATGCTGATGAACAGTGACTGGAGTGCAATTGTTGGGTGGACATGATAATATGGGTGACTGTAGTAATCATGTGTTCTTCATGTGAAACCTTTATAGGAGTGTATATCAATAGTACCTTAATAAAAAGTCTAGGAAAAATAGCTAGATAATCTAAAGTGTGCTGAAGGAAGGAAATGATAATGGTATGTAGGACGTATAGGAAGCAGCAAAAAAAGGCTATATTTGCTTCCTTGAACATTAATAGAATTAGCAAGAAGTATGTGTTAAAAGGAAAAAAATAATTACCTGTGAATGATATCACCATAAATACTCAGATATTAAAAAGATACTAAGGAATTACTGTATCAATATTATACTAAGAAGTTTGATACCTTAAATAAAGGGCACATTTCCTGAAAAACAAGACTTAGTAAACCTAATCCAAGGAGAAATAGTAACTAGGAATAGCCTTCCACTTGTGTTATTGCATTTGTAATCAGAAAGTATCCAATGAAGAAAATCTCAAGCTAGATATTCTTATTGGTTAATTCTATGGAAAATGTAATACAAAAACTGTGCTAATCTGTGACTTAAGAACAATAATAGGAGGGTACTATATCCTTCTTATTATGCAGTTTCAAAATAATCCTGATACCAAAAATGAAAGATAATATTATTACAGAACAGATTCTATTACTACTACACCTACTGGACAGAGGAACAACTATACTCAATAAAATTTCGACAATTAAATCAGAAATATATGAACTAAATGATTCAACATTCAAAATCAGTGTACTAAGGAATCCATATGATCATGTCAATATGTGACAAAATCCAACATCCAAAATCAAATATTAGAGAATAGGAAGCAAAATTACTCAGCCTGTGCAGAAGCACCTATTTCATATGTAATTGTAAAATACTGAATGCTTCCCCCCATATTCATGAACAAAGGGCGAATACCAGATGTCACCATTACTTGTCCATATGTTTTTTGAGGCTTAATGAAATAAAAGGCATAAAGATCAAGAATGGAGAATCAAAATGTTTCACATTTTCAAATGTTATTTTACACACAGAGTGCAAAACAATCTAGAAAAATATCTTCTAGATTTAGTACAAAAACTTGGCAAGATAGCAGGATAGAAATCAATACTCAAGAAAAAAGTGTATTTCTATATTCAAATAAACAACTGGAAAATTAAATTAAACATTACAGGAGCATCAAAAATATTTATGAACAAACATGAAAAACATACAAGAATTTTACAGTAAAACCTTTAAAGCATTTTTAAGAGGAATCTAAGGCCAAAATATAAAAACATACATATGATATACATGGATTGATTAGAAGGACAGTGTTAGTAGGATGTCACTTCTGCCCAAAAATTGTCAATCAAATTCATACTAGCCAGTCAAAATCCCGCATGGCCTTCTCAGTGTTCAGTCTGTTCCATTTACCAATATGTCGTCTTCATGCTAATGCCATGTAGTTTTGCTTCCTGTACATTTTTGGTAATGTTTTCAAACCAGGAAGTGTGATGCCCTTGAGTCATGTTCTTTATGAAAACCACTGGGGTATTCAGGATCTTTTGTGGTCCTATATTGATTTTATATTTTTAAATAGTTCTGTAAATAATGCCAGTATGATTGGGATGATTTACATTGAGTACTTAGTCCACTTTTAATAATATGGACATTTGAACAATATCCTCTTCCAACCATGAATAAAGAATGTCTTTTCATTTAGTTGTCCTGTTTAATTTCTTTCCTATTTTGTAGTTTTCAAAGTATATCTTTTGTTCCTTTAATGTTTAATCCTACATACTGCATTCTAATGCTATTGAAAATGAGATTATGTTCCTAATTTTATTTTCAGATAATTCATTTTTAGTGTATAGAAACACAATTGAATTTTATATATTATATTTGTATCTTGCAACTAAACTGTTATTTCTAATGGTTAGCTGCATTTAAATGCAGTGTTTAGTGTTTCCTTTTTTTACTATCAAGAAAATTTCACTACTTTTCTGATTTTGATGTCTTTTATTCCCTATTTTTGTCTAATTGAACTAAGTCATATTTCCAGTACTATGTTGTTTGGAAGTAGCAAAATTGCTTTGTTCCTGATTTTAGAGGTAAATTTTTATGGCTCTCCCAGTTTCCTAGTTATGGTTTTTTATTTATTATGACATTTATTATGTTCAGATAATCGATCTCAATTACTAATTTGCTGACAGTTTTTATCAAGAAAGCATGCTGAATTTCATCAAATGCCTTTCTTCATCTATTGAAATAATCATATGATTTTTACTGTTCAGACTTTTAAATGTGATTTTGTTTAGTAAGCCATTCATGAATTTCAGGGATAAATCTCCCTGATCATGGAGTGAGATCCTAGTAATATGCTCTCAGATTTCATTTGTTAATATTTTGTTTATTATTATTGCATCTGTAATTATTATGGTGTTGATTTGTAATGTCAGTAATAAAATATGGTATTATTTCTAATGGTAAAATGACTTGGAATGTTTCCCTCCTCCTGAAATTTTTGGATCAATTTCAGAAGTATTCGATTTTTCAAACTTTAAATGTTTAGTAGAATTCACCAGTAAAACAAACTGCTTCTGGTTTTTGTTTGTTAGGATATCTTAAATTATTGATTTGATCTGCCCATTACATATTCATGTGTTCAAATATTTCATTTCTCCTGATTCACATTTAGTAGGTTGTATGTTTCTAGGTCTTCTAGGCTATCAAGTTTTTGAAATAAAATTATTAGTAATCTCTTATGATCATTTATATTTCTGCAGCCCCAATTCTAATATCTCCTCTTTAATTTCTGATTTTCTTTGAATTCTCTCTTTCATTTTATTCTACCTAAAGGCTTGCCAATGTTTTGACCTTTTCAAAAAGTAGCTCTTAGATTAATTGGTTTTATGTTGTACTTTGATTCTCTATTTCATTTATTTATATTACCATCTTTATTAGTTCCTTCCTAGTGATACTTTGCCTTAGCATACTCTTTTTTTAGTTCCTTGAGGTATAAAGTAGGCCACAAACCTCTCAGTTTATACTGCTTTTATTGCATCCTATAAGTTTTGGATGTTTTGTTTCTGTTTTCCTTCTTATTCATCTTATACTTTCTATAATTTTCCTCTTGATTTCTTTTTAACTCATTGGTTCAGACATATAGAGTTTAATTTAAGTATCCTTGTGAATTTTCCAGTTTTCCTTTTACTGCAAATTTTAGTTTCATCTCATTGTGGTTAGAAGTGATATTCCTATGGTATTTTTGTGAGATTTTTGCAACCTAATATTTTATCTATCCTTGATAATGTTTCATGTACATTTGAGTATAATGTATGTTATATTGGTGTTGAGAGGAACATTCTATAATCTTTTGATTACACTTGCGGGACCCCCTTCCACTCTTACATAACTCTCTATTATCACAATAAACTAAGTAAATGTGAAAGTAGAATAGAGTCACAAATTATTTTATTAATTAAGCACCTCTTTGATGCTAAGCAATTTCCTATGAGCCGTAACATATTATTAACATATCACAATAACTCCATAGGTGGAATATCTCCATATACAAATACAAAAAAAAAGGACTTGAAACTTCTTTTCAAGTCATGCAGGAAATACTCGAGACACTTGTAAAATGTTTTATGAAAATGTTCAACATCGGAGTCCAATTTAAACACCTCAGTTCATACCTGAGGTCAATAGAAGAAGATGGAGGAGGCCCCAAAATGTGTACATCTTGCTCTAAACAGTAGATCATGGAGTTTATCCTCAAAGAGCAGTACAAAGATCTGCAATACCAATGAGTTGTTTACAAGTGCTGGCTAGTCCTGCCAAATCACAATCTGCATTTGAACAAGACTCACAAGTAACTCACTTACATATTGATTTTGGAGAACTTTTGGTATACAATAGTATTTCTCAACCTCCACACATTTGATGTTATTGCTGGATAATTCTATGTGGCATAGGACATCCTATGCATTGTAGTTTGTGTGGATTCCCTGGCCATAACCCTGTAGATGTCTTTAGCACCTCACTAGGTGTGACAAACAGCAAAACTTCCAGACATTTCCTAGTGCCCCGTGGAGGCAAAATCACCTTTTGTAGACAACCAGCAGCCTCGGCATATGAACTGGCAACATCTTGAGGAAGTGTCAATCAAAGCTCATCCTTACTCAGTTCATAGGGCAGATTAATTAATCCTTATGAGAACCATTTGTACAAATATACAGTACAATAGTATGGACCTCATAGAATTAACTTTTGTAAAAATTAAGTGAAACAGCAACATCAGATTTTAAGTTCAGCCATGGTGCATGTAAAGTCCTAAATGCATATTATAGGTAACACATTTTTTAAAATGAAGGACTAAATTACAGTACTTAATTTGTCTTATAATATTTCATCAAAAGTACCATGAAACCAAGGATTATAGTATCCATGGTTTTATAACAAAGGAACATAATTCTTTCTTCTTGAGGAAGAGAATGCCGATTTTCTGGATATATCAGGAGCTGTCCAACAACACAAGACAATACATTGTAGGTCTATTAAACTTTGTCAAGCCAAATTCCTGAATTCTAGATTTGGATAACATAGTCACTCAAGGTTAGGATAAGGTGCATGGTGGCCAGATATTTTGATGAAAGGAAAGTTCATGGAGATTCAGTAGTAAACTGTATTCACCTGATGTCACCCTGGTCTCTAAGGAATAAAGAATCAACAGGAATAATTTCCTTTTTTCCAGAATGGTACTCCATGGGGAAATGATGTTCTCAGTATCTGGAGTAATAAGGAAAATGTGCCTAACAAGCAGGTACAGGGAGAAGACACAAATGCTGTTCAGAGCTGTAAATATCTCCTCTGCTACAGTCGGTTAGCATGTTGAACTCTGGGATATGGTCACTGACTGGATTGCTAGGGCTGGCTTGGGACTAATGCTTCCCTCCTGCTCTCTTGCTGGGGATAGAATTTCAGACTCCAACATCAACTATCCGGGGAGGAATTCAGAGTTCCACACCAAGGCCTTCCTGTAAGAAACCCTACCCCGGTGAGTTGGGAGCTTAATAGGTATTTCAGGAAAGGTTCAGAGAGTATGGGAGCCACTATACTTTACCAGAGGTCACCGGAGAAAGAAGTTAAGCTGGAGAGAAAAGATCACCATACTTATTTGATTGGTTGACTAATTTATAATGATTTATGTAATACATTAAAGTGATGATAATTTATTAGATGCAGCAATAGAAGGACCATTGTAATTAAGTGATGGGTATGGAAGTCTTATTGGATGAGAATGAAAAAGAAATGGGGGATATAAAGTATTGACAGACATTAACATCTTAGGAATGTGGTAATTAAGGATAGTCAGATAACAGAGTAAAAATGTTTGAAGGAGTGTCAAATAAGTGAGGAAATATATTTAAAATTAATAAGCATATATTTAATGATGAAATGTATTTCTTAGATTGATGCAGAAAAATGAGTGATATACCACCACCCAGGAGAAGTTAATGAGATACATATTTACCAGTTTCTGCTCTCAAGTTGGCTATTCACATAAAGATTAATTTTATTTTAGTCAAAAGTCAAATAGTAAAAAGATTTACTTTGCAATTTATTTAATTACTGCTGCTGAAAGAATTTTGGGGTTTGTGAAGCTTTACTCTCACACTTCAAATTAATTCAAATTGCCTGTGAGAAATTGTTTACTCTCATATATGGGGTCTGAGCAGAATGTCATAAACACATTTATGATGTCATGTGATCAGGGATAAACCATATGAAGAAAGGGGACAGATTGTCATGACAGGTACAAGATTTTGTGAAATATGGCTTGGGGAGGCTTTTGCACATTGCAGTAGGAATAGATACAAAAAATGGTGTACACATTGGATTTTGCAGAAAAGATATAAAATCTGAAAGCCCAAGAATAACTAAGCAATGGATGTGAAAAACAAAGTGAGGAAAGGGCCTGCTTCATCTACTATTAAAGTACGTAAAAACACTCATCCCAATAGAGATGGAACAGGCACAGGCACAGGCACAATATGAGATCAGGTTTCTCAGGTGGAAACCATGGTGAGGCCAGTGGAGCAATTAAGTTCAACCTGTCTGCGCTTCCTTGTTTCCGAGGTCATTTCAGTGTCCATGCAATTTATTTAATTACTGCTGTGGCTGAAAGAATTTGGGGGTTTGTGAAGCTTTACTCTCACACTTCAAATTAATTCAAATTGCCTGTGAAAATTGGTCAGCCTGACCTCTCTGCAACCCGGCTCTTCTGTGGAGCTCTTCATTCTTTTTTATTTTCCCTCATCAGCAGAAACTGGACTTCTTTTAAAATTATTATTTCCTTTACTGAACTTGATAACAATCTTTTGCATATTTTACACATAAGATATGCCTCTTACACTGTGATCCAGTATGTATGCCCATGCAAATTCACATCTACGTAGATATGTACACACACCCATGCATACATGACTAAGCACAGAGAAAAATGGAATTATTTAGTAAGTATCCTTTCTACCCAGGATGTACTTTTTCACTCTATTCTGTATTTCACTTAATTTAATCTATTTAATTAGAAGCCATAGTGTTCTCCCCTAATGGTTCACAACCTTAGAATATGGGAAACATTTCTTTAGGATGCTGTCCACATTTATTTTAGAATTTCCCCTCTTCATTTCCTTCTCTCATCATCAATTTCTGTGAGCACATATTATCTAATTCATTATGGAACAGTCCTTTATTCTGCCACTGTTCAAAACTAATCTAATTCTGGGGAGGGGAGAGTATACATAACATTATTACTTCTTCCAAGACACTCATAGTCTATATTGGAAAGAAACAATGGAATTAAATAAAAACTTACACAACTGTAGCCATACTTCTAAATTATGTGCAAGAGAAGGTGTCATTTCTCTCTGGGAACTTTTTAAGGTTCATGGAGGAGATGATGCAGACAGTTGGAAAGAGGAGATGGAGGTGTGAATATTGAAAGTGGTGAAAATTTCAAAATAAAACACAGTGTGAGGCTCCAGTAAGGGGGAAGAGAAAGTGTATAAAGGCTCTAAGATGGAAGCTGTGGCATCAGGTGAAGCTGCAACTCAAGTTCAATGTTTGGTTGATCAGTGTGGGTGAATGCAGGGCAGTATGAGGGCGAACTTGGATGGTTGTTCAAGTCAGGGCTAATATTTGAAGGTACAGAATTTTGGCTTCATTCTCCAAGGGGGAATCACTGGGAGCATTTCAGTCAAGGAGGTAGAGTCATCTTTGTAATAAAGAATGATCTGTCTGAGCCACTGAATATTAGATAGAGGGGTGACAGACTCTGATAAATGGGAGAGACAACACGGAACTGAGATAAGTCTGCAAATTGAGAGGTGGGGAAATAATGGAAATATTGGAGAGGGAGAAGAAACTCAGCTACATCTCATCACCAGTGATAAACATTTATTTACTAATGGGAAGGAACTATGCTAGTGCTTAACATATACTGACTAAAACTTTAGACTTCCTTAGTAGGAAGGATATGGCTTTAACCCTTATTTAGGCGAGGAAATTGATAAGACTTCTTTTATAAGTGGAAACTAAAGCAAAAGAAAATAAAGAAAACACAAATAGACCCATAGACATGGAGAAGCGACTGGTGATTTCCAAGGGGGAGCAGTTGGGGTAGGTGGGTGATATACGTGAAGGGGATAAAGAGACTTAAAATCTTAATCATTGCATATATTACACATGGGGATGAAAGAACAGTATAGAGAATATAGTTAATAATTTTGTATCATCTTTCTACGACGACATCAACTACACTAGTTTGGGTGAACACTTAATGAAGTAGATAACTGCTGAATCAGTATGTTATATACTTGAAACCAATATACGATTGTATATAATATATAATTTTAAAGAAAGGAAAAACATATTTAAAATGTTTCCTTGGCTCACCAAGTCCAAATAGCCAATATATCGTAGATATAAAGTTCAAAACTGCATTTTCTGATTGCAAAAGTTTTGCATTTGTGTCATTTAGAAAATTATTTTACCATTTCATCTTTTCAAATTCTCTGATATTGTGTATTTCCTTTCTGTAAATTGTGTTTATTCACTTTGCACATTTTTCTACTGGGATATTCAACCTGTAAGGTGTCTTGAAGTTGCAAAGATATCACTCTTTTCACTTTTGGATACATTATTATTTGCTTCCTCATTATTTATTCTGAGCATCAAGGGGCTATAACAGGTTGGAAGGATGCCAGAAGCAAGGAACTTTATCCCGCTCTGTAGAGACTCTCTTGGCACACCTATGTTTATTAGGTCATTCTTCTCCCTTGTGTCCATCTTTCTTTCTTGTTTTAAACTGAAATTTTATTCTTTTTAAAAAATATTAGACAGAAAGTAATCATATAAATATGGATCCCCATGTTTACATGACTATAGAAGATATACCACATGCAATCTGGGTACTATCCATTTCCATTTAGAGAATTCCATGAAAACAAAATTAATAAATGCATGTAACAAACATAGGAGTGAATGACTTCAGATGTCTTAAAGGTTCCATATCAGCAGGGAGACCACCTCATTCTCAACATTCTCTGACTCCTACTCTCATCACTCATCCACTTGCAGAAGTAACTTGCCATGTTGGATTCCTTTTGAAAGTTGAATATCTGAAGAAAAGCCTTCCTCAGGGACCTTTCAGTGGCTCTTTCCCTGCAGAGCACACTCTTTCCCCAGATTAACTCTTCTCTATGACTGTCATTCTGTACAGACTTGGAAATCCCCCACTTTCTCTGTGAAATCAATCAGGTGATTCCTTGAGCTCTGTGTTCAAGTGACACCTTCTCTTCAAAGGTTTTTGAACTTCCAGTAAAAATTAATACCCTCATCTACTCTTATTTGCCTTTTTTTCCTACATAACACCTAGCAACATTTGATGTGGTGCATAATTTTTAGTTGCTTATGTTGTTTCTCCATTATTCAATTGTAAGTATTTTGTTTCTCAGCATTTTGTATTCCTTAGTAGGTTAGGATTCAAAATATATTCCTCAAGTTTGTGTGTCACAGGAGATCGTTTAAAGAGGGCATGATATATTTCTTGACTGCAAAATATAAGTTACAGAAGTTCAACTGTTAGTAATGCTGAATATGTGAAAATTAATCATGTAATTTTTCATTTCTAGTCATAAACACCACCATATGGTTCAAGACAATGATACACGAATTACAGGATTTTTTCTTCTGGGATTATCAAAGGACCCAGATCTTCATCCTGTCGTATTTGGGCTTCTCCTCTCCATGTACCTGATCACTGTGATTGGAAACCTGCTCATCATAGTGGCCACCATCTCAGATTCTCACCTCCACACACCAATGTACTATTTCCTCTGCAACCTGTCCTTTGTAGACATTTCTTTCACTTCAACCACCATTCCAAAAATACTAGTTAATATAGAGACACAGAGCAAAGTTATAACATATGAATGCTGTATCACACAGATTTATTTTTTTATAGTATTTTTAGGGATGGAGAACTTTATCCTGACGGTGATGGCATATGATCGGTATGTGGCCATCTGCCACCCGCTAAAGTACACAGTCATCATGAATCCCTGGTTCTGTGGAATGCTGCTTATGGTATCCTGGATAATGAGTATCCTGCATTCCTTGTTACACAGCTTAATGGTGTTGCGACTGTCATTCTGTACAGACTTGGAAATCCCCCACTTTTTCTGTGAAATCAATCAGGTGATCCATATTGCCTGTTCTGACAAGTTTCTTAATGACGTGGTGATGTATCTTGGAGCTGGGCTACTGGGTGGTGGATCCCTCATTAGTATCCTTTATTCATACTGTAAGATAGTTTCCTCCATATGTGGAATGTCTTCAGTTCAGGGGAAGTATAAAGCATTTTCTACTTGTGCATCTCACCTCTCAGTAGTCTCCTTATCTTACTGTACCAGCCTAGGAGTGTACCTTAGCTCTGCTCCATCTGGAAGCTCACACTCAAGTGCGATGGCTTCAGTGATGTACACTGTGGTCATGCCCATGCTGAACCCCTTCATCTACAGCCTGAGGAACAAAGACATAAAGAGGGCACTGAATGCATTCTTTGGGATGACAGCTGTAAAAGGGCAAATTGTTGTGGGGCTGAAGAAGTGTCCATGATCAGAGGGCTAAAAACCTTGGAGACAAAATTGATATTCTTTGATGTATTTGTGGCAGAAGTTGATCCTTTTATATATTTCCTGAAATTTCCATTCCTTTCACTTCAACGTATATGTACAAGCTAAGTGACTCACTTTATTAGCCTCTCTGATCTGTCTGGTATATAGACAAGTTTGCCTTTGTTCATTTTCCTACTTTCACAAGATTTTTCCCAAACTTGGATCTAAAAAATTTGGAAATTCCCATTTGTTTGTTTAGAAATCCCAAATGGATTAACTAAGAGTAATTTCTTCTCAAATGCCATATATCATTTCAAGTATTTTTCTCTACTTTTATGGAAAGAAGTCATAAATTTTATACAGAAGTAACTACTTTTGATAACTAAGGTTATTTATATGATTTCAGTACAGAGGAGATCTGAAAGCACAGTTTTCATTTTTGTCCTCTCATTCTTTTCTATTTCTGTATCTCAACTGTTTATTCTGATTATGTAGACTTTAACATACTATTATGTGTTTTTAACTGGTCTCCATATTTATTGTCTTATTCAGCTTACTGTCCATGAAACCTACTATACTAACTGGCTAAAACTGACTATGAAATGTATATATTCAGATGGATTCCACATAAGCAAATATGAATAAATAGATTCTCCTAATACGAAATGATCTTTAAAATGAGAAGAAAAATTATTTTACATTTTATTACTATGGAAAAGATTTTTATGTGCTGCACATTTACTCACTGAAGAATGGAATTCTCCATGAGGGGGTTTATTCATTGAGGTGAAGGATTGATGTGTTTAATGTTTTATTACTGAATAATCTTTGTTTTCAAAACTTATATTGCTAGTTACATATATAACTTTGTACTTCTCTACAAAACATCTTCCCTTCCCTAGACTTTGTGAAACCACTACCATGATAATGAAAGTAGGTATACAAGATTATTTGTACAAAATTTTCCATGCAACTTAATATAAAAATTTTAAGAAAAAAACCTGTTTCTTATATTTAAATTGAGACATAGTTGATATAGAGTATTATTTGTGTTTCAAATAACAGTACTTGAATAATTGTGTACATTACAACATGCTCATCATAATAAAGTGTAGTTATCATCTGTTAATATGCAAAGATATTATTTTATTAGTGACCATATTCTCCATGATGTGTTTTCATTTCAATGACTAATTTATTTGTCCCTGGAATTTTGTATCTTTTTGCACTCTTCTCCTACTTCACCCATTTCCCCACATTCATCTCCTATGGCAATTTAATGTTTACTAATAATGTACAAAATACTCATTAAAAATTCTGTGGAGAGGCGGAGCCAGGATGGCGGCGTGAGTAGAGCAGTGGAAATCTCCTCCCCAAAACACATAGAGCTATGAAAATATAACAAAGAAAAATCTTCCTAAAATAGAGACCACAGGACACAGGACAACATCCAGACCACATCCACACCTGCAAGAACCCAGCGCCTTGCGAAGGGGGTAAGATACAAGCCCCGGCCCGGCGGGACCCGAGCGCCCCTCCCCCCGGCTCCAGGCGGGTGGAGAGAAACCGGAGCGGTGTTTTTTTTTTGGCGAGCGCTTTTTGGAAGCCTTAGAGGGACGGGCCCCCGTTGCTGGGGAGGCAGGGTGGCGGGACCGGCGAGCAGGTGCCTGGGAACAGCGCTGGAGGACAAAGAATATCCCGTGTTTCTCCCTGTGGGACCGGCGGGCGGGTGCCTGAGACCGGCACTTGAGGACAGAGGAAATCGCGCATTTCCCCCCCTTTTTTTTTCTCTTTTCTGCGAGTGCTTTTTGGAAGCCTGAAAGGGACAGGGACCCCGGTGCTAGGGAGGCAGAGCGGCGGGACTGGTGAGCGGGTGCCTGGGACCGGCACCTGAGGACAAAGAATATCCCGCATTTTTCCCTGTGGGACCGGTGGGTGGGTGCCTGAGACCAGCACCTGAGGACGGAAGAAATCGCGAGTTTTTCCTCTTTTTTTCTCTCTTTTTGGTGAGTGCTTTTTGGAAGCCTTGAAGGGACAGGGACCCCGGTGCTAGGGAGGCAGGGCGGCGGGACTGGTGAGCGGGTGCCTGGGACCAGTGCCTGAGGACAAAGAATATCGAGCGTTCCTTCCCTGCGGGACCGGTGGGTGGGTGCTTTTTGGAAGCCTTGAAAGGACAGGGACCCTGGTGCTAGGGAGACAGGGCAGCAGGACCAGTGAGCGGGTGCCTGGGACCGGCACCTGAGGACAAAAAAAAAAAAAAAATCGCTTGTTTTTTCCTTTTTTTTCCTTTTTTTTTTTCTCTTTCTTTCTGTTCCCTCTCTCATTGTTGCTGTTGTTGTTTTGGTTTGGAGAGTGCTTTTTGGAAATCTTAAAGGGGCAGGACAGGTCACTTAGACCAGAGGCAGGGAATCTGGGGATCTCTGGGCACTCTAACCCCCTGGGCAGCAGGGAGCACAGAGGCCCCTTACGGAGATAAATAGCCTCCTGGCCGCTCCCCCTCCAACGGGGCTCCACCATTTTGGAGGAACAGCCCCAGCCAGGCCAAGCCCACAGCAACAGTGGAGATAAACCCCAAAGCAACTGGGCAGGAAGCAGAAGCCCTGTCTGCGCACAGCTGCCCAGCACAAGCAACTAGAGGTCGCTATTCTCCCAGGAAAAGGCTACAAACCAACAAGAAGGGAAGCTCCTCCAGCGGTCACTTGTACCAGCTCTGCAAACTATCTCTATCACCATGAAAAGGCAAAACTACAGGCAGACAAAGATCACAGAGACAACACCTGAGAAGGAGACGGACCTAACTAGTCCTCCTGAAAAAGAATTCAAAATAAAAATCATGAACATGCTGACAGAGATGCAGAGAAAAATGCAAGAGCAGTGGGATGAGATGCAGAGAAAAATGCAAGAGCAGTGGGATGAGATGCAGAGAAAAATGCAAGAGCAGTGGGATGAAGTCTGGAAGGAGATCACAGATGTCAGGAAAGAGATCACAGAAGTGAAACAATCCCTGGAAGGATTTATAAGCAGAATGGATAAGATGCAAGAGGCCATTGAAGGAATAGAAGCCAGAGAACAGGAACGTATAGAAGCTGACATAGAGAGAGATAAAAGGATCTCCAGGAATGAAACAACACTAAGAGAAATATGTGACCAATACAAAAGGAATAACATTCGTATTATAGGGATACCAGAAGAGGAAGAAAGAGGAAAAGGGATAGAAAGTGTCTTTGAAGAAATAATTGCTGAAAACTTCCCCAAACTGGGGGAGGAAATAATCGAACAGACCATGGAATTACACAGAACCCCCAACAGAAAGGATCCAAGGAGGACAAAACCAAGACACATAGTAATTAAAATGGCAAGGATCAAGGACAAGGAAAGCGTTTTAAAGGCAGCTAGAGAGAAAAAGGTCACCTATAAAGGAAAACCAATCAGGCTAACATCAGACTTCTCAACAGAAACCCTACAGGCCAGAAGAGAATGGCATGACATACTTAATGCAATGAAACAGAAGGGACTTGAACCAAGGATACTGTATCCAGCATGACTATCATTTAAATATGATGGTGGGATCAAACAATTCCCAGACAAGCAAAAGCTGAGGGAATTTGCTTCCCACAAACCACCTCTACAGGGCATCCTACAGGGACTGCTCTAGATGGGAGCACCCCTAAAAAGAGCACAGAACAAAACACACAACATATGAAGAATGGAGGAGGAGGAATAAGAAGGGAGAGAAGAAAAGAATCTCCAGACAGTGTATATAACAGCTCAATAAGCGAGCTAAGTTAGGCAGTAAGATACCAAACAAGCTAACCTTGAACCTTTGGTAACCACGAATCTAAAGCCTGCAATGGCAATAAGTACATATCTCTCAATTGTCACCCTAAATGTAAATGGACTTAATGCACCAATCAAAAGACATAGAGTAATAGAATGGATAAAAAAGCAAGACCCATCTATATGCTGCTTACAAGAAACTCACCTTAAACCCAAAGATAAGCATAGACTAAAAGTCAAGGGATGGAAAAACATATTTCAGGCAAACAACAGTGAGAAGAAAGCAGGGGTTGCAGTACTAATATCAGACAAAATAGACTTCAAAACAAAGAAAGTAACAAGAGATAAAGAAGGCCACTACATAATGATAAAGGGCTCAGTCCAACAAGAGGATATAACCATTCTAAATATATATATGCACCCAACACAGGAGCACCAGCATATGTGAAGCAAATACTAACAGAACTAAAGAGGGAAATAGACTACAATGCATTCATTGTAGGAGACTTCAACACACCACTCACCCCAAAGGATAGATCCACCGGGCAGAAAATAAGTAAAGACACACAGGCACTGAACAACACACTAGAACAGATGGACCTAATAGACATTTATAGAACTCTACATCCAAAAGCAACAGGATATACATTCTTCTCAAGTGCACATGGAACATTCTCCAGAATAGACCACATACTAGCTCACAAAAAGAGCCTCAGTGAATTCCAAAATATTGAAATTCTACCCACCAAGTTTTCAGACCACAAAGGTATGAAAGTAGAAATAAATTCTACAAAGAAAACAAAAAGGCTCACAAACACATGGAGGCTTAACAACATGCTACTAAATAATCAATGGATCAATGAACAAATCAAAATAGAGATCAAGGAATATATAGAAACAAATGACAACAACAACACTAAGCCCCAACTTCTGTGGGATGCAGCGAAAGCAGTCTTAGGAGGAAAGTATATAGCAATCCAGGCACACTTGAAGAAGGAAGAACAATCCCAAATGAATAGTCTAACATCACAATTATTAAAACTGGAAAAAGAAGAACAAATGAGGCCTAAAGTCAGCAGAAGGAGGGACATAATAAAGATCAGAGAAGAAATAAACAAAATTGAGAAGAATAAAACAATAGCAAAAATCAACGAAACCAAGAGCTGGTTCTTTGAGAAAATAAACAAAATAGATAAGCCTCTAGCCCATCTTATTAAGAGAAAAAGAGAGTCAACAGAAATCAACATAATCAGAAATGAGAATGGAAAAATCACGACAGACTCCACAGAAATACAAAGAACTATTAAAGACTACTATGAAAACCTATATGCCAACACGCTGGAAAACCTAGAAGAAATGGACAACTTCCTAGAAAAATACAACCTCCCAAGACTGACCAAGGAAGAAACACAAAAGTTAAACAAACCAATTACAAGCAAAGAAATTGAAACAGTAATCAAAAAACTACCCAAGAACAAAACCCCGGGGCTGGACGGATTTACCTCGGAATTTTATCAGACACACAGAGAAGACATAATACCATTCTCCTTAAAGTGTTCCAAAAAATAGAAGAGGAGGGAATACTCCCAAACTCATTCTATGAAGCCAACATCACCCTAATACCAAAACCAGGAAAAGACCCCACCAAAAAAGAAAATTACAGACCAATATCCCTGATGAATGTAGATGCAAAAATACTCAATAAAATATTAGCAAACAGAATTCAACAGTATATCAAAAGGATCATACACCATGACCAAGTGGGGTTCATCCCAGGGATGCAGGATGGTACAACATTCGAAAGTCCATCAACATCATCCACCACATCAACAAAAAGAAAGACAAAAACCACATGATCATCTCCATAGATGCTGAAAAAGCATTTGACAAAATTCAACATCCATTCATGATAAAAACTCTCAGCAAAATGGGAATAGAGGGCAAGTACCTCAACATAATAAAGGCCATATATGATAAACCCACAGCCAGCATTATACTGAACAGCGAGAAGCTGAAAGCATTTCCTCTGAGATCGGGAACCAGACAGGGATGCCCACTCTCCCCACTGTTATTTAACATAGTACTGGAGGTCCTAGCCACGGCAATCAGACAAAACAAAGAAATACAAGGAATCCAGATTGGTAAAGAAGAAGTTAAACTGTCACTATTTGCAGATGATATGATACTGTACATAAAAAACCCTAAAGACTCCACTCCAAAACTACTAGAACTGATATCGGAATACAGCAAAGTTGCAGGATACAAAATTAACACACAGAAATCTGTAGCTTTCCTATACACTAATAACGAATCAATAGAAAGAGAAATCAGGAAAACAATTCCATTCACCATTGCATCAAAAAGAATAAAATACCTAGGAATAAACCTAACCAAAGAAGTGAAAGACTTATACTCTGAAAACTACAAGTCACTCTTAAGAGAAATTAAAGGGGACACTAATAAATGGAAACTCATTCCATGCTCATGGCTAGGAAGAATTAATATCATCAAAATGGCCATCCTGCCGAAAGCAATATACAAATTTGATGCAATCCCTCTCAAATTACCAGCAACATTCTTCAATGAATTGGAACAAATAATTCAAAAATTCATATGGAAACACCAAAGACCCCGAATAGCCAAAGCAATCCTGAAAAAGAAGAATAAAGTAGGGGGGATCTCACTCCCCAACTTCAAGCTCTACTACAAAGCCATAGTAATCAAGACAATTTGGTACTGGCACAAGAACAGAGCCACAGACCAGTGGAACAGATTAGAGACCCCAGAAATTAACCCAAACATATATGGTCAATTAATATTTGATAAAGGAGCCATGGACATACAATGGCAAAATGACAGTCTCTTCAACAGATGGTGCTGGCAAAACTGGACAGCTACATGTAGGAGAATGAAACTGGACCATTGTCTAACCCCATATACAAAGGTAAACTCAAAATGGATCAAAGACCTGAATGTAAGTCACGAAACCATTAAACTCTTGGAAAAAAACATAGGCAAAAACCTCTTAGACATAAACATGAGTGATCTCTTCTTGAACATATCTCCCCGGGCAAGGAAAACAACAACAAAAATGAGCAAGTGGGACTACATTAAGCTGAAAAGCTTCTGTACAGCGAAAGACACCATCAATAGAACAAAAAGGAACCCTACAGTATGGGAGAATATATTTGAAAATGACAGATCCGATAAAGGCTTGACGTCCAGAATATATAAAGAGCTCACACGCCTCAACAAACAAAAAACAAATAACCCAATTAAAAAATGGGCAGAGGAACTGAACAGACAGTTCTCCAAAAAAGAAATACAGATAACCAAGAGACACATGAAAAGATGCTCCACATCGCTAATTATCAGAGAAATGCAAATTAAAACTACAATGAGGTATCACCTCACACCAGTAAGGATAGCTGCCATCCAAAAGACAAACAACAACAAATGTTGGCGAGGCTGTTGAGAACGGGGAACCCTCCTACACTGCTGGTGGGAATGTAAATTAGTTCAACCCTTGTGGAAAGCAGTATGGAGGTGCATCAAAATGCTCAAAACAGACCTACCATTTGACCCAGGAATTCCACTCTTAGGAATTTACCCTAAGAACGCAGCAATCAAGTTTGAGAAAGACAGATGCACTCCTATGTTTATCGCAGCACTATTTACAATAGCCAAGAATTGGAAGCAACCTAAATGTCCATCTGTAGATGAATGGATAAAGAAGATGTGGTACATATACACAAGGGAATACTACTCAGCCATAAGAAGTGGAAAAATCCAACCATTTGCAGCAACATGGATGGAGCTGTAGAGTATTATGCTCAGTGAAATAAGCCAAGCGGAGAAAGAGAAATACCAAATGATTTCACTCATCTGAGGAGTATAGGAACAAAGGAAAAACTGAAGGAACAAAACAGCAGCAGAATTACAGAACCCAAAAATGGACTAACAGGTACCAAAGGGAAAGGAACTGGGGAGGATGGGTGGGCAGGGAGGGATAAGGGAGGGAAGAAGAAGGGGGGTATTAAGATTAGCAGGCAAGGGGGGGGGGGAGCAAGGGGAGGGTGGGCTGCACAACACAGAGAGGACATGTAGTGACTCTACCACATTTTGCTAAGCTGATGGACAGTAACCGTAATGTGGTTGTTAGGGGGGACCTGATATAGGGGAGGGCATAGTAAACATAGTATTCTTCAGGTAAGTGTAGATTAAAAATTTAAAAAAAAAAAGAAAGAAAGAAAGAAAAGGGGGATTACTCTTTAACAGGATAAAACTATTGGTAAATCAAAGATCAACGCATGCTTTAAATATCCTTAATGTTGATCACTTAAAGGGTGTCAGATGATCAGCTATGGAGGTACTCTTTTCTGATAATATTCCTTTCTCTTAATTAAAAAAAAAAAAAGCAGTTACTGTGTGCTGACCTCCAATGAGTTCTGCACAGTGGTATAGAGGGCATGTCAAAGTGTGGGCAAAGGGTCTGTTTGTTTCTACGCAGAAGATCAAGGCCTAGCTTGGATACCCAGAAAATGAACTAAGATACGATATGAGGAGGAGCTTCCGGCATCAGCACTCTCTGGAGGACTTGTGCCGGGGGATGATCATCAAAAAGCCTCCACAGGGATCCGGACGATGCTGCAGTTGTGGCTGCATCCAGCCCACCGTCTCCTGGACTTGCCATAAGAAGGAGGAGGGAGATGTCTAGGCTGGCATGTGCATACAGTGAGACAACGAATTTGACCGGATCTGTACTGTTGGAACTCAACCAGGAGTTGGGAGGGGTGCAAGTTGTAGCACCCCAAAACCTCATGACTATAGACTATCTATGGTTAAAAGAACATATGGGATGTGAACAGATCCCAGTAATGGGCTGCTTTAATTTGTCTGATGGTTCAAGTACAGTTGGACAATATTCATCATATCATAGATAAATTTTCACAAATGCCTAGGGTGCCTAAATGGTTTTCTTGGCTTCACTGGAGATGGCTGGTAATTATAGATTTGCTTTGTTTATGTCACCGTATTCCTATTATGTTAATATGTGTGTGCAAATTAGTTAGTAGTTTAAAACCTATACATACTTAAGGTACTATACAAGAAGATATGTCAAAGAAATAATCAATCCTCCCAAGTTTCCTTCATATGCTACATCTATAGCTTTTCTTCTTCCTTCCTAATTACAAACCTTAAATAGAATTCGTGCCTCATATCGAATTTACCGAGTATCATAATTCCTCCAGGTGGTAAAGATACCTCAAGACAAGTGCTGGGCATAGAAGCCACAGGGCATAAATCTGCAAAGAAGTAAAAAGCTAACCTTTGCAAACAATATGGCTTCTCTCTCACTTACCAACTTTACATTTCCCTGTATGGCCCCGGAAGATGACTGGTTAGCCAGAGATGGGTAAGATTCCTCAAGGGAGGAACAACCTAAGACAGGCACAGTCGCAGGGGGGGCCATCAGGTGAGAATTTGGGGATCAACAGAGGAGAGGCTCAGAACCTCACCCCCCCTGCTTTGAGAGAAATCTTCTGCATCCGTGGATGTCTTGCTGCCCTTGTCTAGCCTGGATTAATACTTAATCCATAGGCGCACACCTGATCATCTGATCATCTACATTTGCCTTCTTACAGCACTAAACTGTTTTCTACCTTTATCTTGCATCTACCTACCACTTCAGCATTTTATTAAAAATAAAAATAATAATAATAATAGGAGAAATGTGGGATCAACATATAAATCAAGTACAAAAATCAAACGAATATTCATATTTGACCTGATGGTTTATAGGTCATATTGCATGATCAAAACCAAAAGTTTCTGTGATGACTGCCCTTGTACTGTTCACCATGTAAGAATTTATTCACTATGTAAGAATTCGTTCACCATGTAAGAACTTGTTCGTTATGCTTCAGAAGATTGGAGACTGACGAGAATTAGGCTTGAGATGGATTAATGATTGTACATTGAGCGTTGACCCCCCTATACTGAATTTTATTGTTGTTAACAACCATTTGATCAATAAATATGAGAGATGCCCTCTCAAAAAAAAAATTCTGTGGATTACATTACACAGCAATTAAAAATAAATTGTTTTTTGCATTTGTGTTTACCTAATTCTTGATAAATTTGAGATTATTTCAACCCTCTTGGTCTTTCCCAACCCATTGGCCAAGAGAATATTCATTTAATCATTAGTTCACTGATTTTTATTTGAGTCATTTATACACCATTGTTCCCTCTATAAACTTGTTAGTTGTAATCACATACAAATATTTGTGTACTTACATTAATGATTATATTCTGAGTCCTTTACTTATTATGCTCTAGTAAAATACTTTTTCCCTCTACCCATATGTCCTAATACCTTAGAACACTTTCAATTCTATATTTAACCTTCCTGACTTGTTTTACTGCTGTCATGCATTTTAATTCTACAAACATTTTAAACTTCTTGAATGAATCCTGAAATTGCCTGATAAAAATAATTCATTTCCATTTATATATAAATTATTCTTAACCTTTTTCTTCACTCCTTCCAGCATTTCTTGTTTTCAATTTGGAGTTAGTTTCCTTTGGACTTAATAACTCACTGAAGTGGTCTCTCTTTTATTTTTTTTTGTTTCTATTTAAGGCTGCTATCAAAGAGTTGTTTAAATTTGTGATTTTCTTAAGGCATCTTTACGTAGAGAAATTTTTCTGCTTAGTTAAGAATTCTGGCTTGACATCAGATTTCTTTGAGCATTAGAAAAAGTAGTGCTCTGATGATAAACATCTTATTTCTGTTTAGCCATAAGCTACGATCCCTCTTGCTTATTTGGCCTCTATATTCTCTAAACTTTTTACATTAACTTTGGTTTTTAGCTCTCAATGTTACTTGTTGCTTCCTATATATATACATTGCTTAGGGGATGCTGATTTACAACCGTGGATCATTTATTTCATCAATTTGTCACATGTTTGTGTATTTCACTTGTGTTACCAATTCTTCCACAAGTTCTCTCTACTCCTTTTTAATGACATTTCACTTCTATTTTAAATGTCTGAATTTTCCAATACTGTTCACCCCGTGATTTTGTTGCAGTATTTGCCATTGAGCTATCTTGTAGTTATATAACCCAGCCTTTTTCTGGAAGTGATACTTTCTCAGTAATTTTAAATTCTTAGTTTCAGTCCTAATATAAAAAATGCATGTTTTTAATGTTTTTAAAAATGATAGATAAATTTACCATTGAGAAGGAAATATTTTCTCTCCACATAATAAAAGAAATAAGGAAAAACCATTTCTTGGATTATTTTATTTGTTCTCCATGTAGGAACTTGTTCGTTATGCTTCAGAAGATTGGAGACTGACAAGAATTAGGCTTGGGGTGGATTAATGATTGTGCATTGAGCATTGGCTCCCCTATACAGAATTTTATTGTTGTTAACGACCATTTGATCAATAAATAGGAGAGATGCCCTCACACACACACAAAAAAGTACACACTTCCAATTGTAAAATAAATAAGTAACTGGGATGTAATGTATAGCATAAGAAATATAGTCAAAATATTTATTAACCACCTGGTATGGTGATAGCTGGTACCTAGAATTATCATGTATATAAATGTTGAATCACTGTACACCTGAAACTAATGTAATACTGTGTGTCAACTACCCTTCAATAAAAAATAATTATCTACAAAGAAAAATATATTAATGGCTAGTATTCATCAGTAGTCACCAGTAAGAGAGAGATGGTGGAAAACTTAAGTCAGAGAAGAAATTTGCATTACATACCTCTGATAAAGTATATCAAGCCAAATTATGTAAATAGTCCTGGAAAATGAAATAAAATACTGAAAACCCACAAGAAAAAATAGGTCAAACGCAAAATAGGCATACCATGAGACAGGATACACATATATACAATTAAATTCAAATAAAATAAGACTTTTAGTTTCAGAGAAATGATAATGTAAGTCACAATGACATACTATAATACAGATATCAGTTTAGCTAGAACGAAAAGAAAATCATGTGCTGTCAAAGGTATGAAAGAGTCAAATCAACATGCAAGGCTATTGAAAATTTAAGTAGGCAAATACACACTGGAAAAAGGGAAGTATATACTAAAACTATATGCATGCCTAGAGTTCCTGTACATAAACAACCCCAATATTATAATTTTTATTGAAGTATAGTTGGTGTACATTATTATATTGGTTCCAAGTATACAACATAATGGTTCATACATTATTAAATCCTCACTTCAGCATGAGATGGGAAAAAAGATGGTGACATGAGAAGTGTGGCAGAAACCTCTTCCCAAAACCACATACAACATGAATAATAAGAGAACAGTGTGACCAGTCCAAACAGAACAATATTTGTATTATAAGGGTAACAGAAGAAGAAGAAGAACAGAGAAAAAGTGAATAGAAAGTCTCTCTGAGAAAATAATTGCTGAAAATTTCCCCAATTTGGGGAAGGAAATAGTTTCACAGGTCATGGAAGTACAGAGATATCCCAACACAAGGGACCCTAGGAAGCCAACACCAAGACATATAACACTTAAAAGGACAAAGAGAGTATTGCAAGATGCCAGAAAGAGAAAACAGATCATATATAAAGAAGAACCCATCAGGCTATCAGCAGACTTTTCATCAGAAAGATTACATGACAGATGGGTGTGACATGGTATATTTAATGCAATGAAGAACAGGGCCTCCAACTAAAAAAACTCTACCTAGCAACATTATAATTTAAATTTGAATCAGAGATTAAACAATTTCAATATGAGCAAAAGTTGATGGAATTTACTGCCCACAAACCATCACTACAGTGTATTTTGAAAGGATTGTTCTGGGTGGAAGTGCTCCTAAAGCTAATAGCTGTCACCAGAGAAAATTCAACCACAGTAAAGCAAGAAAACAGAATAATTATAAGCAAATACAACATTAAATCAACTATTCACAAAGTCATTCAAAGGATACACAAACAGTGCAGAATATGATACCTAATATAGAAAGAGTGGGGGAAGAAGGGAGACAAAAACCTTTAGATTATGTTTGAAATAGTATAATAAAGTTACATTAGACTGTTAGGTAGTAAGGAAGCTGCCCTTGATCCTTTGGTACCACAAATCTAAAGCTTGCAGTGACAAAAAGGATGTATCTATCAATAATCACCCTAAATGTAAATGGACTGAATGCACCAATGAAAAGATATAAAGTCACAGAATGGACAAATAAAAAGTCCCATCTATATGCTGCCCACACAAGACTCACTTCAAACCCAAAGACATACACAGGCTAAAAGTGAATGGATGGAAAAATATATTTCATGCAACTAAAAGGAGAAAAAAGCAGGAGTTTCAGTACTTGTATCAGAGAAAATAGACTTCAAAACAAAGAAAGTCACAGGAAACAAAGAAGGACATTACATAATGATAAAAGGATCAGTCCAACAAGATGATATAACAATTATAAATATCTATGCACCCAATATAGGAGAATCTAAGCATGTGAAACAAACACTAACAGAATTAAAGGGGGACATATAATGCAATGCATTAATTTTAGGAGACTTCAGCACACCACTCACTCCAAAGAACTGACCAACCAGACAGAAAATAATAAAAAGAATGATATACTGAACAGTACACTAGAAGATATGGACGGAACACACATCCATAGAACATTCCACCCAAAAGCAGCAGGATACATATTCTTCTCAAGTGTACATGGTATGTTTTCCAGAAGAGATAACATACTAGACCACAAAACAGTCTCAATAAAATAAAAAAGGCTTAAACTGTACCAACAAGCTTCTCAGACCACAAAGGTATGAAACTAGAAATAAATTATGCAAAGAAAACAGAAAAGCCCACAAACACATGGAAGGTTTGACAACATGCTCCTAAATAATCAGTGGACCAGTGACCAAATAAAAACAGAGATTAAGCAATATATGGAGACAAATGAAAACAGCTCAGTATCCTAATACCTGTGGGTTGCAGTGAATGCATTTCTAAGAGGAAACTATATTAACAATACAGGTTTACATGAAGAAACAAGAACAATTGAAAAAACAGTATTAAATCACAGTTAATGAAACTCAAAAAAGAATAAGTGTAGCCCAGAGTAGAAGAGGGACATAACAAGGATCAAAGCAGAAAAATAAAATTCAGAAGAGTAAAAAGATTGAAAAAAATCACTGAAACCAGGAGCTAGTTCCTTGAGAAAATAAACAACATAGATAATACCCTAGGCAGAATTTATCAAAAAATAAAGAGAATGTACAAACATAAACAGAATCAAAAATGAAAAATTAATGGAAAAAGGAAAAATTACAACAGACACAACAGAAATACAAAGAATTATTAGAGAATACTATGAGAAATTATATGCCAACAAATTAATTACCAGGAAGAAATGGAAATTTTCTAGAAAAATACAACCTTCCAAGACTGAACCAGGAAGAAACGAAAAATCTGAACAATGAAATTTAATCAGTAATCAAAAAACTACCAATAAACAAAATATCTGGGCCAGATGGCTTCATGGCTTAATTATATCAAAAAATTTAAAGAAGAGCTAATATTCATCCTCCTTAAAGTTTTCCAAAAAGTAGAAGAGGAGGGAATACTTCTGAACTCATTCTATGAGACCACCATAACTCTAATACCAAAACCAGGCAAAGACACCAAAAAAAGAAAATTATAGACCAGCATCTCTGACAAATGTAGATGCAAAACTCCTCAGCAAAACTTTAGCAAATTGAATTAAAAATATATCAAAAAGATCATACACCACAACCAAGCAGGATTTATTTCAAGGATGCTAGGATAGTATAATATTCAAAAATCAATATTATACACCACATCATCAAGAAGGACAAAAATCATGATCACCTCAATAGATGCTGAAAAAGTTATTTGACAATATTCAACAGCCATTCATGATAAAAACTTAACAAAATTTGTATAGAGGACAAGTACCTCAATATAATAAGGGCCATATATGAGAAACCCACAGCCAACATCATACTTAAAAGTGAAAAGCTGGAAGCTTTTCCTCTAAGATGGAGAACAAGACACGGATGCCCACTCTCTCCACTTTCATTCAGCATAGTACTGGAGGTCATATAGCCATGGCAATAATACAACACAAAGAAATAAAGGACATCCAGACTGGTAAGGAAGAAGTTAAGCTGTCACTGTTTACAGATAACATTATATTGTACACACAAAACAACTAAAGAATCCATCAAAAAATGACTAGAACCCATAATTGAATTCAGCAAACTTGTGGGATACAAAATTAATACACAGAAATCTGTTGCATACCTATATACTAAGGATGAACTAGCTGAAAGAGAAATCAGGAAATCAACTCCATTTACAAATGCATCAAAAAGAAAAAAATAACTAGGAATAAACCTAACCAATGAGGTGAAAAACCTATGCTCAGGAAATTACAAGACACTCAGGAGAGAAATTACAAAAGACACCAATAAATGGAAATATATCCCCTGCTCATGGACAGGAAGAAATAATATTGTCAAAAGGGCTAACCTGCCTAAAGCATTCTTCAGATTCAATGTAATCCCTATCAAAATACCAATATCATTTTTCAATGGACTAGAAAAAATAGTCTAAAATTAATATGAAACCACAAAAGAGCCTAAATAGCTAATGCAACCCTGAGAAGGAAGTCCAGAGCTGGGGGTATTATAATACCCACCTGCAAGGTCTGCTACAAAGTCACAATAATCAAAACAATTTGGTATTGTTACAAGAACAGACCCATAGATCAATGGAAAAGAATAGAGAGCTCGGATACAAACCCAAGCATATATGGTCAATTAATATATGATAAAGGAACATTGGATATACAATGGGGAAATTACAGCCTCTTCAACAGTTGTTGTTAGCAAAACTGGACCACTACCTATAACAGAATGAAACTGGATTATTTTCTATATCCATACACAAAAATAAACAAAAAATGGATCAAAGACCTGAATGTATGTCACAAAACCAAATACCTCTTAGACGAAAACATAGGCAAAACACTCTTGAATATAAAAATGTGCAACTTTTTCCTGAGCACATCTACTTGGGAAAGGGAACCAAAATAAAAAATGAACAAGTGGGACTACATCAAACTAAAAGCTTCTGTACAGCAAAGGGCACCATTAGCAGAACAAAAAGGAATCCTGCAATATGGGAGAATATTTTCATAAATAACTCAACTGGTAAGGGGCTAACATAAAAAATATATAAAGAACTCAAATGCTTCAATACCCAAAAAACAAGTAACCCAATCAAAAAATGGGTGTAGGATCTGAACACTTCTCCAATAAATAAATTTGAATGGCAAGCAGGCACATGAAAAGATGCTCCACATCATTAGTCATGGAAATGAGAATTAAAACCACAATGATACATCACCTCACACAGGATGGCCAACATCCAAAATCCAAGAAATAAATGCTTGTGAGGATGTGGAGAAATGGTAATGCTCCTACACTGTTCGAGGGAATATAAATTGGTTCAACCATTGTGGAAAGCAGTATGGAAGTTCCTAAAAAACTAAAAATAGAAATACCACTTAAACCAGTAATTGCACTCCTAGAAATGTACCCAAAGAAAACAAGACCCCTGATTTGAAAAGACATACATACCCCTATGTTTATAACAGAACAGCCAAGATATGGAAAAAATTTAAGTGTCCGTGAACAGATGAATGGATTAAGAAGATGTGGTACATATACACAATGGAATATTATTCAGCCATAAGAAGGTAACAAATCCTACCATTTGCAACAGCATGAATGGAGCTAGAGGGTATTCTGTTCAGTGAAATAAACCAGGTGGAGAAAGACATGTACCAAATGATTTCACTTATTTGTGGAGTGTAACAGCAAAGCAGAACTGAAGGAACAAACTACCAGCAGACTCACAGATTCCAAGAAGGGACTTGTAGTTACCAGAGGGGAGGGGTTAGGCATAGTGGGTGGGGAGGAATAAGAGGATTAAAGGACTGAATCACATTATAGGTAGATCCCAGAGAAGGCAGTACAGCATGGCGAAGAGAAATAATGGTTCTATAGAATCTTACTACATTGATAGTGACTGCAATGTGAGGGTGAAGACTTGATAATAGTGTTGAATGTTGAAAGCACAATGTTGATCAAGTGAAGCCTTCATAAGATTTTATATAAATGATAATTTCAAAGAAGAGGGGAATATAGGATATGCAAATCTAAAATAAAACACATGCATACTCCATGAAACTATATTTTTAACAACTTAACAAAAACTCTCTCAGGTGTAAGAGCATCCAATTAGAAAATATTCTATGTTGAACACAGGAGCATGTTGGTACAAGTCCTGTCAAATTTAATTCTATTCATCATGATGGGATGATAATCTGAACCATAAGCAAATAGTTTAAAAAGTTATTTAATGAAATTCTTGACAATATATAAATTTTCATGCTTATTAGAAGGCCTCTCATCTAGCCTACAGCAAATGAAGAATGTGGGGTCAAAATACGTTACAGGAACTGAAATTATGCAAGACATACAAACATTTTTTGAAGGTGAAAATAAAAAAGGGAAGGAATGAACATGCTACACAGAAAATGAAAGTATTCGTTACTATATGATGTATGCACATTAAGCAGAAAGGAGATTAGAAACATCTCACTGTCATATTTGAAAACTGAAAAATATATCAAATTAAGTGCTTTCTGATTTTCTATTCAGAACCTGAGAAAATCTATTTTTCTTTAAAGCATGTGATTTAGGAAAAGTAACCAATATTTTGGCTCTGAAAGCTCATGGCAGTTTCAGTCCAATTTTATAACCACACACAGGTAGACCCATTTTGATGAAGCCCCTCAGAATTCTCATTAACAAGAAGAAGACTGGTTCTCCAAATTATGACCTATGATGTGGGAATTATACTGAGTAATTAGAGATTTAAGAAAATGGGAGTTAGCAAGCCAAAGTAAAGCAAACTAAGCAGACAGTTAATTCCACTTCAAAGGCCCTTGATAAACTTTTGACTTATATCCTTGACATATATTGCAGGAATTTAGACCCCCATGAGATGGACCACATCCTGATAGTGAGCACACAGAACCCAGACTGGGGGGAGCCAGAGCAGTGAGAGCTAAGACTGCTGAAACTATCCCCTGCCACCTCACTGTTGACCAGTCAGAAGGACATTGAGCTGATAACACACCAAGCAACTCTTTCCCTTGCCTTTGATGTTAAAAGCCCTTGCTAGTAAGTCAACAAGGAGTTCAGGACTTTAACCATTATCCATCTGTCCTCTTGCTTGGCACCCTGCAATAAATGTCAACTTTCTCTCACTGCATCCCTGTGTTATTTTTTGGTTTCACTACTGATGTCAGTGTTTGGCTTTACTGCATGTTGAGTGAATGGAACCAGGTTTGTTTCACTTGGTTTTAACAATTTCATCTTAGATGGTTTTAATCAGCATGCTACAGTTGGCATGAAAGGAAGGGAAATCAGCATCATAATTTGATCTTGTAAACCTGATTCATGAAATTTGTTTGCTCTCATCATATGACAATATCAGATATCCTCTTGGTTCATTTATGTTTTAATAAATACATTCACACTGAGGTCCTGAAAACAACATTTTAGAAGCTGAAAATAATTGATTTAAATTATGTTCATCACTAGTTCTGGAGAAATTGTCAATCACAGTGATATTCTCATATGAAAAGGAGATAAGCTACAAAGAATGTATTAACATACTATTCATAAGTTATCTTCTTGATAGCTATAAATGTTAAAGCATAATAAATTCTGTTTCTGTATCAATGAAATACTAGAACTAGAAGTAATCATCTGAATTTTAATATTATTAAACTTCCACTTTTCATTATATCTAAATTATTTTTATGTTGGAAAAGTAACAATAAAGATGAATGAAGGGACATATTGAGATGTGACTTTTTTTCTCTTTGCCTCAGGCTCCAGGGAAGACTGGCTGGTCCCTTTTTTTAATATTAATTTCATGACTGTGTATGTTTCCCTCTGTCTGATGCTGAATTGGGATTTCTCCCAGGAAACATTACTGAATCAAAATGATACAGGATAATTTCAATTTAACCCTTAGAAAACTCAGCGAGGAAGTAAAACTGACAATTAATTATTGCTACTGGGTCAGATCTTTGAAGATGATTCACAGAAGGATCCAATGCTCTGAGACATTCTTCCATAAAGCATTTTAACTTTACAAAATAATATTCTTTCTACCATGTCCCAGACCCTGGAGCTATTATATAATTTAATTTTGTTCTTATATTATAGTTCTATTGTATAGATAACACCAGCCCTTTTTACCTAAGAAATGTATACAACACATGTATAAAAATTATTAAAATATTAAATGAGAGTTTACAGAAGAAAGCATTTAGGAACATGCTAGAAAATTGAAGGTCCTGTACTCACTCTTTAAAGAAATGTCCAGGAGAAATCACAGCAAAGCCCTTTCTACAGGCATCAGGACCCCAGATAGCAAGGCTTTTCCTCCCGCCGGACTGGGCTCTAACTCATCCCAAAGTTGCAGCCAGCACTTCTGTGTCCTGGAAAAATTAAGCTCAAGTCCTCACTCTGGCAAAGGTACAGAACATACAAGGAGGAGCACACATGTGCTCAATGCGGGCCAGAATTGACAAGCTCAGGCATCCCTGCTGGTCGTGGGTGTACAGAGCAGGAAGCTCAAATCAGGTTACTAGTGGTGGCTGGGTCCCTTCTTGTCAGTCCCAGAAAAGGGCTGAAATTCAGTCTATGGAGTATTCAATGCCAGTATTTGGTAAGTACAAACAGAAATGGAGCCCATTATTCTGTGCCCAGATGGGATACTATATAGATACCATGAACTTAAGTTCAAACTGAACATACAAAGTCCCACTGACTTTGTATAAACTAGTAATATATTACTGGAATATGTAAGAAACTGCCATTTAAATCCACCAAAAATAAAAAAGTACAAAAACACAAATTCTCAAATATAAATGCAACAAAAAAATTGCAGATCTCTGTGGAAAAATATGTGAAACATTATTGAAGGCAATGAAAGTAAAAACAAATCAATTGAGAGATAGCCCTGTCCATGATCAAAATTCACAATATGATTAAAATGTCTGTTTTCCTCAAATTAACCTAGAGATCAAGGGCAATTATGATAATCTCACCAACCTATTGTCGATATTGACAATTCATTTGAAACCCTGTCTAAGCTACACAATGATGAAGAAAAAGTTGATGGACTCAAGCTTTCAGATTTCAAGATTAATTACACAGCTACAGTAACCAAAGTGGCATAATATTCAAAATGAATATACACAACTAAGTGAAATAGAACAGAGTTCACAAATGGACTTATACAAATACAGAAACTTGCACTTGGTCAAAAAAATAAAAGCACTTCCACACAGAAAAGAGGACATTTAGGCATTAGTGTTTCACCTTTTTGTTATATACAGATTATCATCATCAACAAATGGAGACGGTACAAACACACGATCACATGGAAATAAATACAGAGGACTCAAAATCAGAGGACATAAACACCAATACAAACACCAATAAATACAGTGAACTCAATCACAAGACAAGGAACTTTCAGAAAATCCTTGGTGAACATAGTTGCAAAATCCCTCAACAAGATATTAGCAAACTAAACTCAAAAACACATTGCAAGACTCATTCACTAAGATCAAATGGAATTTTTTCCAGGGATGCAGGATGGTTAAATATCCACAAATCAATGTGATACACCAAATTAACAAGAGCTAGGATAAAAATCATCATCTCAATAGATGCTGATAAAGGATTTGACAAAATTGAGCATTAACTCATGATAAAAACTCTCAACAAAGGGTACAGAGGGAACATACCTCAACATAATAGAGGCCACATATGACAAAGCCACAACTAACATCATACTTAATGACAAAAAGCTGATAGCTTTTCCTCTAAGTTCAGGAAAAAGACAAGGAAGCTGTCTCATCACTTTTATTCAACATACCAATGGAGACCCTATCCATGGCAATCGGACTAGAAAAAGTAGATAAAATTCATTCAAATTGGTAAAGAAGTAACATTGTCCCTATTTGAAGATGACATGATACTATGTATAGAAAACAAGACTCCACAAAGAAGCTACACAATTAATAAATGAATTCATAAATGTCACAGGATACCATGAGCAGAACAGAAAGGCATCCTACAGTATGGGAGAATATATTCATAAATGACTTATCTGATGAGGTTAACATCCAAAATATATAAGGAATCCATACACCTCAGCAGGCAAAAAACAAATAACATGATCAAAAAATGGGTGGTGGATATGAACAGATACTTCTCCAAATAAGAAATTCAGATGTAAAATAGGCACATGAAAGGATGCTCCACATCACCAATTATCAGGGAGATGCACATTAAAACAATGATGAGATATCAGCTCACACCAGTTAGGAGGGCCAACACCCAAAACACAAGAAACAACAAGTTATGGCGAGGATGTGGAGAAAGGGGAGCCATCCTATACTGCTGGTGGGAATGTAAACTAGTTCAACCATTGTGGAAAGTAATATGGAGGTTCTCCAAAAATTAAAACTAAAAATATCATTTAACTAGTAATTCCATTCCTATGAATTTACCTGAAGAAAACAAGATCCCTGATTCAAAAAGACACATGCACCCCTATGTTTATCACTGCACTATTTACAACAGCCAAGATATGGAAGCAACCTATGTGTGTCCATCAGTAGAATGAATGGATAAAGATGTGACACATATGCATAATGAAATATTACTCAGCCATAAGAAGAAAACAAATCCTACCATTTGCAAAAACATGGATGGAGCTAGAGGGTATTATGCCCAGTGAAATAAGTCAGGTAGAGAAGGACAAGTACCAAATGCTTTCCCCCATTTGTGGAGCATAACAACAAAGCAAAACTGAACAAAACAGCAGCAGACTCACAGACTTCAAGAAGGAATTAGTAGTTACCAAAGGGAAGGGGCTGGAGATCGTGGGTGGTAAGGGAGGTAGAAGGGGATCAAGGGGATTTATAATCAGCATTCACAATACAGGTAGGTCAGGAGAAGGCGATTTAGAATGAAGAAGACAAGTAATGATTCTATAGCATCATACTAAGCTGATGGAGAATGAATGCAATGTGGTGGAGATTTGATAATATGGGTGAATGTCGATACTACAATTTTTCTCATGTAAAGCCTTTATAAGATTGTGTATCAATGGTATCTTAATTAAAAAATAAAATAAAAAATATATCACAGGATATAAAATCAAAATAGAGATATCAGTTGCTTTTATATTACAAATAATAAACTGAGAATGGATTAATAAAACAATCCCATTTATTTAAGAAAACAATCCAATTTACAATTGCATCAAAAAGAGTAAAATCACTATGAATAAATTTAGGATGACACAAATAAATGGAATGCTTTTCCATGCTCATAGACAGAAGGAATTAATATTGTTAAAATGGCCATATTACCCAAAGCAACCTGCAGATTCAATGTACTACCTATCAAAATATCAAGTTCATTTTTGACTGAACTAGACCAAATAATCTTAAAATTTATATGGAATCACAAAATACCCTAATAGACAAAGCAATTTGAGAATGAAGAACAATGCTGGGGTTATCACACTCCCTGATTCCAAGCTATACTAAAAAGCTACAGTGATTAACAAAGGATGGTACTGGGTATGGGGAAAATGGAACGTTCAGACCAGGATTGCCACCTGGCCTTAATAATACCCATTGTGTATATAATAAGAGCATGTTTGCACATTTATGGTATGTTTACTAGTGGCTCAGTCACAGGATTTCTAGTCCAAGGCAGGGGTGGAAAGTAAGCACCCATTCTCTCTTCCCTTCTCTTCCTGGTACATAAATGGTCAGGCACCCAGCAATCACTGGGGACCTGTCCAGAGAGTTTCTGCTGGTGTGGGGAGCAAGAACTGAGCAGCCTGGGTTTCAAGTAAACTGATCCATGATAATAAGCCCTTTCATTTCCAACTTTTGAGCCCTTGCCTTTCTTCAGTCTCACTGAATTCATAAAGAACTTGCCATAGGCAAGGAAACCCATCTTCCCAGAACTGTACTAGGATAATAACATATATATGAATCAATGGAACAGAATAGCCTAGAAATAAACCCACACATATATGGATGATTAAAATATGACAAAGGAGACAAGAATATACAATGGGAAAAAGACACTCTTCAAAAAGTGGTGTTGGGAAAACTAGACAACTACATGCAAGAGAAAGGACTTTGATCACTGTCTTACACCATACACAAAAACTAACTCAAAATGGATAAAACCTAAATTTAAGATGTGAAACTATAAAACTCTTAGAAGAAAACATAAGCAGGTATCCCTTGAACCAACTAATCCTAACATTTATATGAATTCTTATCTTCTGAATACACTTTCCAGAGCAAGAGGGGGAAAAAAGCAAAATTTTAAAAAGTGGGATTATATCAAATTGAAAGCTTTTGTACAGCAAAGGAAAGCCTAAACAAATTTAAAATGCAACCTACTGTATGGAAGACTATATTTGCAAATGATAAACTCAAAAGTGGGCTGATATACAAAATACATAAAGAACACATACAACTTACCACCAAGGAAACACAGATAACCAAGTTAAAGTATGAGCAGAGGATCTGAATAACCATTTTTCTAAAGACATGCAGATGGTCAACAGGTGCATGAAAAGACACTCAGCATAACTAATTAATCAGGAAAATGTTAATCAAAGGCGCAATGAGAGACTGTCTCACTTCACACTGGCTAGTATCAATAAGAGAAGAAATAACAAGAGGTGGTGAGGATGTGGAAACAAGAGAACATTTGTACATTGCTATGGGATTGCAAATTGGTGCATGCAAACACTATGAAAAGCAGTATGGAGGCTTCACAAAAAAACTAAAAATAAAAATACACTATGACTCTTTAATTCCACTTCTAAGAATTTCCAGAAGAAAACAATATCACCACTCCTGAAAAATATATCACGCTTATGCATATTGCAGCATTATTTACAATAGCCAAAATATGGAAACAACTTAAAATTTTCCATCAATAGATGAATGGAGAAAAATATGCGGTACTTACATATAATGGAATATTAGCCACAAAAAAGAATGAAATCTTGCATTTGCAACAACATGGATGGACCTAAGTGGTATTATGCTAAATGAAATTATTCAGAGAAAGACAAATACCACATGATTTCACTTACATGTAGAACCAAATGAACAAACAAAATGAAACTGAAATTAGGTAATAAACACACAGACTGCATTAATTGTTGCCATAGGGGAGGGGAATGAGGGGAAATGTTATAATAGGTGAAAAGGAAAAATTAGTGAGAATGCTTCATATCTTGATCTGGGTAATGGTTACATGAATGTATACACATGTCAAAATTCATCAAGCTATACACTAAGATGTGCAGTTTGGTGTATGTATTTCAATATCCAAATTTTTTTAAATAATAAAAATGTAAAATTAAAAAAGTTTGTTATATGAGTTCCATAGTGAACTCATACAACTCAGTGGCAAAAAATCAAATAATCAGTTGCATAAATGGGCAGAGAACCTGAACAATTTTCCAGAGAAGGCATATGTATGGTCAACATACACAAGAAAAGATGTTCAACATCACTAACCATCATGGAAATGCAAACACACACACACACACACACACACACAATGAGGTATCAGCTCACACCAGTGAGAATGGCTAGCTTCAAAAAGAACAAGAAATAACATGTTGGCAAGGATGTGGACAAGAGTGAATCCTGATGCACTGCTGGTGGCAATGTAAACTGGGGCAGCCACTATGGAGAACAGTATGGAATTACATCAAAAAATTAAAAAATGAAATACCATGTGACCCAGCAGTTCAACTTCTGCAAATTGCACGAAGCAAAATCACTAACATGGTAAAATATATGCACTCCTATGTTTATTGCAACATTATTTATAACAGTCAAGATATGGAAAGAATCTAAGTGTCCATTAAAAGATGAATGCATAATTATGATGTGGCACACATATACAATAGAATATTAGTCAGCCATAAAATGAATGATATCTTGCCATTTGTGAAAACATGGCTGGGTTTAGATAGTGTTATGCTAAGCGAAGTAAGCTAGACAGAAAAGACAACATATTAATCCACTTTTATTCATATGTGGAATCTAAAAACATAAACAAACTAACAGAAAAAGACTGATAAACGAAGAGAAGACTGGTGGTTGCCATGAAGAGGGGAATTGGGGGATGTGCAAAGTCTGATGAGAATAAAGAAGTGCACAACTTGCAATTATAAAATAAATTAGTCATGGGATGAAAAGTACAGCATAGCAAAAATAGTCAATTCTATTGTAATATTTTTGTAAGTTGACAAATGGTAACTACAGTCACAATAATGAGCATTTAGAAAGGTATATAATTTTCAAACCACTATATTGTACATCTGAAACAAATATTGTATACCAACTGTATTTTTAATTTTTAGAAAAGATAAAGTAAAAGCTAAGCATAAAGAAAAGGCTGATAAATATAACCATTGAAAAGTAACTTTATTTAAGGAAACAGAGAAAATAAAACGATGGACTATTCTACAAAATGGATGATGTGGGCTCTTTAAAGTGATCAGCTCATTTATGAACAGGAAGGATAGAAATTTACACAGATTGGAGGAGACTAAGGAAACATAATGACTAATCAGTTTGATCCAGGAATCTAAAAAGGCCATTAGCAGAAGAACTTGTGAAATCCAAATAAAATCTGAGGTATAGTTAATAGGAAAAAAACCCACAAATGATTATATTTCTTTTCCTGACATATTTAATTTTACAAATTTCATGCCTTTTGTTATGGCTTTTCATTTTCCAATTTATGGTAGGGGAATCCTACTATTAGATGTGTGATGTCATTCTTCACAAATGGACTACTTCTCTCCACTTCTTGGAAACACCTCTTGATATGGAGATGGACTAGGGCCAGGGGAGAGATTCTGGAAATATTGCAGTTTTGTCCACAACCCACTCCTTGAGAACTCTTGCCTCACCATATACTCATTCCCCATCTTTTGCAATGGCTCCTGTGTAAGAAACTGGAGCATTGTAACCATACTAATAACATAAAATAGCAACAGCAATTAAATAATGATAATCCTCAAATTGGAGGATTCAGCTAGGTTCAAAGTCCTATGCAGATTAAGAACATAGCTCACCCATTCCACAGTTGATCAGCAGCTGAACAGGTACAAATTTCAGAGCAATTATCATGTGGCAGCTGCAGCCAGGTGGCACATCTAGGCCACAGGAACTATCAAAGAAAACAACCTTAAGGGTGATAAGATACATGTTTTAATGACACAAATATAAGCAAACCTTTTCCATCAGATAGGATGTATGAAAGATAGTGATCCTGTGAAAGGACCATGGCAGGAATGGGATCTCATCCTGGTTTAGTATACCAGAATGTCAACCCAGTCCCTGTAGAAGTTACAGATGGGTAAATATATAGGGCTATGGGAGGTGCAGGTACTGGCCATAAAACAAAACTTCCCTATAACATGCTTTTATCACCCAGACATTTTGGGCACACTACCATGATCTTTGGGGTTACTCCAGGAATACACATGAGGCCAACTTCTAGGCCTTTTCCCCAAGGTGGCAGAAGGGCCAGCCATCACTGGTCCATGTGTTAAAATGTCCAGGCCCACATCCACTCAAGAGTGTCTCCAGGGTTAAGTGCATTTGGGGCTGGCAGCAGGGTGTTGCTCTGCTGGACATATCCTGGATTCAGTCACACCTCTTTGATTTGCACATACACTTGTATAAGAGAGGCAGCAAAGTGTGTGAGCATATCCACAGGGCTTGAGGCTCCTTTTCAGAGCTTCTCATTCAAATGCTGTATCACTGTCTATAAGCAAACTGACCAGCCCTGTAGATATTGGTGTCCAACTTCAGGTCAAATTTCAACAAACCATTGTACCTCTCTATCATTCCTGCCACAGTAACATTAAACAATACATGAAACTTCCACTTTGTTCCTAATTGCTGCACCAATTTTTGTAATGCATCTCCAGTAAAGTGTGTGCCTTAATCATTCTTAATCACCTGAAGTCGGTTGTTGGCTGCAAAGAGATGCTTAGGCACCTTTTGGTGGTTTGCTGGTATGAATGACATACAGGAAAAGCAACCAACAGTCCATTAGCTGTGTCCCCACAAGTCACTGCATACTGATAGCCTTCTGATATGGACAGAGGCCCAAAATAGTCTATCTGCCACTTGATAAGAGGTATCAACCCCTTTACTAATGCTGCAGAATTTGGTTTCAGTCCCTCTTACAGCACACGAGGCACTTCTTCTGGGATCTGTTGACTTCTTCAATGGCCAACAGAAAGCCTGACCAATGAGCTGCAGGAAATATCATCTCTTGCCCTGTTGCAACAAATACTGATGTAACCATTGGGCTACATCAGGGGCAGGCTTTCCTTCTAGCCAGTGCACCTGGACCAATGTGTGTGCTTCATCATTCCCTGGGGATGACAATGGCAAATGGCCAGTCACATGATGTACAGTAACAGTCTTACTCGGACCACAGGCCCTTAGGTCTTACAAAAACTCTTGCCCCCAAAGGGGCCATTGACCAACCATCCAGTTGCATGGTACCATGTTGGTAGCTGCAGAGTCAAGCCCCAACAGACGGCCTAGCTGTCAGTGCAGACAACTATAGGGGAGGGTTCCTGGGTGATTATGAGAAATACTGCCACAACTCAGCCCATGGGCTGCTCTTCCCCTCTCCATTCTCTATCCAAATTGTCTCAGTCTGAGGATGGAAAGCCACACCCCTCCACTGCATGGTGGCCCATAGTTGTCACCAGAGGTAGTAAAACCATGGTAGGGAGGGTGGAGCAGCTGATTGCGAGACAGATGCAAAATTAAATGGACTATCCCCAAAGTCAATCAAGGGATAGAAAAAAAGTACAGAATTTGATACATAATATATAAAGAATTAAGGAGGAAGAAAAAGGAGGAGAAATAGAAAAGAACCTATAGATGGTGTTTGTAACAGCATACTAAGTGAGTTAAGTTAGACCCTTAGATAGTAAGGAAAGTAACCTGGAACCTTTGGTAAGCATGAATCTAAAGCCTGCAATGGCAATAAGTACATACCTATCGACAATCACCCTAAATGTAAAACTGCTAAATGCACCAATCAAAAGACATAGAGCCTCTGAATGGATAAAAAAACAAGACCCATCTACATGCTGCCTACAAGATCCTCACTTTAAATCCAAAGACATACACAAACTAAAAGTGGAGGGATGGAAAAAGATATTTCATGCAACTAACATTGAGAAAAAAGCAGGAGTTGCAGTACTTGTGTCAGACAAAATAGAATTCAAAGCAAAGAAAGTCACAAGAGACAAAGAAGGACATTATATAATCATAAAGAGGTCAATCCAACAAGCAGATATAACCATTATAAACATCTATTCACCCAACACAGGAGCACTCACATATGTGAAATAAATACTAACAGAAAAAAGGGGAAATAGAATGCAATGCACTTATTCTAGACTTAAACACACCACTAACTCTGAAGGACAGATCAACCAGACAGAAGATGAATAAGGAGACAGAGGCACTGAACAACACAACTGAACAGATGGACCTTACAGACATCTACAGAACTCTACACCCAAAATCAACAGGTATACACATTCTTCTCAAGTGCACATGGAACATTTTCAAGAATAGATCATATATGTGGCCATATAAAGAGCCTCAGAAAATTCACAAAGATTGAAATTGTACCAACCAGTTTCTCAGACCACAAAGGTATGAAACAAGAATAAATTATGCAAAGAAAATGAAAAATCCCACAAACACATGGAGGCTTCATAACATGCTCCTAAATAACTAATGGATCAACAATCAAATAAAAATAGAATTCAAGCAATATATGGAGGCAAATGACAACAATAATTCAACACCGCAAAATATGTGGGATGCAGCCAAGGCTGTGTTAAGAGAAAAGAATATTGCAATACAGGCCTACTTCAAGAAAGAAGAACAATCTCATAAAAGCAGTCTAAATTCACAGTTAATGAAACTAGAAAAGAAGAACAAATGAAGCCCAAAGTCAGTAGAAGGAGGAACATAATAAAGATTAGAGCAGAAATAAATGAAATTGAAAAGAGTAAAGCAATAGAATCAATGAAAGCAAGAGATGATTCTTTGAGAAAAATAAACAAAATAGATAAACCCCTAGCCAGACTTATCAAGAAAAAAAGAGCGTCTACTCACATAAACAGAATCAGAAATGAGAAAGAAAAATTACTACACACAGCACAGAAATACAAAGAAATATTAGAGAATATTATGAAAAGTTATATGTTTACAAACTGGAAAATATAGAAGAAATGGACAACTTTCTAGAAAAATACAACCTTCCAAGGCTGACTAAGGAAGAAACAGAAAATCTAAATGCACCAATTACCAGCAACAACATTGAACTGGTAATCAAAAAACTACCTAATAACAGTACCCCTGGACCAGATGGTTTCATTTCTGAATTTTATCAAACATTTAGTGAAGACCTAAAACCCATTCTCCTTAAAGTTTTCCAAAAAACAGAAGAGGAGGGAGTACTTCCAAACTCATTCTATGAGGCCAGCATCACTCTAATGCCAGAACAAGGCAAAGACAACACAAAAAAAGAAAATTACAGACCAATGCTCCTGATGAACATAGATGCAAAAATAGTCAACAAAGTAACATCAAACCAAATTTAAAAATTCTTCAAGAAGATCATCCATTGTGATCGAGTAGGATTTATGCCAGGGATGCAAGGATGGTACAACATTTGAAAATCCATCGACATCATACACCACCACATCAACAAAAAGAAGGATGGAAACCACATGATCATCTCCATAGATGCTGAAAAAGCATTTGACAAAATTCAACATCCATTCATGATAAAAACTCTCAACAAAATGGGTATAGAGGGCAAGTACCTCAACATAATAAAGGCCATATATGACAAACCCACAGCCAACATTATACTTAGCAAGAAGCTGAAAGCTTTTCCTTTAAGCTAGGGAAAAAGACAAGGATACCCACTCTCCCCACTTCTATTCAACATAATGCTGGAGGTCTAAGCCATGGCAATCAGACAACACAAAGAAATAAAGGGCACCCTGACTGGTAAGGAAGAAGTTAAACTGTCCCTGTTTGCAGATGACATGATATTGTACATAAAAAACCCTAAAGAATTGAATACAAAACTACTAGATCTAATATATCAATTCATAAATGTTTCAGGATACAAAATTAATACACAGAAATCTGTGGCATTCCCATAAACTAACAATGAACTAGCAGAGAGAGAAATCAGGAAAACAATTCCATTCACAATTGCATCAAAAAGAATAAAATATGTAGGAATAAACCTAACCAAGGAAGTGAAAGACCTATATTCTGAAAATTACAGACACTCATGAGAGAAATTAAAGAAGATATCAATAAATGGGAGCACATCCATACTCATGGATAGGAAAAATTAATATTGTCAAAATGAGCATCCTGCCTAATGAAATCTATAAATTCAATGCAATTCCTATCAAAATACCAATAACGTTCTTCATTAACTATAGAAAATTGTCCTAAAATACATAGGGAACCACAAAAGACCTTGAGTAGTCAAAGCAATCCTGATAAGGAAGAATAAAGAAGGGGGAATTACACTCTCCAACTTCAAGATCTACTTCAAGGCCACAGTAATCAAGACAATTTGGTGCTGGCACAAGAAGAGACCCATAGACCAATGGAACAGACTGGAGAGCCCTGAGATAAACCCAACCATATATGGTCAATTAATATATGATAAAGGAGCCATGGACATACAATGGGGGAAATGACAGCCTCTTCAACAGCTTGTGGTGGCAAAACTGGACAGCTACATGCAAGAGAATGAAACTGGATTATTGTTTAACCCCATACACAAAAGCAAACTTGAAATGGATTTAAGATTTGAATGTAAGTCCCTCAACCATAAAACTCTTAGAAGACAAAATAGGCAAACATTTCCTGAATATAAGCATGAGCAACTTCTTCCTGAATGCATCTGCTCAAGAAAGGGAAAGAAAAGCAAAAATGAACTCATGGGACTACATCAAACTAAAAAGGTTTTGTACGGTGAAGGACATCATCAACAGAACAAAAAGGCATCCCACAGTATGGGAGAATATATTTGTAAATGTCATATCCAACAAGGGGTTAGCATCCAATATATATAAAGAACTTACCGACTTAGCACCCAAAAAGCAAATAACCTGATGAACAAATGTGCCAAGGATATGAAGAGACATTTCTCCAAAGAAGAAATTCAGATGGCAAACAGACACATGAAAAGATGCTAAACATCGCTAATCATCCAGGAAATGCAAATGAAAACCACAATGAAATACCACTTCACACCAGTAAGGATGACCAACATAGAAAAGACTAGGATCAATGAATGCTGGTGAGCATGTGGAGAAAGAGGAACCCTCCTACACTGCTGTCGAGAAGGTAAATTAGTTCAACCATTGTGGAAAGCAATATGGAGTTTTCTCTAAAAACTAAAAATAGAAATACCATTTGACCTTGGATTTCCACTCCTATGAATTTACCCAAGAAAACAACTTCTCAGATTCAAAAAGACATATGCACCCATATGTTTATTGAAGAACTTTTTACAATAGCCATGATGTGGAAGTAACCTAAGTTTCCATCAGTAGATGAATGTATAAAGAAGAGGTGGTACATATACACAATGGAATACTATTCAGACATAAGAAAAAAACAAATACTAACATTTGCAACAACACGGATGGAGGTGGAGGATATTATGCTCAGTGAAATAAGATAGGCAGAGAAAGACAAATGCCAAGTGATTTTCCTCATTTGTGGAGTATAACCTTGAAGCAAAACTGGAGGAACAAAATGGCAGCAGACTCAGACTCCATGAATGAATTAGTGAGTACCAAAGGGGAGAGGTGTGGGAGGGATGGTGAGGAAGGAGGGAGAAGGGGATTGAGTGGTAATATGCTTAGTACACATGGTGTGGGGGATCACAGGGAGAACAGTGTAGCACAGAGAAGTCACATAGTGTATCTGTGACATCTTACTACAATGACGGACAGACTGCATTGGGGTATGAGTCGGGACTTGATAGTATGTGTAAATGTAGTAACCACAATGTTTTTTTCATGTGAAACCTTCATAGGAGTGTATATCAATCATATCCTAATAAAAAATATTTTTTAAAAAAGCAGCTCTGTTGAGTGGAAGGAGAGAGAGGCATTGAACTGTCTTGGGATGGGCCAAATAGAGGCTCATGGTGAGCCCCCACTCTGGCCTCACTTCCTTCCAGGTCTTGCCAACTCAGCAGGAAGTATGTTTCCAAGGGAAAATCTGTGCTCTGGGATGGGGTGTGCTGCAATCTTTGCAGTATAAAACCATCCTCAGTGGCCCCATCCCACCCATTTCTCCATGCCCTTGTGAGGTGTCTTGCCAATGGGTATCAGTCCCGGGCAAGTTCCCTGTGGATTCAGTGTGACTACAGAAATTGACAGGAAAATGTTTTTTGGAGTGAAAGGGTTTATTACCTAGCTTGTTCTCAGGCGGTAGGTCGAGCACTGGCATTTCTGCCTCCATGCAGAGCACTGGGCTGAGCTCTCTAAATAGCAAAATAATAGCTTATTGCCTACAGGTGTGGAAGCGGCAGCCCAGCCACAGGTCAGTTATATCATCAGGTGGTTTAAATTCAGTGAGGATCCTGGCCATAGGAACCCTAACTTCCATATACTCCACCCCTCCAGGGTTCTTGCCTTATGATCTACATGCTTTCAATATTCAGCAATGGTCCCTGTGCAAGAAAGCTGCAGCACTGTAACCAGATTCTGCAATAGCAACAGAGGATAACAACAATTTAGAGATAAGAAAAAATAAGATACAGGAAGATTCTGATACAAAAATTATAATAATATTCAAACCAGAGGAAGTTCCCAATCCAAAAAGAATTTAGGGGCAATAAGACACATGTTTTAATGCCACCAACAGTGACAAATCTTGTCCATCAGGTAGGATGCATGCAAGACAGTGGTCCTGTGATAGCACTGCAGCAGGAAGGGGATCCCTTCCAGGTCTACTATACCATACTTTTACTCCTTTCCCTGTGGGGGTTACTGAAGGGTCTATATATAGTGCTACTGGAGGTGCATGCACTGACCACAATGATAAAACAAAACTCCCCGGTAAGATGCTTTTACCTTCTGGCCATTCAGGATATACTACTGCGGCCTTTGGTAGCCACTCTGCTATTATTCCAGGAATACACAGGAGGCCAGCTTCCAGGCCTTGTCCCCAAGGTGCCAGGAGAGCCAGCCTTTGTTGGTCCATGTGTAGAAAGGCCCAGGCCATGTCCACTCAATGGAGTCTCCGGTGTTCAGTACAGTTGGTGCTGGCAGCCCGATGTTATTCTGGTGGCCAAACCTCGGTTTCAGTGATTTTTCCTTGGTTTGTGTTCACCATTGTATGGGAGACACAGCCATATGTGTTAACATGTCTATGGGACTCGAAGCTCCCTTTCAGAGTCTCTCATTCAAACGCCGTAGCACAGTCCATAAGCGGACTGATCATCCCTGCAGACCACTGGTATCTAACTTTAGTCCGGATTTTAACAAGCCATTGTGCCTCTCTATCATGCCTGCTGTGGTTGGATTGTAGGGCCCATGAAACTTCCACTTGATTCCAAGTTGTCATACCTATTCTTGCAGTGTATGTCCAGTAAAATGGGTGCCCTGATTACTCTCAATCACCTGTGGTTGGCCATTAGCAGCAAAGTGACGCTCCAGGCCTCTTTTGGTTGTCTGCTGGTTTGCACAACGGGTACGAAAAGCAACCAGAAGTCCAGTAGCTGTATCCACACAAGTCATTGCATACCGATATCCTTCTGACATAGGTAGAGGCCCAATATAGTCTATCTGCCACCTGTCAAGGGGCATAGACCCCTAAGCTATTGCCCCATGATGCTGTGGAACTCGGTTTAAGCCCCCTTTGAAGCACACGACACAATCCTGATGGGCTCTGCTAACTTCTTCGAAGGTCAAAGGCAAGCCCCACTGACAGGCTCCAGCCAACATTGTCTTTTGCCCTGCATGCAGCAAATGCTCATGGAGACATTGGGCTATATCAGAGGCAGGCTTTCATTCTAACCAACGAATCTGGGCCAATTTCTCTGCCTCATCATTTCCTGGGGATGCCAGTGGCAAATGACCTTTCACATGGTTTACTGTAATTATTTTAGTCTGACCACAGGTCCAAAGGTCTTGCCATAATTCTTGTCCCCAAAGGGGTCAGTGATTAACCTGCCAGTTGGCATGGCACCATGTTGGTAGCCACAGGGTCAAGCCCCAACAGACAGCCCAGCTGTCAGTGCTGACAACTATATGGGAGGGCTCCTGGCTGATCACAAGCCACACAGCCCACAACTCTGCCCACTGGCTGATCTTCCCCTCACCATCTTCCATCCATATTGTCTCAGTTTTATGATGGAAATCTATGGCCCTCCATTTTGAGGACTGCCCATGGCTGGAGCCATCTATGTACCATGCATCTTCGGGTATAGGGGCTCTTCCTTCCCAATAGGGACTCTTTGCTACTAATGGTTCAAAAGCAAGTTCTCCCTGCTTTTCACTAGTGTCACTGGCCCTAACAAGTGTTGGAGTTCTTCACTCAAGGGGCTACTAGAGAGGGCACTTCACTGCTGTAGGTAAGCACCCCACTTGGCTAGTGTGGGTGTTTGTGACACACCATTCCTTGGCTTTTGTGTCCAGTCTTGTACCCACCTGAATATGGGATAGGTGGTTATTATCTTTATCAGGGCCATTCCAGTGATGCATTCTGTAGTGAACAAGGCATGATACATAGCAACCACTTGTTTTTCTCTCAAATTATATCATACCTTTGCCCCTTTCCAGAGTTGTGACCAGAATCCAACAGGTTGGCGAGTTCATTCAAGCTGCTGCTAGAGATCCGAGCCATAATCATCTTCATGACATGAACATCCATCTCACAGGGCCTTGATGGATCTATCACACTCAAGGCCTGCACAGACTTGACTGCCTGTTTTGCTTTAGTAAAGGCAGATGCACATGTCTCATTCCAGTCCCACCTGACACCCTTGAGTACCAACCAGTATAAGGGCTTCAGAATTTGTGCCAAGTGCAGTATAAACACTATCCAGTAGCCTAGAAGACCCAGAAACTCCTGTAGCAATGCTACAGTTGTGGGGGTAAGAAAGGCCTGGACTTTGTCTATAACTGCCTCTGGTATAACTATGGTCTTACCTGACCAGATGATCCCCAGGAATGTAACACACAAACCAGGTCCCTGAACCTTGGTACTGTTCACAGCCCATCCTTTCTCCTATAAATATTGTAGCAGTCTAGGTGCTGTACCTTCTAGATCTGAAAGAGAATCAGACATGAACAGGACATCATCAATATAATGGTACAGCTGCACCTTTCGTGGTTTCTCCCATGTAGCCAAGTCCTGGGCTACAAGTCCATGACAGATGGTGGGTCTGTGGAGGTATCCCTGCGGGAGAATGGTGAAAGTCCATTGCCATCCTTCCCATCTGAAGGCAAACTGTTCCTGACTTTCCTGCTCAATGTCAATGGAAAAGAAGGCATTACCAAGATCTACCACATAATGATATGTTCCTAGTTCATGGCTGAGGGTATCCATCAAGCCTGAAATAGAGGGGACAGCAGCATGTATAAAGGATATGACTTTATTCAGTTCTCTATAATCCACACTCATAAACCTGTAGCCATCTGGATTTTTCACAGGCCACACTGTGGAATTGAAAGGACTATGGGTGGGCTTTTTAGTACCCACCTTTTCCAGCTCCTGGAGAGTTTCTGCAATATATTCATGCCCTCCAGGCAGTTTGTATTGTTTGGTATTAGTCACCCTCTGAGGCACTGGCAAAGCTATGGGTGGGTGAATATCATGTCCCCTCAGAACTGCCTTCATCACATGTACTCTCAGTCTGAACTCATCTGCAGTGGTCTGCAACCATAGAACCTGCAGGATATCAATCCCCAAAATATGCTCAGGAATAGGATATATAAATATATACATAGTACATTCTTTTGGGTGTATACACCCAATTTCCAAAGGGATTTGGGATTTTTTCATCCTGATAACCTTCCCCCTGTATCCATCTACGGTAGCCGGGGTCCCAAGGGGCTCAGGGTTACTATGAATCAGTGAACATTCAGCCCCTGTGTCATCTAGAGCCAGGACACATTGTATGTTCACTGGGGACCAATGGATAGCTATTTCAACATGTGGCCTCTGGTTCCTCCCTGGTCCCTCAGGGAAGATACCTTGACCTTTCCCTCAGTCAAACCATGTTATCCAATCACTGTCCTGTGTGAGATCAAGTGAGGTTGGCTCGTTCTCCAGCAGGAAGTTTTGCAAACACACAGGCCAGACTCATGGCTCTGTCTCTGAACTCTGCCTCTTTGGTCTTAATGGCTGGAACTCCTGCTCTGGTTTCAGCTGTTGCCATAGCTCTAGTAAGATCCTATTTGACTTCCCATTTAATCTCCTTCCATCTCCTCCTGCCTGTATTAAATCAACCCACATCTGGGTCCCTGTATCCTTCATGGGGCCCTGTAAATTCTTCTTGTGAGTAACAGGTCTTATATATTTCTGGATTCTCTTTGCTTCTGCCTCTCCTAAGTCTGCTACTGTATGTATCACCTTGCTTCTTGGCTGCCCTAAGTGAGGGGAAAGAATGGCCACTAGAGACCAAAAGAGGGATGTAGGAGCCATTTGAAGTATAGTATTTTTCATTCCAGTAGTGAAAGTCTCTTCATCTGGATTATAATTCTTTGGACTATACATGGCATTTCTTATGTCTAGCTCTCGTAGCAACTGTTGGAGGTCAGCATATGTCTACCATCTAACAGGAGAGGATGGTAGGTCACCCGGATTGGGCCACACAGCACGAAGTGCAGCCATAAGCCAATCAGGGAGGGAGTGACTCCCTGGGGTCTGATGTGTATTTTGTAATCGCTGCCTCAAGGAGGGCTGCACTGTCAGGGAAAACAGCTCTCCCATCTCTGATCCTGACAGAACAATTCCATCCACCCCTAAGTCCCAAAGACGCAGGAGCCAAACTGATATTGACCCCAAGGGCTTCTGCCTAAACCGGGAGCCCAAATCCACCAGATCAGCCTGAGTATAGGGGCGGACTATAGAGTGGTCCACGACCTGGGGAGGGGCTGCTCCTCTCCTTGGGGAACTTTCAGCTGCTGGGTCTTTATTTTCTTTAAAACCACTGGGAAGCTTTCAATACAGGAGGTGCCAATGCCTCCAACACCACCCCTTCATCCTTCCCCAGCTCCTCCATCTCTGGGGCTGATGGCACCTTTCTCTCCCCTCACCCGAGTGCCTCCTCTGCTACAATCTTTAACTTTTCTACTGTGCCTCACAGCAATGCTACCTCTGTCTTCAGAAGGTCTCTTACCTTCAGCTCAGTGCGTCACAGCTGATGTTCTCATGCCACCTCTGCCTGTGCTTCCCTCAGGAGTTCCTGTTTTTCCTTGATGGCCTCTTCCTCCTTCAGAACACCTGGCAGCACTGCCATCTCCTCTACAATGGCACCTTGCTGCCGTCGCTCTCGTGCTGCCTCCTCCCGCATCAAGGCTTCTCTTTCCTGAGGGAATCCACAGAGGTTTGCAGGTCGCATTCTCATGCTGCCTCTTGCAACAATGCCACTTCCATCCTCAGGGAATCTACTGAAGTTTGCAGCTTGCATTCTCGAAGCGCCATTTCTTGGGTCTCCTCTGTACACCTTTATAAGACTGTGAGAAGCAGCCAACCCACAGTCCCCTCTGCCTCCCGGGCACTCTACTTCTCAAAGGATCTGCTCACTGTACCAAGAGCCACCCCTACTGCCTCAGGTGTCACCTCCACTTGCCTCCAGTCCTGGGGTTTGCCCAGTCCTCTAGGAGGCAAGCCTCCTCAGACCACATACCCATTGGGGGACAATCCACTGTCTCTCCATTCACAGGGGCAGCCTGCTGAAGCACCCCTCCCATAAGGGCAGCTTGTCTTTCTCCTTGGTCAACAGCGAACCATGCCAACTTTCACCAGTTGTTTTACCAATGAGTCTCAGCCCCGGGCAAGTTCATTATGGATTCAGTGGGACCAAAGAAATTGACAGCAAAACAGTCTTTGGAGTGAAAGGGTTCATTACCCGGCTTGTTATCCCGGCAGTAGGTCAAGCACTAGCGTCTCTGCCTCAGCCCAGAACACTGGGCCGAGCTCTTTATATAGCGCAATAATAACTTATTGCCTACAGGTGTGGAAGTGGCAGCCCAGCAACAGGCCAGTTACATCATAAAGTGGTTTAAGTTCAGTGAGGATCCTGGCCATAGGAACCCCAACTCCCCCACATGAGGGTACCTGTGTACATCAGAGGCCCTCACTCACCTATCACACCAAGATTCATTCAATAATATTTTTCATTACAAATACTAATGATAGATAATAATGTGCTATAAAATAATATATGTAGCAGATTTTATGTTGAAGTAATAAAACATGTGTATAAATTTTGTATGTCATAACGTGTGTGGGAAGTGCCTTGCCTGAGGGTTTGAGCCCCAGGCAAGTTAACTATGAATTCAGTGAAAAAGAGAACTGACAACAGAATGTTGGGAATAAAAGGAGCTCGTAAGAAGCTTTACTCTCAGGGGGGCAGGCCAAGTGCTGAAATCACATCCACCTCTGCCCCAGCAATCCCATCTCAGTCTCTACTCTTTTTCCTAGGCTCTGCTGTCCTGCTCCCTCTGCCCTGAGAACTGGGAAGAACTCTTCTTGTAGCAATACTGGTAGTAATGGCTTATTGCCAAAAGGTGTGCAAGTAGGTGCCTGCACAGAAGGCTAAGTATTGCCTCATTGGATGCATCAGGCAAGGATCCTTGCAGTGGAACTTCTATTGTCCCCACAGGCAGCTATAACAGAATACTGTAAACTGAGTGGCTTACAATGAAGGGATTTATTTCTCACAATTAAGGAAGCAGATGAGGTGTCATCCAATATAGCTTCTGATGAGAGATCTCTTCCTGGCTTGCAGGCAGCAGCCTTTTCTAGATGTCTTGGCTTGGCCTTTCCTTGTTGCCTATGCAGAGAGGCAACCAGTTCCCTAGTGTCTCCTCTTGTAAGCACACTAATCCTATTGGATCAGTGTTATCTTTATGATTTCATTTAACATTAGTTACTTCATTAGAGGCCCTGCGTTTATTTAAGGTACAGGTGCTGGCATTGTTGTGTGAGTTTGGTAAGTAGGTGGTTGGTGCTGTAGTTTGCACGTGAAAGAAAACCTCCTGTTTGAGTTTATTTTCCTTGGTTCTTGTCCCTGCAGAACAAAGAACTGAAGGGAAGAGACACAGTAGTGCAGCAGAGTAAAAGTTTTATTTGAAGTTATGCACTTAAAGAGAAAAAAGGGCAGGCATTTTGAGACAGGAGGCACCATGAAATGTTGGGGATTCCCTCTTTTAAGGATTTTTCAGAAATGTGACATAGGGCTAAGTGGTGTAGACTTGTCGAATGGCCTCAAGATGCTTATCTCTGGTGAGAGACACCATGTCTCCTCTTCTCTATTATCAGTCCTCTAGGTAATTCTTCAGTTAACTTAACACAAGAAATTTACTGATTCTGTTCCTCCCCAGGATAGTTGATTCCCTCTGGGAAAATATCAGTTAAGACCACCTTCCCTGCCCAGAAGGTGAGCTGACTTATTGTCTGTTTGCTAAAGCATATGTTAGGAATCTTACTTCCTAACTTTCTGGCTTTTAAAATGGAATCAGCTTTAAGATGGAATCTTTCCTGTTCTTCCTATGCTGCTTATACTGGACTTTTTTCATAATAGGGAGGAAAAGTTAACCATGATTCTTGTCTCCTGCCCTGGTTACAAAGTTACTTGATTAGGGCCTGGAGAAGGAGGGAAGAAAACAGCACACAGGTTAAGTTGAAGAATAAGCTGGGCCGTTTGGAAGGCTAAAGTAAATCTTACAATGTCATGATCTAATTGACACAATGAATACCCAGGCTGTGCCCAGATGCTTTTCCTTATCAGGGGCATATCCAGACATTCCAAGTTACTCCTGGTCTTTGGAGCTTCAACTAATTAACTCACTAACTCTGTGAGTCTTTTCTGGCTCTCCAGTTTTATCTACTTACCTCTGAGGCCCCTTTAGTGGGCTTTACTGGCTTTATTCTCCCTCCACCTCACTCATATCTATTTTTCTGGCTAATACTCCTAGACAAGTTATTGTATTTAAGAGCTAGCCAGCCCTGGAAGAGGCTATCTCTGCCAAGATATACATGGCTGTCCAGTACCACAGCATCAGCAACACAAAAATAAGAAAATACACAGTACAAGTGTGATGACTGGATGCCAAAGAGACAAATGAACAAAGAAAACACAGAACAGAAACATTCAGTACATCCCTTATAGATTACATTATTATATTTTCATTATTTTTATTCTGGCATGGCTTGTACTTGGTTTGCTCTGTAAACATCTGATTGTTATGGATTGAGTCTGTTTTCCCTGGTTCTTATCTCCACCAAAACAAAAAATTGAAAGATAGAGATACAATAGTGAAGCAGAGTGAAAATTTTATTTGAATACACTCTAAGGGAGTAGGGGGCCAGAATCAAGGTAGACAAAGGCACTTAAATTTTAGGGGTGTCCATTTATCCTTTCCTAGCTGGGAAGCACCTCTTTGATTGACAGGGTGAGGTCATATGATTGACAGCTCCAGCTATATACTCACTCTTCTTGTTGTATATGTCTTCTACCAACATGCACACAGAAAAGCCTGGGGTTGGGAGTAGGAGAAAACCTGCTATTTTTAAAATGAGATTATGATGGGTGGGTTGGGTCATTCTTATCTTTGTTTGATTACACCTGCCTTATGATCTGGTTGGGACCAGTTTGGCCTGGTCCCCATAGGCAAGGAAGTTCTTTTCCTGCCAAAGCCTTTGTTGTCTTCAAGTGGGATCCCCTAACTGGGTGTTTTCTCCTTGAACCTCATCTTCCCCTTCCCCAACTGCTCATGTCTATCTGTTAACCTAAAATGATCACCCTAAGGGAAGGAAAAGATTCAGATTGTACACAATCTATTAGAAAGTATGCTCAATGAATATAAAAGTTTAACAAAACATATGAATATGCTTTCATAATTTGAAAATAAATACCAAGATAGAAAAAAGTTAGAAATGTATGAACTAACAGATGAAAGGACTCAGGTAAATAGGACTTAACCAAAAGAAGGACATGGTAGGTATCCTAACTACACCTTTGAGGTGGAGATGTACAAAATTAGACAATGGGATTTGAGATTATGAATTTTGAAGAATAAAACAGTATTTTAAATAATATGTGATGTCCAAAAATCAGCCACTGATTTGTTTCTTATATTTCAATGATCCATATTGAATAGAAATGTTATCTCAAATGATATTAAGGAACATGAAATATCAATAGTGGATATATTAAAATCATAATTGATTCTCCAGTTTATAAAACATATTCACAGACTTTCCTTACTAAAATTTTCTCCAAATTTGAATTCCCCTTGATATACCAAGAAGTACCACAGTGGGATTCTAGGAATTAAGTAAATATTTATAAAAATTACATTATATACACATACTTATACTCATAAACACACACATATATATTTATTATAGCCACTGATCCTTGACAAATTGTCAAATATGGCAACAGTTTGTACTGACAGCGAGCTATGTTAAGAATTATATATTTAAATTGTTGTTAATTAGTTTGTTTCCATTAAATCCAGGAAAGAAAAACTGGACTAAATTATGGTTTGGATATAAATAACCTATTTGCTCACACAATATTGTGAACTTTTGTGCACCTATCAGTTTTAGGTATATGATTTTTACTTTTCACCTCAGGCTCCAATTCACTCAGCTGGGTACTGACTTGTCCCCAACAAACAGAACTGGAAGGTCCTGGTATTTTGTGTATTTATTTCAAGGATGTATATTCATTTTTTTACATATTTTTTTTGTATCATTAATCTACAATTACAGAAAGAACATTATGTTTACTAGGTTCCCCCATTCACCAAGTCCCCCCCACATACCTCTTCACAGTCTCTGTCCATCTGTGTAGTAAGATGCTGTAAAATCACTACTTGTCTTCTCTGTGTTGCACAGCCCTCCCCGTGCCCCCCACACACTATACATGGTAATTGTAATGTCTACTTTCTTTTTTTCTGCCCTTATCCCTCCCTTCCCACCCATCCTCCCCAGTCCCTTTCCCTTTGGTAACTATCGGTCCATTCTTGGATTCTGTGATTCTGCTGCTGTTTTGTTCCTTCAGTTTTCCTTTGTTCTTATACTCCACATATGAGTGAAATCATTTGGTACTTGTCTCTCTCCATCTGGCTCACTGAGATAATAGCCTCTAGCTCCATCCATGTTGTTGCGAATGGTAGGATCTGTTTTTTTCTTATGGCTGAGTAATATTCCATTGTATATATGTATGACCTCTTCTTTATCCATTCATCTACTGATGGACATTTAGGTTGCTTCCATTTCTCGGCTATTGTAAATAGTGCAGTGATAAACATAGGGGTGCATTTGTCTTTTTCAAACTGGAGTGCTGTATTCTTAGGGTAAATTCCTAGAAGTGGAATTCCTGGGTCAAATGGCATTTCTATTTTGAACATTCTGAGGAACCTCCATACTGCTTTCCACAATGGTTGAATTAATTTACATTCCCAGCAGCAGTATAGGAAGGTTCCCCTTTGTCCACACCCTCGCCAATATTTGTTGTTGTTTGTCTTTTCAATGATGGCAATCCTTACTGGTGTGAGGTGATATATCATTGTCGTTTTAATTTGCATTTCTATGATGACAAGCGATGTGGAGCATCTTTTCATGTGCCTGTTGGCCATCTGGATTTCTTCTTTAGAGAACTGTCTATTCAGCTCATCTGCCCATTTTTAATTGGATTATTTGTTTTTTGTTTGTTGAGGTGTGTGAGCTCTTTGTATAGTTTGGATTTCAATCTTTTATTGGATCTGTCATTTATGAATATATTCCCCCATACTGTAGGATACATTTTTGTTCTATTGATGGTGTGCTTTGCTGTACAGAAGTTTTTTAGCTTGATATTCCCACTTGTTCATTTTTGCCTTTGATTCCCTTGCCCAGGGACATATGTTCATGAAGAAGTCACTCGTGTTTATGTCCATGAGATTTTTGCCTATCTTTTTTCCTAAGATTTTTATGGTTTCTTGGTTTACATTCAGGTCTTTGATCCATTTGGAGTTTACTTTTGTGTATGGGGTTAGACAGTGATGCAGTTTCATTCTCTTACATGTGGCTGTCCAGTTTTGCCAGCACCATCTGTTGAAGAGAGTGTCATTTCCCCATTGTATGTCCATGACTCCTTTATCATATATTAATTGGACATATATGTTTGGGTTAATGTCTGGAATCTCTATTCTGTTCCACTGGTCTGTGGCTCTGTTCTTGTGCCAGTACCAAATTGTCTTGATTACTGTGGCTTTGTAGTAGAGCTTGAAGTTGGGGAACAAGATCCCACCCCCCACTTTGTTCTTCCTTCTCAGGATTGCTTTGGCTATTCGGAGTCTTTGGCAGTTCCATATGAATTTTTGAACTATTTCTTCCATTTCATTGAAGAATGCTGTTGGTAATTTGATAGGGATTGCATCAAATCTGTATATTGCTTTGGGCAGGATGGCCATTTTGACGATATTAATTCTTCCCAGCCAGGAGAATAGGATGAGTTTCCATTTGTTATTGACCTCTTTAATTTCTCTTAAGAGTGTCTTGTAGTTTTAAGGGTATAGGTCTTTCACTTCCTTGGTTAGTTTTGTTCCTATGTATTTTATTCTTTTTGATGCTATTGTGAATGGAATTGTTTTCCTGATTTCTCTCTCTTTTAGTTCATTGTTAGTGTATAGGAAAGCCACAGATTTCTGTGTGTTAATTTGTATCCTGCAACTTTGCTGAATTCCGATATTAGTTCTAGTAGTTTTTCAGTGGAGTCTTTAGGGTTTTTTATGTACAATATTATGTCATCTGCAAAGTAACAGTTTGACTTCTTCTTTATCAATCTGGATTACTTGTATTTCTGTGTTTTGTCTTATTGCCATGGCTAGGACCTCCAGCATCACGTTGAATAACAGTGGGGAGAGTGGTCATCCCTGTCTTGTTACTGATCTCAGAGGAAAAGCTTTCAGCATCTCGCTGTTCAGTATTATGTTAGCTTTGGGTTTATCATATATGGCCTTTATTATGTTGAGGTACTTGCCTTCTATTCCCATTTTTCTGAGAGTTTTTATCATGAATGGATGTTGAATTTTGTCAAATGCTTTTTCAGCATCTATGGAGATGATCATGTGGTTTTTGTCTTTCTTCTTGTTGATGTGGTGGATGATGTTGATGAATTTTCAAATGTTGTACCATCCTTGCATCACTGGGGTGAATCCAACTTGATCATGGTGTATGATCCTCTTGATGTATTTTTGAATTCGGTTTGCTAATATTTTGTTAAGTATTTTTGCTTCTAGGTTCATCAGGGATATTGGTCTGTAGTTTTCTTTTTGGTGGGGTCTTTGCCTGGTTTAGGTATTAGGGTGATGTTGGCTTCATAGAGTGAGTTTGGGAGTATTCCCTCCTCTTCTAATTTTGGAAAACGTTAAGGAGAATGGGTATCATGTCTTCTCTGTATGCCTGATAAAATTCTGTGGTAAATCCATCTGCCCTGGGGGTTTTGTTCTTGGGAAGTTTTTTGATTACCACTTCAATTTCATTGCTGTTAATTGGTCTGTTTAGATTTTGTTTCTTTCTTGGTCAGTCTAGGAAGGTTGTATTTTTCTAGGAAGTTGTCCATTTCTGCTAGGTTTCCCAGCTTGTTAGCATATAGGTTTTCATAGTACTCTCTAATAATTCTTTGTATTTCTGTGGGTCCGTCGTGATTTTTCCTTTCTTGTTTCTGATTCTGTTGATGTCTGTTGACTCTCTTTCTCTCTTAGTAAGTCTGGCTAGAGGCTTACCTTTTTTACTTATTTTCTCAAAGAACTCGCTCTTGGTTTCATTGATTTTTTCTATTGTTTTATTCTTCTCAATTTTATTTACTTCTTCTCTGATCTTTACTATGTTCCTCCGTCTGCTGACCTTAGGCCACATTTGTTCTTCTTTTTCCAATTTCTATAATTGTGACATTAGACTATTCATTTTGGATTGTTCTTCCTTCTTTAAATATGCCTGGATTGCTATATACTTTCCTCTTAAGACTGCTTTTGCTGTGTCCCACAGAAGTTGGGGCTTTGTGTTGTTGACATTTCTTTCCATATATTGCTGGATCTCCATTTTAATTTGGACATTGATCCATTGATTATTTAGGAGCATGTTGTTAAGCCTCCATGTGTTTGTGAGCCTTTTTCTTTTTTGTACAATTTATTTCTCGTTTTATAGCTTTGTTACCTGAAAAGTTGGTTGGTAGGATTTCATTCTTTTGGAATTAGTGAGGCTCTTTTTGTGGCCTAGTATGTGGTCTATTCTGGAGGATGTTCCATGTGCACTTGAGACGAATGTGTATCCTGTTGCTTTTGGATGTAGAGTTCTATAGACGTCTATTAGGCCCATCTATTCCAGTGTGTTGTTCAGTGCCTTTGTGTCCTTACTTATTTTCTGTCCAGTGGATCTATCCTTTGGAGTGAGTGGAGTGTTGAAGTCTCCTAAAATGAATGCATTGCATTCTATTTCCTCCTTTAGGTCTGTTAGTATTTGTTTCACATATGCTGGTGCTCCTCTATTGGGTGCATATATATTTATAATGGGTATATCTTCTTGTTGGACTGAGCCCTTTATCATTATGTAATGTCCTTCTTTATCTCTTGTTACTTTCTTTGTTTTGAAGTCCATTTTGTCTGACACTAGTTCTGCAACACCTGCTTTTTTCTCCCTGTTGTTTGCATGAAAATATTTTTTTCCATTCCTTTAATTTTATTCTGTGCATGTATTTGGGCTTGAGGTGAGTTTCTTTTAAGCAGCATGTAGATGTGTCTTGCTTTTTTATACATTCTATTACGCTATCTTTTGAATGGTGTATTCAGTCCATTTACATTTAGGGTGATTATTGAAAGATATCTGCTTATTTCTATTGCATACTTTAGATTTGTGGTTACCAAAGGTTCAAGGTTAGCTTGTTTACTACCTTACTGTCTGACCTCACTCGCTTATTGAGCTGTTATAAACACAGTCTGATGATTATTTCTTTCCCTTCTTTTTCCTCCTCTTCCATTCTTCATATGTTGGGTGTTTTGTTCTGTGCTCTTTTTAGGAGTGCTCCCATCTAGAGCAGTCCCTGTAAGATGCCCTGTAGAGGTGGTTTGTGCGAAGCAAATTCCCTCAACTTTTGCTTGTCTAGGAATTGTTTAATCCCTCCTTCATATTTAAATGATAATCATGCTGGATACAGTATCCTTGGTTGAAGGCCCTTCTATTTCATTGCATTAATTATGTCATGCCATTCTCTTCTGGCCTGTAAGGTTTCTGTTGAGAAGTCTGATATTAGCCTGATGGGTTTTCCGTTGTAGGTGACCTTTTCTCTCTCTCTGGATGCCTTTAATAGTCTGTCCTTGTCCTTGATCTTTGCCATTTTAATTAGTATGTGTCTTGGTTTTGTCCTCTTTGGGACCTGTCTCTTGGGAGTTCTGTGTGCCTCTGTAGTGTGAGCAACTATTTCATCCCCCAGTTTGAGGAAGTTCTCAGTAATTATTTCTTCAAAGACTCTATCCCTTTTTCTCTCTCTTCTTCCTCTGGTACCCCTATAATGTGGATATTGTTCCTTTTGGATTGGTCACACTGTTCTCTTAATATTGCTTCATTCCTGGAGGTCCTTTTATCTCTCTCTGCATCAGCTTCTATGAGTTCCTGTTCTCTGGTTTCTATTCCATCAATGGTCTCTTACATCTTATCCATCCTGCTTATAAATCCTTCCAGAGTTTGTTTCCCTGCTGTAATCTCCCTCTGGACATCTGTAGTCTTACTTTAGACTTCATCTCTTATCTCTTGCATATTTCTCTGCAGCTCTGTCAGCATGTTTATGATTTTTATTTTGAACTCCTTTTCAGGTAGACTGGTTAGGTATGCCTCTGAAGATAATCTCTCAGGTGTTGTTTGAACTATCTTGGACTGGAATAAGTTTTTTTTGCCTTTTCATTGTGATAGCAGTGGCTGTAGGCAGGTTGTGGGTGTGTCAGCTGGGAAAAGAAAGTCCTTTCCTGCTTGCTGGATGCCTTGTCCTTCTCTGCTACCTGTGACGGTTACCTGCACTCAAGGAGTTGCCACTGGGTTAGTCACCTAAGCTGCTGTGGGTGGCCTCTCCATCAGAGCAGCACAGATCTCTGCAGGGAGTGGGAGGCATGCCAGGTGCGCTCCTCCATGCTAGCAGCACCCCTGCCAGGCAGCTGTGTGGCAGCAGCAGCCTTTGGGTCTGGCCCAGGTGGCTCTGCATTGGGTTAGGATTCCAGTAGGCTGCTGGGAGTGCGCCTGCTTCCTCTGGCTCCACTGCAGGTGCACACGGGGCTCTCCTGCATGGGCCTCTACTGGGCTCCTCTGGCTTCACTGCCGCCGGTGCGCACTAGCTGTACCCGGGCTGTTCGTTTGTGCTGCTGTGTGCTCACACAAGCCTCTCCTGGTCTCTTCTGGTGCCGCTGGCGCACGGTTCTGCTCCTGGTCCCTTCTGGTGCTGCTGTCCACAGCACACGCTGACACTCTCCCACTACTGGGCTGCTGTGTGGGGTCCACGCCAGTTGGAGGAATGACTGGCAGGCTGCTTAGTGCCATTAGGGGCTTCAGAGCTGCACTGCCTCTGTGGGTTTTAGGTCACCTAAGTTTCCCCAGGATTCCCAGCTGCTGGCTATGTGTGCTGGGACAATTTCATCCAGGTCAAGCCCCTGTCTCTTTAAGACTTGCAGAAAGAATTCACTTTTCTTTTGTCTCAGGGGTGCTGGTTTCAGGGACCTGACCACAGGTTTTGCTTTTCTGTTTCTCGAATGTCCAGCACCCCATGCACCTTGTGTCTGCGTTCTAGGTGCGGATTTCTAGAGCTAGTTGTTTAGCAGTCCTGGGATTTCACTCCCTCCCCATTCTGACTCCTTTCTTTCTGCCAGGTTTTGGGGTGGGGGAGAATTCAGGTCCTGCCTGGCCATGGCTTGTATCTTACCCCCTTCATGTGATGTTGAGTTCTCACAGATGTAGATGTATCCTGGTTGTTGTACTGCATCTACTGGTGTCTCTTTTAGGAATAGTTGTATTTACTGTATTTTCATGAATATATATGTTTTGAGGAGGTTATTTCCTCTGAACTACTCATGCTGCCATCTTCCCGTGATCCCTGTATATGCATTTTTTAAACATTATATTAGAATCTCTTCCCAGAAACCATATAGAATCTGTAAATACTGTACAGCATTCTGAGAACTACATAATCCTCAGCACAAGGCAACTCCATCTAAACAGAATTCAAGAAAGCATCCCAATTATGTTTCAACATCCCAACAGAATGCTTTCCACAGCCTTAATGCTCCAATATTAAAACAAGCACATTATCTGTGAAATGCAATAATTGTAAATTCTCACTGCGGGTAAAATTGCAGTATTTCCAGAATCTCTTGCCTGACCTTACTGTATCTCCATATCAGTAGGTGTTGCCAAGGGGTGGAGAGAAGTAGTCCATCTCCATATCAATATGTAATTACAAGAGTGAGCAAGGGCTTATCTGAACAGGAGAGGTTGGGTAGGGTCCCTTTTTGCATCCAAGTCACAAGAGACATGGGCAAGCAGAAGTGGATGATTGCTTGTAAGCAATATGTGGGTTTCTCCCATTTTATTTCTCCCTTTGACTGATTTCAGGTTCAAAGATATTTTTCCCAGGGTTGGGAAAATATTTCCCCTACAGAGTTTCACCTGGTGGTACTTGGCAGGACCTCCGAACCTGAAATCTGTGTTCGTGGATGTGACCCTTGGGTGATCTGCCCCAAGTGGTGGTGGGGAGATACCCAGAACACCCCATGTGGATGGAGGGGAGGCCCCAGTGGCTGCAGCAGTGGATGGTGCAGCTCCATGAAGGAACACCCTATATGTGGGGCTTCCAATTTGGGAGTGGTCTGGGGTAAAGCACCTCCTAGAGGTGTGTGGCTTTCCCCAGATTTTGGAAGGGTGAACACACTGGAAGCTGTGGAATTAGCCCTCTGAGAGATAGAAGACTACTTAGAGGCCCTGGGTGGCTGTATAGAAGCCAGGATTGTGGGATGTCTGTTTTTAGAGATAGGGGAAATGGTTATCAAGAAGAGAGACTTTGGCAGAAGACAGATAGCCTTCAGCAATGCTTGGAGGAGCTGGGCAATGACCTGAGAGATGCTCTTAACAAAGACAGATAGCTATTGAGAAGACAGGTTGTGCTCTTGAAAGATACATTAGCATTGAGGGAGGAGGCAGCCAGAGAATCCAACTTGCAGGAAGCCAATGGGGAGAAAATAGTGGTGCCTTTCAACCCCAGAGATGGTAGGGGAGACTTCAGGAGGGGCCAAGGGGCAGGAACTGTGGGCTGATCTGTGCCAAGACCACAGCCCGAAGTACCAGCCTCTCCTGTATTAAAGGCCCTCCCAGTTGTAATTAAGAAAATTAAAATGCAACAACAACCATAGGCTTCTCTTTGGGAAGAGCCATCCCATCCCCAGGTTGTGGGTCACACCCTGCTCTGCCCCTATACCCAAAATGAGCTGGTGGACATGAGAGTCCAGTAATAGCAGAATCCATCAAAACCTCTGTCTATATGGCTTTTGTGTCTCTGGGTTATTGGGGTAGAAAATAATGTTATGTTGGCTTCTGAAATGGGTCCACTGGCTTCCCTAACAAGTCACCCTTGCCTCCGGTAGCAGTTGCAAAGTGCCTGTCCCACCTCAGGGAATCAGGTGCTTCTGGATTGGCTGACAGCAACCCTCAGGGCAGTTTGGCCTAATCAGGGTGATTTACCATACTTATCCATTAGCTGGGTAACATATGCTGAGCTCCAGCAGGTGTTACAGAAATTGGGCATGAAAAATATCATCTATAATATGGACCCCCAGGGTCCCAATGGGGTGTTGTTCTCCATAGGAATGAGAAATCTGGTGCTCCATACAGCTACCCCATCTCTCTTTTGGTCCCTAATGACTCTTCTTGCCCCCCTCCCCACATAGGATAACCCATAAGTGATGCTACTCATACTTCAACAGATCTGGGCACGTTAAAACAATAAGAGCAGGGAAAGAAGTACCAGCTACAACTGAAAGGAGATGGGCAAAGGGCCCATGAAGGTCTTGAGGACCCAGATGTGGGCTGATTTGATAAAGGCTGAGGTAGTGAAAGGAAAACATCATGGGCTGCCTAATAAGATCTTATTAGACCTGTGGCACCAATTAAAGCCAGAGCAGCAGTTCCAACCACTGATGTCCAGGACACAGAAGCCAGAGTCAAAGCCCCATTTACAATGTGTCCTGGCACTCATGGACACAGAAGCTGAATTTTCTCTGATTTATGGCAATCCTGAGTATTCTCCTGGGATGCCAGCTGTGACAGATGTCTATGGGGATATGGCAGTTAGAGTAAAGAAAGCCCAAATTCCATTGGGGATGGGTTTTTATTCCCAAACAGGTACACTGTGTACATTTATCCCATCGCAAAATGTATTTTTGGAGTCGATATCTTGCAGGGCCTGTGGTTACATACCACTAAAGGTGATGTCGGAGTGAGGGTAGGTGTGGTAAAGGCATTTCTGAGGGCATGCTCAGCACCCACCTGTAGCTCTGTCTGTACCTTGGTGGGTAACAAACACGAAGCAGTATTATTGGCATGGGGGACAAAATGAGATTAGATAAACTCTACAGGAGTTGGAGAAGGTGAGCATGATAAAGCCCACTCAGAGTCCCTTTAATTCAATGGTGTGGCAAGTGAAAAACCTGTTTGACTCCTGGCATATGACTGTGGATTACAGGGAATTCAGTAAAGTCATACTCCCTTTGCACATTCCCTCTGTGGCAACCTTATTAAGACAGTCACGAAGTAGAGATGCAGCATTATGTTGCGGACCTTGCTAATGCTTTCTCCACTGTTGACATAGCACAGGAATATCAGGAGCAATTTGCCATCACATGGGAAGCCTGGTCCTGGACATTCACTGTCCTTCCACAGGGATACCTCCATTTTCCAGTGGGAAAAATGGTCCCACCATTTTTCATGAACTTGTAGCTCAGGACTTTCCCACCTGGAAGAATCTGCAAACAGTGTGGCTAGGTCACTACATTGATTCACATCTGATTCTCTTGCATATTTACAACAGGCAGTTCCTCCACTGCTGCAACATCTACAGGAGAAGAATGGCTTTGAAGAGCACTTTTAGTGAGTACTTTTTCTGTGCCAAGCATCTGAGGTATCATACACAACAGCATAAACACTTACAACCAATAGTAGGTTTCCAGGGTCTATGACTTATAATGACAGTCATAGACTATATCACGCATAATTCCAGCATAATCACATTCTGACCTCCTTTGGAGTCACTGCAAAACTCAAAAGAGTAGTCTAAAAAATGTCCATATTTTTTAGATCATTTTTCTACCCCCTTAATTCCACCGTTTCTTTAGGAACCTGCCATCCTTTCTTAATACTTGGAAAAGAATTCACTTCCTCCCAAGAGCTAAAAGCAGGGCTCTTGTAGGAACATGCTAAGCACAGGGCTCAGTTCTATGCTAAAAGATGGGAAAAGGCAGTGACAGTTCTGTGCTGTCATTGAACGCTTCACTGAGCACCTATTATGGATCTAGCCCAGAAGCCAGGAAGACACTCATCATTAGACCAGCAGATGCTGGCAGGGGGCAGTGGGAGGAAATCAGAGTGTGATCTCTACTGTTTACCAGGTGAGGAAACTGAGGCCAGGATGAGAAGATACCCAGACTCAGGGTCCCCACCTCCCAGCCTCAAGCTTATGTCACTGGGTCAAAAGGTCCAGCCATCACCAGGACGGTGTCTCCACATGTCTGTAATATAGGTGGGAACCTCATTTTCCCTTAGAGGAGGCACAGAGCTCCCTTCTCCCATATAGATTTCCTTCCTAGTCATGACACTAACATGAGCCGTAGAGGATCTCTTTCAAGGAGGCAGAAGTCAAGGCTTCCAGCACATGTCAAGGCAGAGGCAGCTCTCCTCACTTGGGACATATGACAGAGAAGTAGGAGAAAGGGGTTTCAAGAGCCTGTATTGTCAAAATCAGTACTTCTTCATTTCCCCAACAAACAAAAGGAAAAGCAACCACCACCTGCACCCAGCCTGACACACAGGAGCCTGCCTAGAACCAAATTCCTGGAGTCAGCACAGCTCAAGAGCTGCAGTGCATGCTCACTGCCTCAGCTTCACAAGGGGATCAGCTCCCATCAGGGTTGTTTGAAATAAACCCTGCCAGAGAAGAGGGTCTGGCCCAAAGTCTCCCAATCCCAATGTCTCCAGCAGCAATGGGAGCTCCACTTCCCTTGGAGATATTTAATGTCAGCTGAGCTTTTGGAATGCAGGCCAAAAATGCTGTATTTAAGGGAGAAAAATTCCAAACCGAGACTTTTAATTTAATAAGTAAACTGTTTCTTTGACAGAACTGAAGAACACAAAGAACTCCAAAGCAACTGTTCCCATTTACTGAATAACAGAACCTTTATTATACATTCATTCCTTCCTCTTAAGACCAAGATGAGAACTAGCTGGATGTCACTAGCAAATTTTATCTTTTAAATGGCAAGTGCTGGACTTTTTGAGACACTTCCCATTCCAATTACTACATTCACAGAACTTCAGCTGCTGCTGTACGTGAGCTGGACTCGCATGGGCTGTGCCTATTGGGAAGGAAAGGACTCGGCTCTGTGTCAGAGGGAAGTCATATACAGTGAAACAAGAGATCAAAGTCAAGAAAGCAAAGTAAGTTTTAAAACAGTTTGCAGAGTATCAGAGCGGGCCTGCCTAAGATAAGAAAGGCTCAGATACTCATCCTGAGGCTTCTTTTATGTGGTGTTGGCAGGGCAGAAAGGTCCTTATTTGGCAGCAGTCAGCCCTCTAGGCTTGTTCTGATTAGTGAAATGGAGACGGGGGCTGTGCTTTCCTTGTGTCTCTGATACTTCTTATCTGGGAGACCCTGGACATTTCCAGAGTCACCACTGGACCCTGTGGCTTCATCTGATTAACTCTGTGAGTCATTTTCGGCTTTCTGGTTCCACCTGATCAACTCCTTGAGTCATCCTTGACATCCCTGAGTCATCCCTCTTTTCCATCCCACTCATTTCTGCCTGTCTGCCTAACATTCCCCCCTCAAGCAGTTGGGACCCAAATCATTGGGATGAGGGGCGATGACTGCTCTGACTGCTTCCTGCTCATGAGGGATGGTGTGGTCATATGGGTCCCTCTGCTTGCTGACTGTTAGGATGGTGGAGACTAGGACAGTAAGGGTGTTCATCTAGGCGTCCCAGGAAGACAGCTGATTCATCAGTTGGCAAGGGCTTGAATCCTTATGACAACAGGATTTGGGCCTTGATGGACTTTAGTCTGGAAGAAACAAATTTAGCTAAGAGATTTAGTAAACATGGTTCAAATAGTAAGGATAGGAGAAGCATTAGTAGGGGTCCTGTTAAGGGAAGAAACTAGGATGCCCAGTTCCATATCTGGGACCAGTTACCCCAGGATTGATAGTTGTTGTCAGATTCTGGAGGCATGTTCAGAAAGCTTTTTTTTTTTTTTTTGAGAGGGTATCTCTCATATTTATTGATCAAAAGGTTGTTAACAACAATAAAATTCAGTATAAGGGGGTCAATGCTCAATGTACAATCATTAATCCATCTCAAGCCTAATTCTTGTCAGTCTCCAATCTTCTGAAGCATAATGAACAAGTTCTTACATTGTGAATGAATTCTTACATAGTGAATAAATTCTTACATGGTGAACAGTACAAGGGCATTCATCACAGAAACTTTTAGTTTTGGTCACGCATTATGAACAATAAACAATCAGGTCAAATATGAATATTCGTTTGATTTTTGTACTTGATTTATATGTTGATCCCACATTTCTCCCTTTATTATTATTATTATTTTTATTTTTTATAAAATGCTGAAGTGGTAGGTAGATGCAAGATAAAGGTAGAAAACATAATTTAGTGCTGTAAGAGGGCAAATGTAGATGACCAGGTGTGTGCCTATGAACTAAGTATTAATCCAAGCTAGACAAGGGCAGCAAAACATCCACGGATGCAGAAGATTTCTCTCAAAACAGGGGGGATGAGGTTCTGAGCCTCACCTCTGTTGATCCCCAATTTCTCACCTGATGGCCTCCCTGTGACTGTGCCTGTCTTAGGTTGTTCCTCCCTTGAGGAATCTTACCCGTCTCTGGATAACCAGTCATCTTCTGGGGCCATACAGGGAAATGTAAAGTTGGTAAGTGAGAGAGAAGCAATATTGTTTGAAAAGGTTAGCTTTTTACTTCTTTGCAGATTTATGCCCTGTGGCTTCTATGCCCAGCACTTGTCTCGAGGTATCTTTACCACCTGGAGGAATTATGATACTCGGTAAATTCGATATGAGGCACGAATTCTATTTAAGGGTTGTAATTAGGAAGGAAGAAGAAAAGCAATAGATGTAGCATATGGAAGAAAACATGGGAGGATTGATTATTTCTTTGACATATCTTCTTGTAGAGTACCTTAAGCACGTATAGGTTTTAAACTACTAACTAATTTGCACATACATATTAACATAATAGGAATACGGTGACATAAACATAGCAAATCTATAATTACCATCCATCTCCAGTGAAGCCAAGAAAACCATTTAGGCACCCTAGGCATTTGTGAAAATTTGTCTATGATATGATGGATATTGTCCAACTGTACTTGAGCAGTCTGAGAAAAATCAGACAAATTAAAGCAGCCCATTTCTGGGATCTGTTCACATCCCATATGTTCTTTTAACCGTAGATAGTCTATAGTCATAAGATTTTGGAGTGCTACACCTTGCACCCCTCCCAACTCCTGGTTGAGTTCCAATAGTACAGATCCAGTCAAATTCGTTGTCTCACTGTATGCACATGCCAGTCTAGACATCTCCCTCCCCATTCCAATGACAAGTCCAGGAAACAGTGGGGTGGACGCAGCCACAACCGCAGAATCACCCAGATCCCTGTGGAGGCTTTTTGATGATCATCCCCTGGCACGAGTCCTCCAGAGAGTGCTGATGCCGGAAGCTCCTCCTCATATCGTATCTTAGTTCATTTTCTGGGTATCCAAGCTAGGCCTTGATCTTCTGCATAGAAACAAACCGACCCTTTGCCCACACTTTGACATGCCCTCTATACCACTGTGCAGAACTCATTGGAGGTCAGCACACAGGGATTGCTTTTTTTTTTTTATTAAGAGAAAGGAATATTATCAGAAAAGAGTACCTCCATAGCTAATCATCTGACACCCTTTAAGTGATCGACATTAAGGATATTTAAAGCATGCGTTGATCTTTGATTTACCAATAGTTGTATCCTGTCAAGGAGTAATCCCTCTTTTCTTTCCTTCTTTTTTTTTCTAATCTTTAATCTACACTTACATGAAGAGTACTATGTTTACTATGCTCTCCCCTATATCAGGTCCCCCCTAACAACCACATTACGGTGACTGTCCATCAGCTTAGCAAAATGTTGTAGAATCCCTACTTGTCCTCTCTGTATTGTGCAGCCCACCCTCCCCTTTCTCCCTCTACCCCATGCATGCTAATCTTAATAGCCCCCTTCTTCTTCCACCCCCTTATCCCTCCCTGCCCACCCATCCTCCCCAGTTCCTTTCCCTTTGGTACCTGTTACTCCATTTTTGGGTTCTGTAATTCCGCTGCTGTTTTGTTCCTTCAGTTTTTCCTTTGTTCTTATACTCCACAGATGTGTGAAATCATTTGGTATTTCTCTTTCTCCGCTTGGCTTATTTCACTGAGCATAATACTCTCCAGCTCCATCCATGTTACTGCAAATGGTTGGATTTTTCCACTTCTTATGGCTGAGTAGTATTCCATTGTGTATATGTACCACATCTTCTTTATCCATTCATCTACCGATGGACATTTAGGTTGGTTCCAATTCTTGGCTATTGTAAATAGTGCTGCGATAAACATAGGGGTGCATCTGTCTTTCTCAAACTTGATTGCTGTGTTCTTAGGGTAAGTTCCAAGGAGTGGAATTCCTGGGTCAAATGGTAGGTCTGTTTTGAGCATTTTGATGAACCTCCAAACTGCTTTCCACAATGGTTGAACTAATTTACATTCCCACCAGTAGTGTAGGGGGGTTCCCCTTTCTCCACAGCCTCGCCAACATTTGTTGTTGTTTGTCTTTTGGATGGCAGCTATCCTTACTGGTGTGAGGTGGTACCTCATTGTAGTTTTAATTTGCATTTCTCTGATAATTAGCGATGTGGAGCATCTTTTCATGTGTCTGTTGGCCATCTGTATTTCTTTTTTAGAGAACTGTCTGTTCAGTTCCTCTGCCCATTTTTTAATTGGGTTATTTGTTTTTTGTTTGTTGAGGCATGTGAGCTCTTTATATATTCTGGACATCAAGCCTTTATCGGATCTGTCATTTTCAAATATATTCTCCCATTCTGTAGGGTTCCTTTTTGTTCTATTGATGGTGTCTTTCACTGTACAGAAGCTTTTCAGCTTAATGTAGTCACACTTGCTCATTTTTGCTGTTGTTTTCCTTGGCCAGGTAGATATGCTCAAGAAGAGGTCACTCATGTTTATGTCTAAGAGGTTTTTGCCTATGTTTTTTTCCAAGAGTTTAATGGTTTCATGACTTACATTCAGGTCTTTGATCCATTTTGAGTTTACCTTTGTATATGGGGTGAGCCGATGGTCCAGTTTCATTCTCCTACATTTAGCTGTCCAGTTTTGCCAGCACCATCTGTTGAAGAGACTGTCATTTTGCCATTGTATGTCCATGGCTCCTTTATCAAATATTAATTGACCATATATGTTTGGGTTAATTTCTGGGGTCTCTAATCTGTTTCACTGGTCTGTGGCTCTGTTCTTGTGCCAGTACCAAATTGTCTTGATTACTATGGCTTTGTAGTAGAGCTTGAAGTTGGGGAGTGAGATCCCCCCTACTTTATTCTTCTTTTTCAGGATTGCTTTGGCTATTCGGGGTCTTTGGTGTTTCCATATGAATTTTTGAATTATTTGTTCCAATTCATTGAAGAATGTTGCTGGTAGTTTGAGAGGGATTGCATCAAATCTCTATATTGCTTTGGGCAGGACGGCCATTTTGACGATATTAATTCTTCCTAGCCATGAGCATGGGATGAGTTTCCATTTCTTAGTGTCCCCTTTAATTTCTCTTAAGAGTGACTTGTAGTTTTCAGAGTATAAGTCTTTCACTTCTTTGGTTAGGTTTATTCCTAGGTGTTTTATTCTTTTTGATGCAATGGTGAATGAAATGTTTTCCTGATTTTTCTTTCTATTGATTTATTGTTAGTGTATAGGAAAGCTACAGATTTCTCTGTGTTAATTTTGTATCCTGCAACTTTGCTCTATTCCGATATCAGTTCTAGTAGTTTTGGAATGGAGTCTTTAGGGTTTTTTATGTACAGTATCATATCATCTGCAAATAGTGACAGTTTAACTTCTTCTTTACCAATCTGGATTCCTTGTATTTCTTTGTTTTGTCTGATTGCCATGGCTAGGACCTCCAGTACTATGTTACATAACAGTGGGGAGAGTGGGCATCCCTGCTTTGTTCCCAATCTCAGAGGAAATGCGTTCAGCTTTTCGCTGTTCTGTATAATGCTGGCTGTGGTTTTATCATATATGGCCTTTATTATGTTGAGGTACTTGCCCTCTATTCCCATTTTGCTGAGAGTTTTTATCATGAATGGATGTTGAATTTTGTCAAATGCTTTTTCAGCATCTATGGAGATGATCATGTGGTTTTTGTCTATCAAAACCAGGCAAAGACCCCACCAAAAAACAAAATTACAGACCAATATCCCTGATGAATGAAGATGCAGAAATACTCAATAAAATATTAGCAAACAGAATTCAACAGTATATGAAAAGGATCATACACCATGACCAAGTGGGATTCATCCCAGGGATGCAAAGACAGTACAACATCATCCACCACATCAACAAAAAGAAAGACAAAAACCACATGATCATCTCCACAGATGCTGAAAAAGCATTTGACAAAATTCAATATCCATTCATGATAAAAACCTCTCAGCAAAATGGAAATAGAGGGCAAGTTCCTCAACCTAATAAAGGCCATATATGATAAACCCACAGCCAACATTATACTGAACAGGAAGAAGCTGAAAACTTTTCCTCTGAGATTGGGAACTAGACAGGGATGCCCACTCTCCCCACTGTTATTTAACATAGTACTGGAGGTCCTAGCCACAGCAACCAGACAAAACAAAGAAATACAAGGAATCCAGATTTGTAAAGAAGATGTTAAACTGTCACTATTTGCAGATGACATGACATTGTACGTAAAAAACCGTAAAGACTCCACTCCAAAACTACTAGAACTGATATCAGAATACAGCAAAGTTGCAGGATACAAAATTAACACACAGAAATCTGTAGCTTTCCTATACACTAACAATGAATCAATAGAAAGAGAAATCAGGAAAACAATTCCATTCACAATTGCATCAAAAAGAATAAAATACCTAGGAATAAATCTAACCGAAGAAGTGAATGACCTATACTCTGAAAACTACAAGTCACTCTTAAGAGAAATTAAAGGGGACACTAACAAATAGAAACTCATCCCATGCTCATGGCTAGGAGGAATCAATATCTTCAAAATGGCCATCCTGCCCAAAGCAATATACAGATTTGATGCAATCCCTATCAAATTACCAGCAATATTCTTCAATGAACTGGAACAAATAATTCAAAAATTCATATGGAAACACCAAAGACCCCAAATAGCCAAAGCAATCCTTAGAAAGAAGAATAAATTAGGGGGGATCTCACTCCCCAACTTCAACTTCTACTATAATGCCATAGTAATCCAGACAATTTGGTACTGGCACAAGAACAGAGCCTCATACCAGTGGAACAGACTAGAGACTCCAGACATTAACGCAAAAATATATGGTCAATTAATATTTGATAAAGGAGCCATGGACATACAATGGCAAAATGACAGTCTTTTCAACAGATGGTGCTGGCAAAACTGGACAGCTACATGTAGGATTATGAAACTGGACCATTGTCTAACCCCATATACAAAAGTAAATTCAAAATGGATCAAAGACCTGAATATAAGTCATGAAACCATTAAACTCGTGGAAAAAAACATAGGCAAAAAACTCTTAGACATAAACATGAGTGACCTCTCCTTCAACTTATCTCCCCGGGCAAGGAAAACAACAGCAAAAATGAACAAGTGGTACTGTACAGCAAAGCTTCTGTACAGAAAAAGACACCATCAATAGAACAAAAAGGAACACTACAGTATGGGAGAATATATTTGTAAATGACAAATCCAATAAAGGCTTGACATCCAAAATATATAAAGAGCTCACATGCCTCAACAAACAAAAATGAAATAATCCAATTAAAAAATGGGCAGGGGAACTGAACAGACAGTTCTCCAAAAAAGAAATACAGATGGCCAACAGACACATGAAAAGATGCTCCACATCACTAATTATCAGAGAAATGCAAATTAAAACTACAATGAGGTATCACCTTATACCAGTAAGGATGGCTGCCATCCAAAAAACAAACAACAACAAATGTTGGTGAGGCTGTGGAGAAAGGGGAACCCTCCTACACTGCTGGTGGGAATGTAAATTAGTTCAACCATTGTGGAAAGCAGTATGGCAGTTCATCAAAATGCTCAAAACAGACTTACCATTTGACCCAGGAATTCCACTCCTAGGAATTTACCCTAAGAACGCAGCAATCAAGTTTGAGATAGACAGATGCACCCCTATGTTTATCACAGCACTATTTACAATAGCCAAGAATTGGAAGCAACCTAAATGTCCATCTGTAGATGAATGGATAAAGAAGATGTGGTACATATACACAATGGAATACTACTCAGCCATAAGAAGAGGGCAAATCCTACCATTTGCAGCAACATGGATGGACCTGGAGGGTATTATGCTCAGTGAAATAAGCCAAATGGAGAAAGATAAATACCAAATGATTTCATTCATATTTGGAGTATAAGAACAAAGGAAAAACTGAAGGAACAAAACAGCTGTGGAATCACAGAACCCAAGAATGGACTAACAGGTACCAAAGGGAAAGGGACTGGGAAGGATGGGTGGATAGGGAGGGATAAGGGGGGGAAGAAGAGGTATATTAAGATTAGCATGCATGGGAGGGTGGGAGAAATGGGAGGGCTGTACAACCCAGAGAAGACAAGTAGTGATTCTACAATATTTTGCTATGCTGATGGACAATGACAGTAAAGGGGTTTATAGGGAAGACCTGGTATAGAGGAGAGCCTAGTAAACATAGTATTCTTCATGTAAGTGTAGATTAAAGATAACAAAAAAAATAAAGAAAGAAAGAGAATGGGGATTACTCCCTGATAGGATAAAACTAACTGTAAATCAACGATTAATGAATGCTTTAAATATCCTTAATTTTGATCACTTAAAGGGTCTCAGATGATCAGTTCTGGATGTACACTTTTCTGATAATATTCCTTTCTCTTAAAAAGAAAAGCAGATCCTGCGTGGTGACCTCCAATGAGTTCTACACAATGGTATAAAGGGCATATCAAAGTGTGGGCAAAGGGTCTGTTTGTGTTTATACAGAGGATCAAAGCCTAATTTGGCTACCCAGAAAATGAACTAAGATGTGATATGAAGAAGAACTTCCAACATCAGCACTTTCTGGAAGAGACATACCAGGAGATGATCATCAAAAAACCTCAACAAAGATCCAGGTGATGCTGCAGTTGTAGCTGCATTCATCCCACCGGTTCCTGGACTTGCCATTGGAATGAAGAAGGAGATATATAAGCTGGCCTGTGCATACAGTAAAACAACAAATTTGACTGAATCTATACTGTTGGAACTCAACCAAGAATTAGGAGAAGTGCAAGTTGTAGCGCTCCAAAATCTTACAACTACAGACTATCTGCTGTTAAAAGAACATATGGGATGTGAACAGTTCCCAGGAATGAGTTGTTTTAATTTATCTGATTTCTCTCAGACTGTTCAAGTACAGTTGGACAATATCCATCATATCATAGACAAATTTTCACAAATGCCTAGGGTGCCTAACTGGTTTTCTTAGCTTCACTGGAGATAGCTGGTAATTATAGTTCTGCTTTGGTTATGTGACTGTGTTCCCATTATGTTAATGTGTGTACACAATTTAATTAGTAGTTTAAAACATGCTTAAGTTACTCTACAAAAAGATATGTCAAAGAAATTATCAATCTTCCCATGTTTTCTTCCATCTGCTACCTCTATAGCTTTTCTTCTTCCTTCCTAATTACAACCCTTAAATAGAATTCGTGCCTCATATCAAATTCACTGAGTATCATAACTCCTCCAAGCGGTAAAGATACCTCAAGACAAATGCTGGGCATAGAAGCCACAGGGCATAAATCTACAAAGATGTAAAAAGCTAACCTTTTCAAACAATATGGCATCTCTCTCACCAACTTTACATTTCCCTGTATGTAAATGTAGATGATCAGGTGTGTGCCTGTAGACTATATGTTAATACAAGCTAGACAAGGGCAATAATACATCCACGGATGCAGAAGATTTCTCTCAAAACAGGGGGGGTGAGGTTCTAAGCCTCACCTCTGTTGATCCCCAATTTTTCACCTGATGGCCCCCCTGCGACTGTGCCTGTCTTAGGTTGTTCCTCCCTTGAGGAATCTTACTCATCTCTGGCTAACCAATCATCTTCCGGCCACATGCTGGAATGTGGGATGCAGTGTGCAAAGCAGTTTGAGTAGCTGGTGCCTCGTGCTCAGGTGACCTGCAGTATTGGGTGCAGAATCAGGACAAGAAATTTGTTGAGTGAATATTTGTCTCCTTTTTATTTTTTCAGTGAGGCTCAGTCTAGCACCACACATGCATACACATTGCATACCTCACATTACACTTGACACTTTCAATTTGAGGTTAAAAATAAAAAGAGGATAAATAGGTTCTTCAGTTTCCTCAACCATGTCTTCCTCTGAGGTGAGTGTTGTCACAATGGGCTTCCCCAACAAGGGCTCCACAGCCCAGACTCCCCACAATGCATACCAGCTTCCTTCAGCTCCTGAATCTAGTAGAATCACCATTTATTCCTGAGAAGTGACTCCTCTCCATCCACCTGGTCTGTGTTCTATCCTCCCCCAGGACATCATCACTTCCATCTCTGTTATCATCTGTCACATAATTTCACATTTCCTCCTCCAAATAATGCTGCACATCACCAAAGCCACTATATTCTCCATGGGAGTGGCACCACCCTCATCATAAACATGGCAGGAAAAATGTACATAAAAAATGACTAATTCCAATATTCTGAGAAGATGATGGAGTGTGTAGGGCACCAGAAATCTCCCAGGAACATACACATTTTTTGAAAATACAAAAAATAAAACTATGCCTAACAAAGAGACCAGAGGGTACAGTACAACAGCCAGGCTACATCTATATCTGCAAGAACTCAGCATCTCATGAAGGGAGTAAGATAGAAGCCACAATCCGGTGGGACTCGAGTGCTCCCCATGCCCCAGCTCACTGGCAGGAGGAGAAGAGTCATAGTGGGGAGGGAGTGGAAGTGTAGGACTGCTAAATACCAGCCCCAATAATCCACACTGGGAGTGCAGACACACATTTCATGGTGCACTGGATATAAGGGAAATGGAAAAGTAAAATCAGTGCATGGGTCCCTGCAGCTGGCTCCCCTGGGACAAAAGAAAAGTGAATGCTTTTTGAAAGTCTTAAAGGGACAGGGGACTTAAAACTGGATGGAATCATCCTGGCACACTCAATCCAGCAGTTGGGAATCCTGGGGAACTCCAGGTGCCCTAACCCCCTGGATGGCAATGCAGCTCTGAAGGCCCTCATGGTGATAAACAGCCTGCCATTCATTCCCCTTAGCATGCAGCCCCAGCCGAGCAGCCTGGGAGTGGCTGAGACCACAGCAGCCACCCAGACCTTCCTCCCAGCACACAGCCACCCGGGCCAGTCCCAGGGCTGCTGGTGTAGGCAGAGGAAGCCAGGACAGGGTTCAAAGAGGCACTGTTCACATAGGAGAAACACTGGGCACATCTACATAACCTGTAGGACTCTGGGATGCCCTGAAGGCTGCTCCCTGTGTGCAGGGAACTGACATATGCAGTGGAGAAGGGCAGGGGGACCAGCAAGCAGGAAGGGAATTTGTTCTCCCAGCTGATACACACACTACCTGCCTATGACTACCTTTATTGCCATGAAAAGGCAGAATAATTTGGTCCAGTCCAGAATCACCAAGACAACCCCTGAGAGGGGCCCTGCAGAGATAGATTTAACCAATCTTCCTGAAAAAGAATTCAAAATAAAGGTCATAACCATGCTGATGGACCTGCAGAGAAATATGCAAGAGCTAAAGGATCAAGTTGGGAGGGAGAATACAGAAATAGAACAATCTTTGGTAGGACTTAAGAGCAGACTAGATGAGGTACCAGAGGCCATAAATGGAATAGAAATCAGAGAACAGGAATACAGAGAAGCTGAGGCAGAGAGAGATAAAAGTATCTCCAGGAATAAAAGAATATTAAGAGAACTGTGTGACCAATCCAAATGCAACAATATTTGTATTACAAGGATACCAGAAAAAAGAAGAGAGAGAGAAAGGGATAGAAAATGTCTTTGAAGAAATACTTTCTGAAAACTTCCTCAAACTGTGGAAGGAAATAGTCCCTTAGACCACAGAAGCCCACAGATCTCCCAACACAAGGGACCCAAGGAGGACAACACCAAGACATATACGAATTAAAATGGCAAAAATCAAAGACAAAGACTGAGTATTAAAGGCAGCCAAAGAGAGGAAAATGGTCACCTGCAAAGGAAAACCCATCAGGCTATAATCAGACTTCTCAACAAAAAACTGACAGGCCAGAAAGGAATGGCATAATATTTTAATGCAATAAAACAGAAGGGCCTTGAACCAAGAATACTGTATCTGTCATGATTATCATTCAAATAAATATGAATGAGAGATTAAACAATTCCTAGACAAGCAAAAATTGAGGGGAATTTACCTCCCACAAACAACCTCTACAGTATATTTTAAAGGGACTGCTCCAGATGAAAGCACTCCTAAGGCTAAATAGATGTCACCAGAGAAAATAAAATCACAGCAAAGAAAGCAGACCAACCAAATACCAACTAAAGGCAAAAAATAAAATCAACTACCCACAAAAGCAGTCAAAGGAAACACAAAAGAGTACAGAATAAAACACCTAAAATATAAAGAATGGAGGAGGAGGAATACGAAGGTAGAGAAATAAAGAATCACCAGACTCTGTTTATAACAGCTTAATAAGAGAGGTAAGTTAGATGATTAGATCATAAAGAAGCTACCCTTGAACCTTTGGTAACCACAAATCTAAAGCATACAATTGCAATAAGTACATACCCTTCAATAATCACCCTAAATGTAAATGGGCTAAATGCACCAGTCAAAAAACACAGAGTAATAGTATGGCTAAAAAGCAAGACCCATCTGTATGCTGCTTACAATAGAGTTACCTCAAACCCAAAGACACATCTAGACTAAAAGTCAAGGGACAGAAAAGTTATTACATGCAAACAATAGGGAGATAAAAGCAGGTGCTGCAGTACTTGTATCAGATAAAATAGACTTCAAAACAAAGTAACAAAAGATAAAGAGGGACACTACAAAATGATAAAGGGGTCAGTCCAACAACAGGATATAAGCATTATAAATATTTATGCACTCAATACAGGAGCACAAACATATGTGAAAGAAATACTAACAGAATTAAGGAATGCAATGTGTTCATTCTTAGAGACTTCAACACACCACTCACTGCAAAGGACAGATCGACCAGTCAGAAAATAAGTAAGGTCACAGAGGCACTGAACAACACACTAGGAAAGATGGACCTAATAGACATCTACAGAGCTCTACATCCAAAATCAGCAGGATACACATTCTTCTCAAGTGCACATGGAACATTTTCCAGAATAGACCACATACTAGGCCACAAAAAGAGCCTCAGTAAATTCAAAAAGATTGAAATACTACCAACCAACTTCTCAGACAACAAAAGCACAAAACTAGACATAAATTGTACAAAGAAAACAAAAAGGCTCACAAACACATAGAGGCTTAACAACATGTTCCTAAATAATCAATGGATCAATGACCAAATTAAAATAGAGATCAAGCGATATATGGAGACAAATGACAACAGCACAGAGCCCCAACTTCGTTGGGATGCAGTGAAGGCAGTTATAAGAGGAAAGTATAGCAATCCAGGCCTATGTAAAGAATGAAGAACAATCCCAAATGAATAGTCTAAAGTTACAATTATTGAGATTGGAAAAAGAAAAACAAATGAGACCCAAAGTCACCAGAAGGAGGGACATAATAAACAGAGAAGAAATAAATAAAATTGAGAAGAATAAATCAATAGAAAAAAATCAATGAAACCAAGAGCTGGTTCTTTGAGAAAATAAACAAAATAGATAACCACCTAGCCAGACTTATTAAGACAAAAAGAGAATCGACACACATAAACAGAATCAGACATGAGAAAGGAAACATTATGACAGATCACACAGAAATACAAAGAATTATTAGAGAATACTATGAGAATCTATATGCTAACAAACTGGATATCCTAGAAGAAACTGAAAACTTCTGAGAAAAATACAGCCTTCCAAGAACAACCAAGGAAGAAATAGAAAATCTAAACAGACCGATCACCAGTAAAGAAACTGAACCCATAATCCAAAAACTACCTAAGAACAAAACCCCCATGCCAGATGGATTCACCTCTGAATTTTATCAGACATATAGAGAAGACATAATACCCATTCTCCTTAACGTTTTACTGAAAATAGAGGAGGGAATACTTCCAGTCTCATTCTATGAAGTCTTCATCACTTTAATATAAAAACCAGACAAAGACCCAACAATAAAGAAAATTACAGGCCAATATCCCTGATGAAAACTGATGCAAAAATACACAATATTAGCAAGTCGAATTCAAAAATACATCAAGAAGGTCATACACTATAATCAAGTGGGATTCATCTGAGGGATGCAAGGACGGTACAACATTTGAAAATCCATCAATATCATCCACCACATCAACAAAAAGAAGGACAAAAACCACATGATCATCTCCATAGATGCTGAAAAAGCATTTGACAAAATTCAACATCCATTCATGATAAAAACTCTCAACAAAATGGGCATAGAGGGAAATTCCCTCAACATAATAAAGGCCATATATGCTAAACATACAGCCAGTATCATACTTAACAGCGAGATGCTGAAAGCCATTCCTCTAAGATCAGAACAAGACAGGGATTCCCAGTTACTCCATTGCTATTCAACACAGTACTGGAGGTCCTAGCCACAGCAATCAGACAAAACAAAGAAATACAAGGCATTCATATTAGTTAAGAGGAAGTCAAACGGTCACTATTTGCAGATGACATGATATTGCACATAAAAAACCCTAAAGACTCGACTCCAAAACTACTAGAATAAATATCTGAATTCAGCAATGTTTCAGGATACAAAATTAATACACAGAAATCTGTTGCTTTCCTGTACACTAGTGATGAACTAGCAGAAAAAGAAATCAGGAAAACAATTCCATTCAAAATTGCATCAAAAAGAATAAAATACCTAGGAATAAACCTAACCAAGAAAGTGAAAGACCTATACCCTGAAAACTACAAGACACTCTTAAATAAGACACTAACAAATGGAAGCTCATCCCATGCTCTTGGCTAGGAAGAATCCATATTGTCAAAATGGCTATCCTGCCTAAAGCAGTCTACAGATTCGATGCATTCCCTATCAAAATACCAACACCATTCTTCTATGAACTGGAGCAAATACTTCTAAAATTCATATGGAACCACAAAGGACCCCGAATAGCCAAAGCAACCATGAGAAGGAAGAATAAAGCAGGGAGGGATCTTGTTTCCCAACTTCAAACTCTACTACAAAGCCACAGTAATCAAGACAATTTGGTACGGGCAAAAGAACAGACCCACAGACCAGTGCAACATGATAGAAAGTCCATATATTAACCCAAACATATATGGTCAATTAATATATGCTAAGGAGCCATGGATATGCAATGGGGAAATGACGGCCTCTTCAATAGCTGGTGTGGTCAAACCTTACATTCTAATGTAAGAAAATGAAACTGGATCATTGTCTGACACCATACACAAAAGTAAATTAGAAATGGATCAAAGACTTGAATGTAAGTCATGAAACCGTAAAACTCTTAGAAAAAAATATAGGCAAAAATCTCTTGGACATAAACATGAACAACTTCTTCATGAACATATCTCCCTGGGCAAGGAAAATAAAAGCATAAATGAACAAGTGGGACTATATCAAGCTGAAAAGCTTCTGTACAGCAAAGGACACTGCCAACAGAACAAAAAGGCATCCTACATTATGGTGAATATATTCATAAATGACAGATCCAGTAAAGGCTTGACATCCAAAATATATAAAGAGCTCACACACCTCAACAAACAAAAAGTAAATAATCCAATTAAAAATGGACACAGGAGCTGACCAGACACTTTTCCTAAGAAGAAACTCAGATGGCCAACAGACACATGAAAAGCTGCTCCACATCACTAGTCATCAGAGAAATGCAAATTAACACCACAATGAAATACCACCTCACACCAGTAAGGATCACCACCATCCAAAAGACAAGCAACAACAAATGTTGGTGAGGTTGTGGAGAAAGGGAACCTCCTACACTGCTGGTGGGAATGTGAACTAGTTAAACCATTATGGAAAGCAGTATGGAGGTTCCTTAATAAACTCAAAATAGAAACACCATTTGACACAGGAATTCCACTCCTAGGAATTTACCCTAAGAGCAGAGAATCACAGTTTCAAAAAGACATATACTCTGAAAACTAGAAAACTCTCATGAGAGAAATTTAGGAAGACAGCAATAAATGGAAATTAATCTCATACTCATGGATATGCAGAATTAATATTGTCTAAAAGCCATCCTGCCTAATGCAATCTACAGATTCAATGCAATCCCTATCAAAATACCAACAGCATTCTTCTATGAACTGGAGCAAATAGTTCTAAAATTCATATGGAACCACAAAAGACCCTGAATAGCCAAAGCATTCCTGAGGAGGAACAAGAAAGTGGGCAGAATTATGCTTCCTGACTTCAAGATGTACTACAAAGCCACAGTAATCAATACCATTTGGTACTGGCACAAGAACAGACCCATAGACCAATGAAACAGACTAGAGAGCCCAGATACAAACCCAAGCATATATAGTTAGTTAATATACAATAAAAGAGTCATGAACATACAATTGGGAAATGACAGCTTCCTCAAAAACTGGTTTTAGCAAAACTGTACAGCTACATGCAAGAGAATGGAAATGGATTATTGTCTAACCCCATAAATAAAAGTAAACTCAAAATGGATCAAAGACCTGAATATAAGTCATGAAACTATAAAACTCTTAGAAGAAAACTAAGGCAAACATCTCCTGAATATAAACATGAGCAACTTTTCCTGAGCACATCTCCTTGGGCAAGGAAGACAAAATAAAAATGAACAAATGGGACTACATCATGCTAAAAAGCTTCTTTGCATCAAAGGATATCAACAGCATAACAAAAAGTCATCCTACAGAATGGAAGACTATATTTGTAAATGACATATCTGACATTTACCCTAAGAACACAAGATCACAGTTTCTTAGGGTAAATGGAAGATCACCAATAAATGACTAACAGGTACCAAAGGGAAAGGGTTTGGGGAGGGTGAATGGGAAGGAAGGGATAAGGGGAATAAGGGACATCACAATTAGCACGCATAACATGGGGGGAAACGGGGAAGGCAGTATAGCACAGAGAAGACAAGTAGTGACTCTAATGGGGTATGTAGTGGGGACTTGAAAATGGGGAGAAACTAGTAACCACAATGTTGCTTATGTGATTATATATTAATGATACCAAATTAAATCTAGGTATATCTAAAAAACAAATATCCCTATTAAAAACTGGGCCAAGGATATAAACAGACAATTCTCCAAAGAACAAATTCAGATGGCCAACAGGCACATGAAAAGGTGTTTCACAACGCTAAATATCTTTACATTAAGTGCAAATTGAAACCACAATGAGATATCACCTCACACCAGTAAGGATGACCAACATAGTAAAGACTAGGATCAATGAATGGTGGTGAGCATGTGGAGAAAGAGGAACCCTCCTACACTTCTGTCAAGAATGTAAATTAGTTCAACCATTGTGGAAAGCAATATGGAGTTTCCTCAAAAAACTAAAAATAGAAATACCATTTGACCTGGGAATTCCACTCCTATGAATTTACCCAAGAAAACAACTTCTCGATTCAAAAAGACATATGCATCCCTATGTTTATCACAGTACTATTTACAATAGCCAAGATATGGAAGCAACCTAAGTGTCCATCAGTAGATAAATGGATAAAGAAGAGGTGGTACATATACTCAATGAATACTATTCAGCCAGAAGAAACATATCCTACCACTTGCAACAACATGGATAGAGCTAGAGGGTATTATGCTCAGTGAAGAAAGTCAGGCAGAAAAAGACAAATATCAAATGGTTTTCCTCATTTGTGGAGTATAACAACAAATCAAAACTAGAGGAACAAAGTAGCAATTCTCACAAACTCCAAGAATGGGCTAGTGGTTACCAAAGGGGAGTGGTGGGGGAGGGAAGGAGAAGGGAATTGTGGGGTATCATGAATGGTGCACATGGTGTGTTTGGGGTCACAGGGAAGACAGTGTAGCTCAGAGAGGACAGATAAGGACTCTGTGACATTTTACTACACTGTTGGACAGCGACTGCAATAGGGTATTGGGGGGACTTGACATTAATGGTCAATGTAATAACCACATTGTTTTTCTTGTGAAACCTTCATAAGAGTGTATATAAATGATACCTTAATGAATAAATAATAATAAAATAAAGAAAATGGAAATAAATGGGGAGTGGTAGGGGTACTGGGGCCGATAGTGGGGTAGGGTCTAAAAAGCAAAAAGACAAATGGACCCCTATGTTTATCACAGCACTATTCACAATAGCCAAGAAATGGAAGCAACCCCTATGTCCATCAGTAAATGAATAGATAAAGAAGATGTGGTACATATACACAATGGAATATTATTCAGCCATAAGAAGAAATCAAATCCTACCATTTGCAACATCATGAATGGAGCTAGAGGGTATTATGCTCAGTGAAATAAGCCAGGCAGAGTAAGACAAGTACCAAATGATCTCACTCGTGTGGAGTATAAGAAGAAAGCAAAAACTGAAAGAACGAACAGCAACACACTCACAGAACCCAAGAAATGACTACCAGTTACCAAAGGAAAAGGGTTTGGGGAAGGTGAATGGGAAGGGAGGGATGAGGGGAATAAGGGGCATCACGATTAGCACACATAACATAGGGGGGGAACGGGCAAGGCAGTATAGCACAGAGAAGACAAGTAGTGACTCTATAGCATCTTACTATGCTGATGGACAGTGGCTGTAATGGGGTATGGGGTAGGGACTTGAAAATGGGGAGAAACTAGTAACCACAATGTTGCTTATGTGATTGTATAGTAATAATACCAAAATTAAAAAAGAAAACAAAAAACAATAACAATCAAAAATAAATACGCCAGGTGGAGGAAGACAAATACCAAATGACTTCACTTATTGTTGGAGTATAAAAACAAAGTGACAAGAGAGGGAACAAAATAGTAGTAGACTCAGAGACACTGAGAAAGAACTCATGTTTACAAAGGGAGAGGGGTTGAAGTGAGAGGTGGGGTACGTTGAAAGGGATAATGGGTTATATTAACTTACAATCACAATATAAATCGGTCATGGGGATTGTAGAACAGCATGGAGAATACAGCAAATGATTCTGTAATATTTATGTTGATAGTGTCTGCAGTAGATGGGGTAAGAATTTAATAATATGAGTAACTTTTGAAACACTATCTTGTATATTTGAAACCAACATAAGATTGTATATCAATGATTCTTTAACAAAAAAAAGCTTTATTGGATCACATTCACAAAAATAAAAATAATACCTAAGGAACCCACTTCAGTGATTTAATTAGGTAAAGCCAGTCTTTAAGAGTTCCTACACCCAGTTACAACATGGGGAGATAGGTTACCCCTCATGCAACACTAAGCATTTCTCCATTAATTAAACATTATTCTGACATACACATCCAAAAACAGCATTAGATTCTCCAGATTAAGGGTTCATTCTTACTAGTTTGCCCTCCCATACCACTTGAGGTGCCAGTTTCAAGCTCCAGACTATTACTTATATTTCTGACCAAGAATTATCGATCAGAGGTTTCAAGGACCACCTCCTTACATTCTGTTAATGTTTTAGAGTGTCCAACAGAATTCAGGGAAATGCCTACTCAAATTTTCTGGAGTGTTTTTAGTACCTTAAAGGACACAAGTCACCAGACAGATGAAAATATATATAAGGTTATCTTCCAAAAATATTAGCTTCTGAACTCATGGAATTTGGGTCCTGCATTGGAAACATTAAGGTTTCCCAAGCATGGAAACTCTCTGGAAAGAAACAAAGCTGTCCTCTTAGGGATTTATGGAGTCTCATTATCATGATTGACTAAGTCATTGGTTATTGGCTAATTCAATCTGTAGTGTTTCCCCCTCCCAAGTGTACTAGCAGTGGACTGAATGTTTCAACTATCTAATCACATGGTTTGTTCTACTGATAACAAGCCTCAATCCCTAGATGGGGCAAAAAATCACCTCATTAATACAAAAAAAAAGGAAAACTATCATTGTTAGGTCTTAGGAAATTCTAAGTATTTGTGAGAGCTATAAGCCAGGAACTATGAATGAAATCTATGTTTCTCATAAACCACAATACTATAGCAAATAAACTACTTTAGTACTTCCAAGAATGAATTCATAATGGCAGTTTCTTTACTTTCACAAAGTCAAACACTGGTCATAATGTTGAATTTCAAATGCCTTCTCTATTATACAGAAGGTAAAATCTCCTGCTAAAAGTGAGTTTGCAATATAAATGATCAATATGTTAATTCAATTGCCTATGTGTTCATTAAGAAATTAAAGCATTTTAACTTTCGTGTTAACTTTCGTGTGTGTTGTGTTCTGTGCTATTATTTGTTCTGTGTGTTGTGCATGTGTATGTGTGTGTGTGTTGAGTGTTTGGTTGTGTGATGTGTGCATTTTGTTTAGAGTTGTTTGTGTTGTGTATACTATATGTGCAATGTGTGGAATCGTTTTATTTATATGTTGTAATTGCTGTGTGTGTGTGTACTGAATGTGTGAGGTTGTGTGTATTGTGTTTGTGGTTGGGAATGTGTGTGCCATGCATTGTGTTCTGTGGATTTATATCTGTTCGGCATGTGGTGGCTTGTTTTGAGTTGCATGTTTTGTTTTCTCTATTTTGTATGCTTTGTGATGTGAGTTTTGAATATTGTGTATGGTTTTGTGTTCTGTGTAGTTGTTTGTTATGTGTGTGTTGTGTGTGGCTGTGTGTGTTGTGTTTAGTGTGATGTTTGTGCTGTGTTGTCCTACATGTTTGGTGTCTTTTGTGTGTTATGCAGTGAATGCTGCATGTGTATGTGTGGTGTGCAGTTGTGTGATTTGTGAGTGGTGTTTGCGTTTGCATTTTCAGTTGTGTTATGTTGGGTGTGATGTGTTTCTTTTCCCGTGGTATTAAGTGTGTGATGCATTTTTTGTTTTGTGTGTTTGTGTGTTTGTGTGATGTTGTGTTGTGTGTTCTGTGTGTTGCATTTCTGTGTTGGTCTTCAATGTTTTCATAGTTGTACTTTTGTAGTGTGTGACATTTGTGCACTTTAGGTGTTGTTTGTGCTGCTTTCATGTGTGTGAGTTTCTGTGTTGTGAATGTGTGTTTTGTGCATTTGGTTGTTTTGTGTGTGCTCAATTGTGCTCTAATTTCTCTGAGTTTCGTGTGTGTTTTGTTTCTGTCTCATGTGTTTGTGCTGTGTTTTGTGTTGTGCATATTCTGAATGGGGGTTGTTGTGTGCGGTTGTGTGCATTTTGTGCATAGTGCACTGTGTTCTGTGTTATGTTTAATGGTATGCTGTGTGAGTATTCTGTGTCGTGTTGTGCGTGTTGTGTGTGGTACTGTGTTTGTGTTTTGTGAATATTTGCCTGTTGTGTATTGTGTAGGGTGTGTGCAGTTGAGTTGTGTGTTTTTTCTGAGAGGTGTTTAATGTAGTATGTGTTTTGCATGTTAGTTCACCATGTGTTATGTTTGTGCGATGTTCCTTGAGTTGTGTGTGTTATGTTTGGCTGGAATACTTGGCACAGTACAGCACTCGAAAAAGAAGAGAAAAATTAAGAGAGGAAGGAATATAAATAATAAACAGAAGAGCTCAAAATAATGAAAGAGGGAAAAGAAAAATACAGAAAGTCAATGAAAACTAGAGTTGGATAATTGCAAAGATGAACAAAATTTACGTTTGTATAGAATGAACAAAACAAAAGGAGAATATATGCAAACTTTTGCTAAACAGCTACACAAGTGAGCATCTGCCGCTCAGCAAGAGAGCTGTATAGGGCAGACTTTAATCAGGCATGTAGGGTACAGGCACACAGGACAGATTACAGAAAGCACATTGCAAGCTCAGTTTCAGCATCCACTAAACTACTTGAATGATTCCTTGAATGGGTGATCCGACACTGCTTTCATTCACTCACATAAGCTGAATCAAAGCTGACTTGCCTCCACTGCTATATCAAAGCACCTTGATCTGCACCTACCCATGTGGCTAGTGCTAAGGCCTATTTGCACCACACTTATCTCTGTGAGTTACAGGGCATACAGAGAAGACAGCCTTCTATTGCAATGTTTACTATGCTTTCCACATCACATAAGAGCAAGTTGCATGCAAGGGGAAAGCCTAGTATTCTCTCCAAGTGGTTCTACTCAGTGCACGGTGGATTGTTTACCCATCAGAGTGTGGCAATAGGCTCTCCTGCAGCAGTTTCTGACATTTTACTACAAAGCCATCTTCAGGGCATTGCTACTACAAACATGGCTGAGGCAGCACTGTGCATCCTCTTCTAGGGCTCTCAGGAAACAAGGCCCTGCTGGTGGGTTACAAAATGGTGGAGAAAACAGCCAAGCATGATTGGCTTTCTTCAGTGTGCTTGAATGAGGAAGTGTTAGGACTGCCCTTAAGCATTTAGCCTAATAATCATAGGAGATCAGAAAAAGAGTTTCAAAGATGGCGGCATGAGAAAAGAGACAGAGGCTTCCTCCTAAAACTGGATACAATTAGAAAATTTAATTGGTGCAACTAATCCTGAGAGAGCAACAGGAAAGAGGATGGCATCAGACTGCACACACCTGGAGAAAAGAGCAGACCTCAGGGAACAGGGTAAAGTACCAGAGCTGTGGCTCCACAGGACCCGAGCCCCTCCCCCACCCCAGCTCATAGGCGGGAGGAAGACAAACAGAGCAGGGAGGGAGTGGAAGGCTTGGGACTGCTGAACACCTAGCTCTGGAGATATCCACTGGGAGCACAAACCTACATTTCATGGTGATTTCATGAGACTCACATGACTAATAGGTTGGAAAGCTAATACAGGCAGAGTTCCTGGGGAGACTGGGATTCCAGCTGCTTGTGGAAAGCAGGGATACATGTCTGGCTGCTCTGGGACAAAAACTTATACCTGTGTTCCCGGCCCACTGGCTCAGGCAGTGGAGACAGGCACAGCAGTTGGGAGGCGGGGAAAAGCTCTTTCCTACCCCAAGTACCGCTCCTCTGTGACCCCTCACATTGCTTCAGCGGATCAGCAGCTCCAGAATAGAGCTTCTGGACACTAGAGGGCGCCATATACAAACATGAAATGCCAAAGGAACCTTGTCCAGAGTAAAATTGTTAATACAACTCCTGAGAAAGATTTAAATGATATGGACCTAGTGACTCTTCCTGAAAGGGAGTTCAAAATAAAAATAATCAACATCCTAATGGAGGTACGGAAAGACATCCAAGAACTCAGGAATGAATTCAGGTCAGAGATCCAATTGTTAAAGAACACAATGGAGGATATTAAAACCAGGTTGGATATGGTGGAGGAGACAATAAATAAAACAGAAACTAGAGAAGAGGAATACAAAGAGGCTGAGGCACAGAGAGAAAAAAGGATCTCAAAAAAGGAAAGAATATTGAGAGAACTGTCTGACCAATCCAAGCGGAACAATATTCACATTATAGAGATACCAGAAGAAGAAGAGAGATAAAAAGGGAAAGTGTCTTTGAGGAGTTAGTTGCTGAAAACTTACCCAATCTGTGAAAGGAGATAGTCTCTTGGGCCATGGAGAACCACAGATCCCCCAACACAAGGGACCCAAGGAAGACAACACCAAGACACATAGTAATTAAAACAGGAAAGATCAAGGATGAGGACAGACTGTTAAAAGCAGCCAGAGGCAGAAAAAAGATCACACACAAAGGTAAGCCCATCAGATTAACAACAGACTACTCAGCAGTAACCTTACAGGCCAGTAGGGAGTGGCATGATGTATTTAATGCCATGAAGCAGAAGGGCCTGGAACCAAGATTACTTTATCCAGTGAGATTATCATTTAAATTTGAAGGAGGGATTAAACAATTTCCAGGTAAGCAAAAGCTAAAAGAGTTTACCTCCCACGAATGGTCTATTTTGGAGGGACTGCTATAGATGGAAGTGTTCCTAGGGTTGGATAGCTGTCACCAGAGGTAGTAAAATCATGGTAGGGAGGGTGGAGCAGCTGATTGCGAGGCAAATGCAAAATTAAATAGACTATCCCCAAAGCCAATCAAGGGATAGAGAAAAAGTATAGAATCTGATACCTAATATATAAAGAATGAAGGAGGAAGAAAAAGGAGGAGAAATAGAAAAGAACCTTTACATTGTGTTTGTAACAGCATACTAAGTGAGTTAAGCTAGACTGTTAGATAGTAAGGAAAGTCACTTGGAACCTTTGGTAACCATAAATCTAAAGCCTGAAATGGCAATAAGTACATACCTATCGATAATCACCCTAAATGTAAATGGACTGAATGAACCAATCAAAAGACATAGAGTCACTGAATGGATGAAAAAAACAAGACCCATCTATATGCTGCTTACAAGAGACTCACCTCAAACCCAAAGACATGCACAGACAAAAAGTCAAGGGATGGAAAAATATAATTCAGGCAAACAACAGAGAGAAGAAAGCAGGGGTAGCAGTACTAATATCAAACAAAATAGACCTCAAAACAAAGAACGTAACAAGAGGTAAAGATGGACATTACATAATGATAAAGGGCTCAGTACAACAAGAGGATATACCCATTATATATATGTATGCACCCAACACAGGAGCAACAGCATATGTGAAACAAATACTAACAGAACAAAAGGAGGAAATAGACTGCAATGCATTCATTTTAGGAGACTTCAACACACCATTCACTCCAAAGGACAGATTCACCAGACATAAAATAAGTAAGGACACAGAGGCACTGAACAACACACTAGCACAGATGGACCTAATAGACATCTATAGAACTCTACATCCAAAAGCAACAGGATACACATTCTTTTCAAGTGCACATGGAACATTCTCCAGAATAGACCACATACTAGGGCACAAAGGAGCCTCAGTAAATTACAAAAGATTGAAATCCTACCAACCAACTTTTCAGACCACAAAGGTATAAAACTAGAAACAAATTGTACAAAGAAAGCAAAAAGGCTCAAAAACACAGGGACGCTTAACAACATGCTTTTAAATAGTCAATGGATCAATCCAGCAATATATGGAAACAAATGACAACACAAAGCCCCAACTTCTGTGGGATGCAGCAAAAGCAGTCTTAAGAGGAAAGTATATAGCAATCCAGGCATATTTAAAGAAGGAACAACAAACCCAAATGAATAGTTTAACATTACAATTATCAAAATTAGAAAAAGAAGAACAAATGAGGCCTAAAGTCAGCAGAAGGAGGGACATAATAAAGATCAGAGAAGAAATAAACAAAATTGAGAAGAATAAAATAATAGAAAAAATCAATGAAACCAAGAGCTGGTTCTTTGAGAAAATAAACAAAATAGATAAGTCTCTAGCCAGACTTATTAAGAGGAAAAGAGAATCAACACACATCAACAGAATCAGCAACAGGAACAGAAACATGATGAGGAACCCAACAGAAATACAAAGAATTATTAGAGACTATTATGAAAACCTATATGCTAAGAAGCTGGAAAACCTAGAAGAAATGGACAACTTCCTAGAAAAATACAACCTTCCAAGACTAACCAAGGAAGAAACACAAAACCTAAACAAACCAAGTACCAGCAAATAAATTGAAGCAATAATCAAAAAACTACCCAAAAACAAAACCTCTGGGCCAGATGGATTTACCTCGGAATTTTATCAGACATACAGAGGAGATATCATACCCATTCTCTTTAAAGTTTTCCCAAAAATTGAAGAGGAGGGAATACTCCCAAACTCATTCTATGAAGCCAACATCACCCTAATATCAAAACCAGGCAAAGACCCAACCAAAAAAGAAAATTACAGACCAATATCCCTGATGAATGTAGATGCAAAAATACTCAATAAAATATTAGCAAACCGAATACAAAAATATATCAAAAGGATCATACACGACAACCAAGTGGGATTCATCACAGGGATGCAAGGATGGTACAACATTCGAAAAATCCATCAACATCATCCACCACATCAACAAAAAGAAAGACAAAAACCACATGATCATCTCCATAGATTCTGAAAAAGCATTCAACAAAATTCAACATCCATTCACGATAAAAACTTTCAACTAAATGGGCATAGAGGGCAAGTACCTCAACATAATAAAGGCCTTATATGATAAACCCACAGCTAACATCATACTGAACAGTGAGAAGTTGAAAGCTTTTCCTCTGAGATCAGGAACAAGATTGGGATGCCCACTCTCCCCACTGTTATTCAACATAATACTGGAGGTCCTAGCCACGGCAATTAGAAAAAATCAAAGAAATACAAAGAATCCATATTGTAAAAGAAGAAGTTAAACTGTCACTATTTGAAGATGACATGATATTGTACAGAAAAATCCCTAGATACTCACCCCAAAACTACTAGAACTGATATCGGAATGCAGCAAAGTTGCAGGATACAAAATTAACACACAGAAATCTGTAGCTTTCCTATATACTAACAATGAACCAATAGAAAGAGAAATCAGGAAAGCAATTCCATTCACAATTGCATCAAAAAGAATAAAATACCTAGGAATAAATCTAACCAAAGAAGTGAATGACCTATACTCTGAAAACTACAAGTCACTCTTAAGAGAAATTAAAAGGGACACTAACAAATGGAAACTCATCCCATGCACATGGCTAGGAAGAATCGATATCATCAAAATGGCCATACTGCCCAAAGCAGTATACAGATTTGATGCAATCCCTATCAAATTACCAGCAACATTCTTCAATGAACTGGAACAAATAATTCAAAAATTCATATGGAAACACCAAAGACCCCGAATAGCCAAAGCAATCCTTAGAAAGAAGAATAAAGTAGGGGGGAATCTCACTCCCCAACTTCAAGCTCTACTATAAAGCCATAGTAATCAAGACAATTTGGTACTGGCACAGGAACAGAGCCACAGAGCAGTGGAACAGATTAGAGACTTCAGATATTAACCCAAACATATATGGTCAATTGATATTTGATAAAGGAGCCATGGATATACAATGGGGAAATGACAGTCTCTTCAACAGATGGTGCTGCTCAAACTGGACAACTACATGTAAGAGAATGAAACTGGATTACTGTCTAACCCCATACAGAAAAGTAAATTCAAAATGAATCAAAGACCTGAATTTCAGTCATGAAACCATAAAACTCTTAGAAAAAGATATAGGCAAAAATCTCTTGGATGTGAACATTAGTGACTTCTTCATGAATATATCTCCCCAGGCAAGGAAAACAAAAGCAAAAATGAACAAATGGGACTATATCAAGCTGAAAAGCTTCTGTACAGCAAAGGACACCATCAACAGAACAAAAAGGTACCCTACAGTAGAGGAGAATATTTTCATAAATGACAGATCCGATCAAGGCTTGAGGTCCAAAATATATAAAGAGCTCACACTCCTCAACAAACAAAAGCAAATAATCCAATTAAAAAATGGGCAGAGGTGCTGAACAGACAGTTCTCCAAAGAAGAAATTCAGATGGCCAACAGACACATGAAAAGATGCTCTACATTCCTATTTATCAGAGAAATGCAAATTAAAACCACAATGAGATATCACCTCACACCAGTAAGGATGGCCAGCATCCAAAAGATAAACAACAACAAATGTTGGTGAGGTTGTGGCAAAAGGGTAACCCTCCACTGCTGGTGGGAATGTAAATTAGTTCAACCATTGTGGAAAGCAATATGGAGGTTCCTCAAAATGCTCAAAATAGACTTACCACTTGACCCAGGAATTCCACTTCCAGGAATTTACACTAAGGATGCAGCATTCCAGTTTGAAAAAGACAGATGCACCCCTATGTTTATCGCAGCACTACTTACAATAGCCAAGAAATGGAAGCAACCTAAGTGTCTATCAATAGATGAATGGATAAAGAAGATATGGTACATATACAAACTGGAATATTATTCAGCCATAAAAAGAAAACAAATCCTACCATTTGCAACAACTTTGATGGAGCTAGAGGGTATTATGCTCAGTGAAATAAGCCAAGCGGAGAAAAACAAATACCCAATGATTCCACTCATCTGTGGAGTATAAGAACAAAAGAAAAACTGAAGGAGCAAAAGAGCAGCAGAATCACAGAACCCAAGAATGGACTAACAGTTACCAAAGAGAAAGGGACTGGGGAGAATGCGAGGGTAGGGAGGGATAAGGGCGGGGAAGAAGAAAGGGGGTATTATGATTAGCATGTATAAAGTGGTGGGTGGAGGAAAGGCGAGGGCTTTGCAACACAGAGAAGACAAGGCGTGATTCTACAACATCTTACTATGCTGATGGACAGTGACTGTACTGGGGTTTGTGGGGGGGACTTGGGATAGGGGAGAGCCTAGTAAACATAATGTTCTTCAAACAAACAAATAAATATAAACAAACAAACAAACAAATAAATAAATAAATAAATAAACCATATCAGTAAAAGGCAAAAAAAAAAAGAATCATAGTAAAGGATTCTTTCTCCCTGCAGTTCAAAGAGAGCTGTGTTGCTCATTGTTTTGTAACAATGTGCTGCTCTCAACTTCATAAGTGTTTTGAGCTGTGCACCTAATAAAGTTCTAGCCAAGAGCAGAGCTTTGTGCTGATGAATGGATCATGAGCTGTAAGGAGTCCCAGCAGCATCTTCCCTTCAATCTTGTTGGAAATCCTATTCACAGCACATGTATCTCTTAGAATTAAGGCTCATTCACAGAGGACACCTAGGCACACCAAGGTTTTACCTTCCCACTCTGTATGAGTTAGAAGAAAGTAACTGAAAGGGTTTGGTTGCAGTTTTAGTTCATGAAGTTAGAGTTAGGTGCCCCAGAACAATTTCCATTGACAGTTTGACATCAACTTCATTAGCCATAACAAGTCACTTACTTGAAAGAGGCTTCTGGTGCTGCCTGCTTTGGGCCTATTGAACAGAACGCCCATCCATCCTGCATCTGAAGCTGTGCAGAAAGCAACTTGCTCTGCTTCTACCCCTGAGGCTGGTCAGAAGACCTCTTCACAGGATACTTACGTCTGGGAGTACAAGTATATATAAGTAGCACACCTTGCCGAAGGAATGGGTAGCTGCCAACCTGGATATGTCTGAGAAGCAAATCACTGGGAAAGAGAGCCTCAGAGCTCTGATTCCTTTTTATGTTGTAAGCAACGTGTTGCTGTGATGTGTGTGTGGCTGTGTGTGTTGTATTTTTGGTACTGAATGTGAGTGTTGTGTTGATTTCCCTATTGTTGTGTGCTCATGGTGCATATTTTGATGATTTTTCAGTTGCATGTTGTTTTGTGCTTTCTGTTTTGTGTGTGTTGTAGGTGTAGTGTTGTGTGTCTGGAGTTTTGTGTGAATGCTGTGTGTGTTGCATTGTGTGTGATTCAATTAGTTCTGTGTGCTGTTTCTTGTTGTGTTTACCTGTGTTGTGTTGTGCATGTTTTTTGCTTGTTTTTGTGTCCTGTAGGGAATGGGTGTATGATGTGGTTTTATGTGACCTTTCTTTTCATGTGTGTTGTGTGCATTATTGTGGGTTTTGTCTGAATTGTGTGTTTGTGTTGTTTTGTAATGTATTTGTGTTTCTGTGTTTGTCTGTGTTGTGTTGTTCCTTATGTTTGGTATGTTTTGTGTGATGTGTTGTGCATAACATGTTGTGTGTAATTTGTGAGTGCTGCTGGTCTTGTGTGGGTTATGTGTGCATTGTGTGTTTATTATGCTGAGTTTGTTGTGGTTGTATTTTGCTTTGTGTGTTGCGTGTTCTGATTTTAGCTTTGTTTTATATGTTGTGCATGTTTGATGTGATGTGTGTGTTTGTTTATTGTGTGTGTGGGGCATGCCTCACATTGGGTTTTGCGTGTGATGGGTGTCTTTGTGTCAGTTTTGCATAGTGTGAATTGTGTTTTTATTTTGTGTGTTGTTATGTGTTTTGCTATGTTGTGTTTGTGGTGCATATGTGTGTCATTGTTTTTTGTGTTTCCTGTGTTTTTTGAATGCTGTGAACTTGTGAGTTATGTATGCTGTGTGTTCTCTCATCTCTGATTTTGATGTTTTTATGGGTGTGTGTTGTGTCTGGTGAGTGAGTTGGGTTTTGTATCTTGTAGAGTTTCTGGTTTGAATGTTATGTATTGTGCACATATGTGGTGTGCAAGTGCTACGAGTGGTGTGTGTTGCTTTATGTCATGTGGGTTTTCTGTGTGGTAGCATGCTGTGTTATGGGTGGCATGTCTTGTGTGTGTAGTGTTGTGTGTGGTTTTCCATTATGCATGAAGATGTCGGTGGGTATTTTAATTTTTGGGAGTTGCATTTTGTTGTGTTGCATTTTGTGCATGGTTGTCCATGATGTGTCTTTGTGATTTTATGTGTTGTGTGCTTTTATGATATGTGTTGTGCATTTGCAGAGGATATCTGTATGTGATCTGTGTCACTTTGCGTGGGTTGTGGGGTGCGAGTGATTGTATGTTGTGTGTGTGCATATGCATAATATGTGTTTTGAGTTGCTTGTGTTTTGTGTATGAATTTGTGCTGCATTGTGTTATGTATTGTGAGGTGTTTATGGCTGTGTTGTGTGTTCTGTGTGAGTTGGTTCTGCTGTGTATTACTTGTGATTTTTATGTTATGGGTTTTGTTTTGTGTGTGTTGTGTTTCTGTGTGTTGTTTGAATTGAGAAGGGTGTGTTGTGTGTTGTCTTTTTGAGTGTATTGCTTTCTGTTGTGTGGTTGTGTGGTGTTTGATTTTATATGTTGTGCGTGTGCTTCTCTTCCTTGTGTTTTGTTATGTGGTGTCTCTGTGTGTTTTTATCATGTTGAATGCGTTGTGTAGGTTGTGAGTTGAGTGTGTGTCATTTATATTGTGAGTGTGTTTTGTGCATCGAGTGTCTGCATGTATGTGTTGTGTTCGTATAAATGTGTATGTTGTGTTTTGTGCAGTTTCTTTTTGTTGTGTTTGTTGCACGTGTGTGTGTGATGGGTATTTGGTTGTGTGATGTGTGTGTTTTGTTTAGAGTTATTATTATTTTTTAAAATTTTATTTTGGTCTTATAAATTTACAATTACATGAAGGACATTACGTTCGCTAGCCTACCCCCTTCACCAAGTCCTTCCCACATAACCGTTCACAGTCACTGTCCATCCATGTATTAAGATGCTTTAAAGTCACTACTTGTCTTCTCTGTGCTGCACACTCCTCCCCATGCCCCCCCACACTATACATGTTAATCATAATGCCCCCTTTCTTTTTTCCCCCTTTTATCCTTCCCTTCCCAACCGTCCTCCCCAGTCCCTTTCCCTTTGGTAACTGTTAGTCCATTCTTGGGTACTGTGCTTCTGCTGCTGTTTTGTTCCTTCAGTTTTCTTTTCTTTCTTATACTCCACATAGGAGTGAAGTCATTTGGTACTTGTCTTTGTTCACCTGGCTTATTTCACTGAGCATAATATCCTCTAGCTCCATTCATGTTGTTGCAAATGGTAGGATCTGTTTTTTTCTTATAGCTGAGTAATATTCCATTGTGTATATGTACCACATCTTCGTTATCCATTCAGGTTGCTTCCATATCTTGGCTACTGTAAATAGTACAGTGATAAACACAGGGGTGCATCTGTCTTTTTCAAACTGGAGTGCTGCACTCTTAGGGTAAATTCCTAGAAGTGGAATTCCTGGGACAAATGGTATTTCTATTTTGAGCATTTTGAGGAATCTCCATACTGCTTTCCACAATGGGTTAACTAATTTACATTCCCACCAGCTGTGTAGGAGGGTTCCCCTTTTTCTGCAACCTCGCCAACATTTGTTGTTTGTCTTTTGAATGGTAGCCATCCTTACTGGTGTGAGATGATATCTCATTGTAGTTTTAATTTGCATTTCTCTGATGACAAGCGATGTGGAGCATCTTTTCAAGTGTCTGTTGGCCATCTGAATTTTTTCTTTAGAAAACTGTCTATTCAGCTCATCTGCCCATTTTTTAATTGGGTTATTTGCTTTATGTTTCTTGAGATGTGTGAGCTATTATACATTTTGGATGTCAACCCTTTATCGGATCTGTCATTTATGAATATATTCTCCCTTACTGTAGGATACCTTTTTGTTCTACTGATGGTGTCCTTTGCTGTACAGAAGCTTTTCAGCTTGATATAGTCCCATTGTTCATTTTTGCTTTTGTTTCCCTTGCCCAGGGAGATATGTTCAAGAATAGGTTACTCATGTTTATGTCTAAGAGATTTTGCCTATGTTTTTTCTAAGAGTTTTATGGTTTCATGACTTATATTCAGGTCTTTGATCCATTTCGAATTTACTTTTGTGTATGGGGTTAGACAGTGATCCAGTTTCATTCTCTTCCATGAAGCTGTCCAGTTTTTCCAGCACCATCTGTTGAAGAGACTGTCATTTCCCCATTGTATTTTCATGGCTCCTTTATCGAATATTAGTTGACCATATATGTTTGGGTTAATATTTGGAGTCTCTATTCTCTTCCATTGGTCTGTGGCTCTGTTCTTGTGCCAGTACCAAATTGTCTTGATTACTGTGGCTTTGTAGTAGAGCTTGAAGTTGGGGAGTGAGATCCCTCCACTTTATTCTTCCTTCTCAGGATTGCTTTAGCTATTCGGTGTCTTTGGTGTTTCATGTGAATTTTTGAACTATTTCTTCCATTTCATTGAAGAATGCTGTTGGTAATTTGATAGGGATTGCAATGAATCTGTATATTGCTTTGGGCAGGATGGCTATTTTGACGATATGAATTCTTCCTAGCCAGGAGCATGGGATGAGTTTCCATTTGTTAGTGACCTCTTTAATTTCTCTTAAGAGTGTCTTATAGTTTTCAGGGTATAGGTCTTTCACTTCCTTAATTAGGTTTATTCCTAGGTATTTAATTCTTTTTGATGCTATTGTGAATGGAATTGTCTTCCTGATTTCTCTTGCTATTAGTTCATTGTTAGTGTATAGGAAAGCCACAGATTTCTGTGTGTTAATTTTGTATCCTTCAACTTTGCTGAATTCCAATATTAGCTCTAGTAGTTTCAGAATGGAGTCTTTGGGTTTTTTCTGTACAATATCATGTCATCTTCAAATAGTGACAGTTTAACTTCTTCTTTTACAATATGGATTCTTTGTATTTCTTTGATATTTTCTAATTGCCGTGGCTAGGACCTCCAGTATTATGTTGAATAACAGTGGGGAGAGTGGGCATCCCTGTCTTGTTCCCAATCTCAGAGGAAAAGCTTTCAACCTCTCGCTGTTCAGTATGATGTTAGCTGTGAGTTTATCATATAAGGCCTTTATTATGTTAAGGTACTTGCCCTCTATGCCCATTTAGTTGAGAGTTTTTATCGTGAATGGATTTTGAATTTTGTCGAATGCTTTTTCAGCATCTATGGAGATGATCATGTGGTTTTTGTCTTTCTTTTTGTTGATGTGGTGGATGATGTTGATGGATTTTTGAATGTTGTACCATCCTTGCATCCCTGGGATGAATCCCACTTGGTTGTGGTGTATGATCCTTTTGATATATTTTTGTATTCGGTTTGCTAATATTTTATTGAGTATTTTTGTATCTATGTTCATCAGGGATATTGGTCTGTAATTTTCTTTTTTGGTTGGGTCTTTGCATGGTTTTGGTATTAGGGTGATGGTGGCTTCATAGAATGAGTTTGGGAGTATTCCCTCCTCTTCTGTTTTTTGGAAAACTTTAAGGAGAATGGGTATGATATCTCCTCTGTATGTCTGATAAAATTCCGAGGTAAAACCATCTGGCCAAGGAGTTTTGTTCTTGGGTAGTTTTTTGATTACTGCTTCAATTTCTTTGCTCGTAATTGGTTTGTTTAGATTTTGTGTTTCTTCCTTGCTCAGTCTTTGGAGTTTGTATTTTTCTAGGAAGTTGTCCATTTCTTCTAGGTTTTCCAGCTTCTTAGCATGTAGGTTTTCATAGTAGTCTCTAATAATTCTTTGTATTTCTCTTGGGTCTGTCTTGATGTTTCCTTTCTCATTTCTGATTCTGTTGATGTGTGTTGATTCTCTTTTTCTCTTAAGTCTGTCTACAGGCTTATCTATTTTATTTATTTTCTCAAAGAACCAGCTCTTGATTTCATTGATTTTTTTCTGTTGTTTTATTCTTCTCAATTTTGTATATTTCTTCTCTGATCTTTATTATGTCCCTCTATCTGCTGACCTTAGGCCTCATTTGTTCTTCTTTATCCAATTTTGATAACTGTGACGTTAGACTATTCATTTGGGTTTGCTTTTCCTTCTTTAAATATGCCTGGATTGCTATATACTTTCCTTTTAAGACTGCTTTTGCTGTATCCCACAGTAGTTGGGGCTTTGTGTTGTTATTTGTTTCCATATATTGCTGGATTGATCCACTGACTATTTAAAAGCGTGTTGTTAAGCCTCCCTGCATTTGTGAGCCTTTTTGATTTCTTTGTACAATTTGTTTCTAGTTTTATACCTTTGTGGTCTGAAAAGTTGGTTATTACGATTTCAGTCTTTTGGAATTTACTGAGGCTCCTTTGTGGCCTAGTATGTGGTCTATTCTGGAGAATGTTCCATGTGCACTTGAAAAGAATGTGTATCCTGTTGCTTTTGAATGTAGGATTCTATAGATGTCTATTAGCCCCATCTCTTCTCGTGTGTTGTTCAGTGCCTCTGTGTCCTTACTTGTTTTCTGTGTGGTGGATCTGTCCTTTGGAGTGAATGGTGTGTTTAAGTCTCCTAAAATGAATGCATTGTATTCTATTTCCTCCTTTAGTTCTGTTAGTATTTGTTTCATATATGCTGGTGCTCCTGTGTTCGGTGCATATATATTTATAATGGTTATACCCTCTTGTTGTACTGAGCCCTTTATCATTATGTAATGTCCTTCTTTATCTCTTCTTACTTTCTTTGTTTTGAGGTCTACTTTGTCTGATACTATTACTGCAACACCTGATTTTTTCTCTCTATTGTTTTCATGAAATACCTTTTTCCATCCCTTGACTTTTTGTCTGTGCATGTCTTTGGGTTTGAGGTGAGTCTCTTGTAAGCAGCATATAGATGGGTCTTGTTTTTTCTCCATTCAGTGTCTCCATGTGTTTTGATTGGTGCATTCAGTCCATTTGCATTTAAGGTGATTATTGATAGGTATGTGCTTATTGCCATTTCAGGCTTTAGATTTGTGGTTACCAAAGGTTTCAAGTTACTTTCTTTACTATCTAAGAGTCTAACTTAACTCACTTAGTATGCTGTTATAAACAAAATGTAAAGGTTCTTTTCTATTTCACCTCCTTTTTCTTCCTTCTTCATTCTCTATATATTAGGTATCGTATTCTATACTTTTTCTCTATCCCTTGATTGGCTTTGGGGATAGTCTATTTAATTTTGCACTTGCCTCGCAATCAGCTGCTCCACCCTCCCTACCATGATTTTAGTACCTCTGGTGACAGCTATTGAACCCTAGGAACACTTCCATCTACAACAGTCCCTCCAAAATAGACTGCAGAGATGGTTTGTGGGAGGTAAACTCTTTTAGCTTTTGCTTATCTTAAATTGTTTAATCCCCCATTCAAATTTAAATGATAATCTTGCCAGATAAAGTAATCTTGTTTCCAGGCCCTTCTGCTTCATGGCATTAAATACATCATGCCACTCCCTTCTGGCCTGTAAGGTTTCTGCTGTGAAGTCTGTTGTTAGTCTGATGAGATTCCCTTTGTATGTGATCTTTTTTCTGCCTCTGGCTGCTTTTAACAGTCTGTCCTTATCCTTGATCTTTCCCATTTTAATTACTATGTGTCTTGGTGTTGTCTTCCTTGGGTCCCTTGTGTAGGGGGATCTGTGGTTCTCCATGGCCCGAGAGACTATCTCCTTTCCCAGATTGGGGAAGTTTTCAGCAACTACCTCTTCAGAGACACTTTCTATCCATTTTTCTCTCTTTTCTTTTTCTGTTATCCCTATAATGTGAATATTGTTCTGCTTGGATTGATCACACACTTCTCTTAATATTCCTTCATTTTTAGAGATCCTTTTTTCTCTCTGTGCCTCAGCCTCTTTGTATTCCTCTTCTCTAATTTCTATTTCATTTATTGTCTCCTCCTCTGTATCCAACCTGCTTCTAATACCCTCCATTGTGCTCTTCAACGATTGGATCTCTGAACTGAATTCATTCCTGAGTTCTTGGATGTCTTTCCGTACCTCCATTAGGATGTTGATTATTTTTATTTTGAACTCCCTTTCAGGAAGTGTCACTAGGTCCTTATCACTTAAATCTTTCTCGGGAGTTGTATCAACAATTTTACTCTTGACAAGGTTCCTTTGGCATTTCATGTTTGTATATGGCGCCCTCTAGTGTCTAGAAGCTCTATTCTGGAGCTGCTGAGTCCCTGAAGCAATGTCAGGGGTTGCAGGGGAACAGTTCTGGGGGTAGGAAAGAGCTCTTCCCTTCCTCCTGACCCCTGTGCCTGTCTCCACTGCCTGAGCCAATGGGCTGGGCACACAGGTATAAGTTTTTGTCCTAGAGCAGCCATATATGGATCCCCGCTTTCCACTAGCAGCTGGAATCCCAGTCTCCCCAGAAACTCCAATTGTATTAACTTTCCAACCCAATAGTTATGCGAGTCTCATGAAAGCACCATGAAATGCAGGCCTACGCTCCCAGCACAGGTCTCCAGAGCTGGGTATTCAGCAGTTCCAAGCCTTCCACTACCTCCCTGATCCGCTTCTCCTCCTCCCACCAGTGAGCTGGGGTGGGGGAGGCACTTGGGTCCCACAGAGCCACATCTCTGGTACATTACCCTGTTTCGGCAAGGTCTGCTCTTTTCTCCAGGTGTGTGCAGTCTGACGCATCCTCTTTACCGTTGCTCTCTCAGGATTAGTTGTGCCAATTAAATTTTCTAATTGTATCCAGTTTTAGGAGGAAGCCTGTGTCTCTCCTCTCATGCTGTCATCTTTAATCTACACTTTTCAGGTGTTTGATTCTTTTTGATGCAATTGTAAATGCATTTGTTTTTCTGATTCCTCTTTCTACTAGTTCACTTTTAGTATGTAGGAATGCAACAGACTTATTTATTAATTTTGTATCCTGCAACTTTTCTGAATCCAATTATTAGTTCTAATAGCTTATTTATTTATTTATTTATTTATTTTGGTATCATTAATCTACAATTACATGAAGAACATTATGTTTACTAGGCTCCCCCTTTCACCAAGTCTGCCCCACATACACTTTCACAGTCACTATCCATCAGCCTAGTAAGATGCTGTAAAATTACTACTTATCTTTTTTGTGTGTGGAGTCTTTAGGATTTTCTGTGTATATTATGTCATCTGTGATTAGTGACAGTTTAACTTCCTTACCAATTTGGATGCGTTTTTTCTCTTTTTGTTGTCTGATTGCTGTGGCTAGGACCTCCAATATTATGAGTGAAGATAGTTAGAGTGAACATCCTTGTCTTGTCTTATTCCTGATCTTACAGGAAAAGCATTCAGATTTTGTCTTTGAATATGATGTTAGATGTGGGTTTGTTATATATGGCCTTTATTAAGTTGAGGTACATTCCCTCTATACCCATTTTTTTGAGAGTTATCATAATATCTCATTTGGTTTTTATCCTTCTTTTTGTGAATGTGATGTATGATATTGTTGGATTTACAAGTATTGTACCATCCTTGCATACCTGGGATAAATCCCACTTGATCATGATGGAAGATCTTTTTGACGTATTTTTGAATTAGGTTTGCTAATATTTTATTGAGTATTTTTGCATGATTATATATCAGGGATATTTCTCCAGAATTTTCTTTTTTTATAGTGTCTTTGTCTCTGGTAGTGATGCTGGCCTTATAGAATGAGTTTAGAAGTATTCTCTCTTCTACTTTCTGGAATACTTTAAGAGGGATGGGTATTATCTCTTCTTTAAATGTTTGGTAGAATTTGGCTGTGAAGCCACCTGGACATTAATTTTTGGTTTTTGGGAGTTTTTTGACTACCAATTCAATTTAATTGCTGTTAATTTGTTCAGATTTTCTCTTTCTTCCAGGGTCACTCTAACAAGGTTGCATTTTTCTAGAAATTTGTCCATTTCTTCTAGTTTGTTCAATTTATTGGTATATATATAATTTTTCATAGCATTCTCTATTAATTATTTATATTTCTGTGGTGGCCATTATGATTATTCCTTCTTCATTGCCGATTTTGCTTATGTGTGTATACACTCTTATTTTCTTGACAAGTCTGGCTAAGGACTTATCTGTTTCATTTATTGTCTCAGATTACCAGCTCCTGATTTCACAGATTTTTTTCTATTGTTTTATTTTTCTCTATTTTATTTATTTCTGCTCTGATCTTTATTATGTTTCTCCTTCTAGTAAATTTGGGCATCATCTGTTCTTCTTTCTCTAGTTTCTTTAATTGTAGTTTTAGATTGTTTACCTGGGATTGTTCTTTGTTTTTGAGGCAAGACTGCATTGCTGTGTACTTCCCTCTTAGAACTGCCTTTGCAGCATCTGACAGATTTGGAGCTATTGAATTTTTGTTTTCATTTGTCTCCATGTATTACTTGATTTCTGCTTTATTTGTTCATTGCTCCATTGATTATTTGGAAGCATGTTGTTTAGCATCCATGTGTGTGCAGGATTTTTTGTGGATTTTTTTCATGGTTTATTTCTAGTTTCATACCATTGTTATCTAAGGTGTACACTTGAAAAAAATGTGTATCCTGCTGCTTTTCAGTGGAATGTTCTGAGCTATCTGTTAAGTCCATCTGACCTAATGTATAGTTCAGTGCCTGTTTCCTTATTTATTTTCCCTCTGTTTGATATGTCTATTGATGTGTATGGTGTGTTAAAGTTTCCTAAGATGAATGTGCAGTATATTTCCCCCTTTAAGTCTATTAGTATTTGTTATACATATTTAGGTGCTCCTAATTTGTGTGCATAGGTATTTTTAATGGTTATATTCTCTTGTTGGATTGACTTATTTATCATTATGTAATGTCCTTCCTTGTATCTTATTACTTTCTTTGTTTTGAAATCTGTTTTATCTGAAATAAGTATTGCTATTCCTGTCTTTTTTTTTACTATTATATGCATGAAATATCTTTTTCTATTCCTTCAGTTTTAATCTTTATGTGTCTTTGTCTGAAATGAGTCTCTTGTAGGCAGCACGTAGATGGGTCTTTTTCTAAATCTTCTGGCATATTCTATCTTTAGATTGGTATATTCAGTCCATTTACATTTAAGGTGATTACTGAAAGATATGTACTTATTGTCATTTTATGAATTGTTTTCTGGTTGGTTGTACAAAGGAGGTTGTTCCTTTCTTCCTCTATTATACAATTATTTTGTGATTTAATGGTTTTCTTTAGTGCTATGATTGGATTTCTTTTTTAACATTTTTTGTGTTATCATTTTTAGGATTTTTATTTTGTGGTTTTCAAAGGTTCAAGGACAGTTTCCTTAGTATATAACAGGCTATCTCAGATTGCTGATTACTGTATTTTGAACACAATGTAAAGGTACTTTTATCCTTTTTGTTCTTCCTCCTCCACTCTTTTGTATTAGATATCATAATCTGCATTTTTTATGTGTCTACTGACTGATTTTGTGTATAGTAGATTTTATTTATTTTGTTTTAATTTCAGAATTGATTTATAATTAGTTGGTGTACTACCTTTAAAGTGGGTTTATTTTTACTGGCAAAATTTATTTAGCCTTAGGGATACTTCCATCTAAAGCAATCCTTTTATCATATCCTGTAGGTCTGGCTTAGTAGTGATGGATTTTTTATTTCTCTGAGATTGTTTAATCCACACTTCATATTTAGATAATAATCTTGCCAGGTAGAGGATTCTTGGTTGGAGGTCCTTCTGTTTCATTCTATTAAGTATATTATGACACTCCCTTCTGGCCTATAAAGTTTCTGCTGAGAAGTCTGCTGATAGCCTGATAGGATTTCCTTTTAAGTAATATATTTCGTCTCTCTGCCTGCTTTCAATACACTCTCTTCATCCTTTATTTTTTAGTTATTATATGTCTTGGTGTTCCTTTTGTTAGGGACTCTCTGCCCTTCCATGACCTGAGTGTATGTTTCCTTCCACAGATTAGGGAACTTTTCAACAATTATTTCCCAAAATAGTCTTTCTATGCCTTGGTCTCTCTCTCCATCTTCTGGCATCCCTATTTTGCAAATATTGTTTCATTTGGATTAGTCACATAAATCTCTTCATTCTCCCATTCCTAGAGATCCTTTTTCTCTTTTCTCTTCTGTTTCATTTTGTTCCTGTTCTCTCATTTCCTTCTCATCCACTGTTTCCTCTACCTGCAGTAATCTACTCTTAAATCCCTCCATTGTGTGTTTCATTTCAGATACTATATTCTTAAGCTCTGAGTTGCTCTTTTGCAAGTCATATTTCCTTATTGAAGTCGTCTATGAGATCTTGAATATTTTTCTGTAAATCAGTGAGCATGTTTATGAATTAAAAAAAAAATCTTCATCAAGAAAATTGGTGATCTCCATTTCACTCAGTCCTTTATTTTGTCCTGTCCTTTGGTTTTGTTTGGAACATATTCTTCCACTGTCTCATTTTGTCAGGATTTCTGTATTTCTTCCTTTGTATTAGGTGTGTCTGCTATGTTTTCTGGTCTATAGAATAATAGCTTCATGAAGAATACATTTTATAGTGTCCAGAAGCTCAAGATTATTTGCTCTCCAATACCTGTCTTTATTCTACAGTAGCCCCAGCTGTGCAGTGGGTGGGGCCAACCTTCTGTCTGGCTTCTGTAGAGCTCTGAGTCTGTGTCAGCTGTGTGCTTCAGTTGCTGCCTTTCTGATCAGCACAGAAGTCTCTTCTGGGTTTGCTTGGTGTGGGGCTTCCTTCTACCTGCCCCTCAGCAATGGCAGGGCTGCAGGGTTAGTGCAGTGGGCAAGCTGATGTGTGGCTCTGCCTCGACCATATTGACAACAGAGGACTTGGACACTCATGGGGAGGTAGCAGCTTTTCGGGTGGCTCATGCAGGCACCTCTTCAGGCGGCTGAAGCAGAACCAGGAATGCTGGGGTTCTTCCTCTGCCTGCCTAGCAATAAAGTCTGATGTAGATGCTGGTCCTGAGTGGAAAGTTGATGGCACTGTGTACAGAGAAGAGCCTCATGGCTGTGTTGCCAGTGAGGGGGATGGAGCATTCTGGGGCTCCCAAGAGTTCCCAAACTGTTGGGCTGAGAGAGGTCTGAGGAGAGATCTATGTCCAACCTTCAGCCCTCTTATACCCCTTCTGCTGATCAAAAGTCTTTAAAACTGATGCCTCTGCTTTTGGTCCTAGTACTAGTGGAGTGTGCCTGTCCTCCACAAGTGACTGGAGTCTCAGCCTCCCACAGTGTTCCATCTGTTCCTGGTGTCCTGCCTTGCTAATCAGAAGAAACCAATGTAATGTGGACTCATGCTCTTGAAGTAGATCTCCAAAGCACATGTGCAACAATCCTGGACTCATACACCCTTCCTACTCTGTCCCTCTCACTCCTGCCCATAGGCTGGGATAGGGGGAGGGTTTGGGTCACACTCAATCATGTCTCTGCCACTTTGCCCTTTTTTTGTGAGGTATTCTTTTTTCTCCAGGTGTAGGTGGTCTTTGTTCAGTACTCAAGTTTTCAGGTTTAGTTGTACATCCTGCATTTACTTCTTTTCTGTGCTTTTGGAAGGAGGTTTTCACCTTGCCTTCTACTCCAGAATTTTTTTCTCCCTAAATCTTAATTTTTAATAGCTTAAAAATAATGTAAATGCTATGGTTTAGTTTTAAAAGATTTAATTAGTTAACTCCTGTATATTAATCTAAATCTGTATATTATCTCAAAAATTCATGGAATTCCAAATGCTCCATCTTCTCCTTGATGCCAAAGCTGATTACCACCCTTGTCCTTAATCCAAACATTTTCCTTAAAATGGTATATTGAGAGGGAGACCCCATGATTCAGAGCCAACATCAGAGAAGACAAATTGAAGAAAAATGTATTTTAGTGTATACAGAATCTCCATCCAGAATCAGGGATGGTAATGTGACAGGCTATTGTATCATTAAATTTTCCTTTATCTGTAACTATTCATGTTCACAGGGTTACTATCGGTAAAACAAGTCCCCTGTGCTATGCCACCTCGCCCATCATCTAGGAAGATGACATGGCTCACTCACCTAGATATTATCAGGTAACAGTATAAGTTCACAGATCCATTTTCATCCTTGGGTGATGGATGAAGTTGGGGTTTTGCTCCCTGCATGGGCAGTGAGATGGAACCACTCATGAGCCTGTGGAAGACACTATTTTGTTTTTCTCATCACTGATATTAGTACATTAGTCTTAAGGGATGTAGCGGAAGCTCTTAGAGTCTCTGTGGCTTTAGGGGATGAATTCCCATGAACCTAATTAATGAGGTATCCTTTTTGTTTCCCTACTTCTTGGGAGATTTAGTTCTCTGAAGGTAGGAGTAAAAAATAGAATACACATTTGTGCTAATTTTAACCTTTGGGAGATGTCTCTGGAGTTCTAAGTTCATTTCTTTGGAATTTCTCATTGGATTCCTTCCCAGGAAGAGGTTATCTCCTTTTAGATGTGATATTTAGCATGCAGGTTACTCCCTAATGTTTTTCCCATCCATGTCTGGGATACATTTTCTTCTGCAAAGAACTAAAGTACACAGGTGGACCTCCCAGTGTTGTGAAAATATTTCTGATCACATCCAATCATACACAAGCTCACCACTGTATTTTTTGTCATGATTTCCATGTTGATTAGTTGGTAATAAGACCAGAATAAAGGGAATATGTTCCCTATTAAGAGTGCATAGGGAGGGAGGCTTCTAAAATGTTCTCACAAGCATGGGTTTTTGGAGTGTCTACACAAGTTGTGGTCACAAGGTGAAGAAACTGGTCATCAGCCTTTTAGAAGGGAGGAGGATTTGTTGGATAACTGGCTTCTATATAGTGCTCAAAGTTTATTTCCTAATATTTCATCCATAGAAAAATATATACAAAGAATTATATTATTAGCTATAAAAGGACTTTAAAACTCAAACCAGTGACAGTGGTTGCATGCGTGTCAATCATTTGCAGTAGGCGGGATACACCTTTTGGTAGATTTCTACCCTGTGAATTGCAAGTTGTGCATTCATGCTGCAGAAGTATCCAGTCTATTTGGGGAGATTAGTAGAGCAGAGGGAAAACCTTTTTGAGTAGGAGCCACTGAAGTCCAGATCAAAAGGATGAAGTGCTGTTATCCAAATGAGTTGACAGATGTGCATATTAGGCAGAATCATCATTCATGAATCCATTTCTCATCCCTTCACCAATAAAGATAATGTTGTAATTTGCTTAACTAGATTGTCAACTTACAAAATTCTCTGCAACAAATAAGAAACTGAAGTTTTTTGAGTCAGAGATAACCATCTGGGATTGACCTCAATAATTCAAAACCATTCCCTAATTTTGACTACCTAGACAATACACCCAATCCTTTTATTTAAATGCTGAAGCTGATGTTATGATGATGATTATATATTGCTAATCCACTGGGTCCAGAGGGAAATGATGCTCAAGAACTTTAATGGAGCAAAAAGATTGTCACTGAGAGATACATTGGAAAATCGATAAAAAATGAGTTACAATATTCACATGCTTTCTATGGGACTTCACATTGCCAACAAATGAATACACACAAGATTTTTATTCGTTAGTACCTTACACAGTGTCCAGCAACTTTGGTTTTTCATATTTGTTAAATTAAATATTAAAACTCCTTTGATAAAGTGTTCAATTGTTAAAGGATTCTTCAGCAATTTGTTTACTCAAGGAGCAGAGACAAAGTGAAATCTCTGTCCTTTCTAGTAGACAACAGACACAGGGTGAGGAATAGCTTTCTCATAGACAGCTATGCCTTGACTGTACTCTGGCTGTAGAGAGCATTTTGGAATCTTTGGGGCATATTCCAGAATTCACTTTTTTCCTTGGCAGAGCTCCATCCATATATTCCATACTACATGAATGGGCCATGGGCTGAGAAAACACATGTGGACACAGCCTGCAGCAGAGCCTGAGTTCAGCATGGCTTAAATAATTAATGCTGGTGCCTAACATCTGTAAATAATGCTGATACCCAATATCTTCAAATTCATATGCTTTGTATCCCATACTCTTTTAATGTTATGGACTTTGCTTGTTTGGCATATTTTAGAATTTAATAAATATAGCCCTTATATATTGCGAATGGGAAGGTAAAATGGCATGTCAACTGTGGAAAAGAGTTTAGCATTTCCTCAAAATTTAAACACAGCATCAACATATGATCCATAAATTTCATTCCTTGGCATATATCTCAAATAATTAAAACCAGGTATTCAAATATATGTGCAAAGAAGTTCATAGCATCACTATTCACAGTAACCAAATGGTGGAAATGCCCATCATCTCTTGAGTTCCCATCCAAGTTTTCAACCAAATATCTATCAACTGATGAATGGGTAATGACTTTTGGTATGTCCATGTGGCCAAATATTATTTAAAAATAAAAAATGAGAATAAAATGCTGACACAGCCTATTGTGTGGGCAAACCTTGAAAATATTATGCTAAGTGAAAGAAGGTAGATACAAATATCACATGATTCCTTTATATGGAATATCCAGAATAAGAGAATCCATAGACACAAACAAAATATTACTGATTTTTCACAGGGTTGGGGAGGGGAGATTGGAAAGTGATATTTTAACATGTAATGAGCTTCCTTTGAGTGTGATGAAATGTTTTGGAACTAAATAGACATGATAGCTGCACTGCATTGTGATTAAACTGCTACATAATCTACACTTTGCAATCAATTTTATGTTAGGTGAATTTCATCTCTAAGTAAATCAATGACATCACACTGTATAAATCATTCAGCAAGTTATTTTTTTCATACATAATTATGGTTTCAAAATGTACCCATGTTTTTACACCTAATTGTAGATCAGAAGTTGGAAGACTGTAGCCTGTGGGCTAATGTATTTATCTTGTAACTTTTTCTCAAACAATGTTGATGGATTATTTGCATCATACTCCCTGGGCAGTCCTTTATTTGTTCAAAAATCAGAACGAAAACCAGAAGTCGAGCAGTTTGCATTTTACAATTTACTCAATTGCCACTAAAAGTAAGATATTTTATTTTTAGCAGAATCTGAATTACTTAGAATTATTTCCAGTGGGCTGAAGTTATTATTTTCTACCTCATTTGAAGAATATTGGACCTCAAGATGCAGAGGTGTGATCAATCTTGGCTGTTTTAACTTTATCTTTAAGGAAGGAGGGCAAGTAGGGATGGTTAATGAGATCAAGTCCAGAATTAGAGTTTCAGCCAAACCTAGGGGTAAGTGATGAACTGCTTTCTCTATTTTTTTTTATATATTTGCATTGAAGTATAGTTCATATAAAAAATTATATTGGCTTCAAGTATACAGCATAGTGATTAACAGTTATATATATTTTAAATCCTCACCCCAAGTAGTGTGGTTACCATCTGTCAACACATAAAGATGTTACAGAACCGTTGACTATATTCTCCATGCTACACTTTTATCCCTGTGACTAATTTATATTTAAATTGAGATTTTGTGCCTCTTTATCCTTTTTGCCAGTTTAACCAACTCTCCCCATTCCATCCCCCATGGTAACTACCAGTTACTTCTAAGTGTCTATGACTCCACTGCCATTTTGTTAACTTTTTTTTGTTTTGATTTTAGATTCCACATATAAGTGAAATCATATGTATCTGTCTTTCTCTACCAGGCTTATTTTACTTAGCATAATACCCTCCAGGTCCATCTGTGCTGTCACAGATGTGAACTGCCTTGTCTAAACACGCCAAATTAGAATAAATGAATAAAATAGAAAAGGTATGTATAGTCTCAGGAAAAGGATATTTTTATTTATCAAAACCATGTTTTTATTATTCCTACTGTTTCTTCCTTCCCGATGTTCCAAGATTACTCCTTTTTAAAATTAAAGTTTAATGTATTTTATAAAAAAAATAATAAGATAGTTACATTTCTCTATTTTTTCATTAAACATAAGAATATTAAATTATACTACCTACAAAATTTTATCAATAAAAACAATACATACAAAATTGAGTAATGGAATATCCCAGATAGGTACATTTATGTTTTGGTATATTTGCAAAATAGTATGTTATCAAACAAAAATTTCAACGTATTTCTACTAACATAAGGAAAGTCTAATGATGAATGATCCTAGTGCTAAAAAGTAACAGAATATCTCATCCTGAAGTTTTTATTTGGAAAGTTTTTAACTAGATAGATATTAGGCCTTTGTATATGATTATTCAGGCTATTTATCCCTTCATAGTAATGTTTGGTAATTCATTTCTTGCAATGTGTTGGCCAATTCCATGTATCATATATGGTCATATATTTTCCAAAATGTTCTGTTTTTACCTCTTCAATGTCTAAATGTTAAATGATGGTGTATCATCTTTCATTTATGACATTGGTAATTTGTCTTTAAAAATGATAAGAAAATTTGTAACACCAATATGATATGATGTATGTATTTATGATATTATGTAATAATATCTGAGGACCTTATATGAAACAGACTCAGAGCAGCTTGCAAATATTCATGGATGCTGAAAATGTGATGACTAGTTTCTTCATCACCAATGACCCTAAGATGTATGGACACTTCCGGAGATCATGGCTGTGAGGTATGTGAAACCACCCTGTAAGATTCTCTCACTATTCCCTTCTATGGAATAACTTTCCCTTTTGATAGGTCTACTGTCAACTAATTGCAATGGAAGCTATCTAACACACACACACATATGTTAACATGTGTTGGTGTTTTTATGCTTGGGAGTATTTTTGCAGTATCCTGATACCAGCTAATGATGGTCAATTGTTTTGTTTATTTCTTTGGAGAAGGAGAGACACCCCAGAGATGGATATAGCAGTACATCAGAGACAACATGCACTCTAAAGATCATCTCCAAAAATAGATGGGCTTTTTGTGGGAAAAAAAGAGTCCAGTGAGACAGAGGAACTATAAAAATATCAACAGCTGTGTCCCAAGTGTCAAAATTAGCAAAGCAGTTTGTATGTTTTTTCTTTCTTAGCTTTCACAGAGTGAAATTTCTCAGGATTTAGAAAGACAATGAATATTTTATTTAATTAAGTTATATGGGAATTCAGCACTTAAAGCTGAATACTGAAGAGTGATCTCTTTCCCTATTAATTAGGTTCTATGGAAATTCAGCACTTAAAGCTTAATACTGAAAATATCTCTTTTTCATATATCTGTGTGAGAATACCACGAGCTCAGGTGATGATGAAATGTAAGTTTGTCTTCGAGCCAGAGGAGTGGTTCCAACTCCCAGCCCTTTTTGGGGACAGAGACTCTAACTTCATGCATCATGTCAAGAAGAAACTGGACACTGAACTCAAGATTCATCTCTGATCAATTCTAGTGAGACACCACTTTGCAGATATGGCATTTTAAATGATAGTCACTTTAGGACCATCAACAGGGTAACAGACAAAGTAAAGTCTAGTGATGTAGAGTCCTGACAAGTTACCTTCCCTGATTCTACTGGGAAATAATGGAGACTTAAATATCTTTTTCCTTCAATTTCTATTATGCAGATTTGGCTCTCAGTTATGGAGTCTCTCTCTACCAACATTTGCTTGTGTTTCCCTGCTTCTCCTTTCTCCATCATCAATGGAAGTACTGTCTAATCTTGTTGCACCATTTGTCCTTTTAGTCAATCAGCAAATATTTATTCAGTAATTAATTCTCATTAGACACTAACTATATTATATTATGTATTTGAAGGAAAGCCCAAGAAATTGTTCCTTCTCCCAAGGAACTAAGTTTGAACAGGGTAAGATATATATAATTCAATACACAGAGCACCCTTGCAGGAACAGGAATCCTGTTGAAGTATATCAAAAAGTAGTCAACCTGGTAAAGCTAATGAGGTTCATAGACAAGCTTATAGCTGTACTAAAACTTGAAGGAGGAGTAGAATTCTTCCATGTGGAGAAGGGGGGAAAGCATATAACAGCCAAAACAACGCTCAGAGAACTAAATATAGGAATTGATAAAACTGTGAAGTGTACTTAAGAAATAACAAACAACTCTATTTTAAATGAATCATAATCTAGATTTAATAAGATGTCCAGGAGATCTACACACATTAAATTAAATACTGTGAAGTGTTATATCTCCCCCACTCCCACAACACAAAAGCTACTTATGGCCCTTTGAAACGCCAGGTACAGATCCCTTGCTGAGGATGTCATGGCAGAACACTGCTGCCTCCACACAGCAAGGCTGGTGTCCTGCAGGTCCTGAGGCAGAACATACCGGGGTGCTCCTTCTATCTGAATTGGGAGATCTAAATCTCTTGTTCTGGTTAACAAATGGTCTGGGGTTGCTCTGCAACAATATGCAGCTAATGGTCATATAGTCATCCTCCTAGCCCATGTGGCATATATAATTTTCATTCTATATCTTTGTTCCCAGTAAATACCCACATGGCCATTTTATAGCAGCAGAAATTGAGGCTCAGAGAGACCAAGGGACCACAGCCAGTGATCTAGGCATCTTCTTGGAACCCTGGACACAAGGGTCTTTGTAGTGGGTCAAATAGTAATCCACAAAAGATATATCCATGTCCTAAGCCCTGTACCTTTGAATGTGACTTTATCTGGGAAAGTTAAGATGCAAATTTAAGGATACAGACATGAGATCATCCTGAATTTAAAGTGGGCCCTAAATACAATGATAAGTGACTTTATCAGAGAAAGGCAGAAGGGATTTGAGACATAGGGGAAAATAAAAAAGTTATTTTAGTGAAGATGAAGATATAGTCATGCATTTGAAAGTTAAGGAATGCCAAATTTTGCCAATGGGCAGCAAAAGCTATTTAGTAGTTAAGGAAGAGACCTATCCCCAGAGCTTCCAGATGGAATGAACCATGAAGACACCTTAACTTCAGACTTCTGGTTTCCATATCTGTGAGAGAATTTCTGTTGTTTTAAGCCACCCAGTGTGCAGTAATTTGTTATGGAAGCCTAGAAAACCAGTGTTTTACTACTGTGTTTCAGGAATACCTAGAGAAGATAATGCCTTCATCTTCCAAAGCAGAAGCCCTTGGAAGTATATATGAAGGGATGACCAGTTATACTTGTGCATTTTTGGACATCAGAAAACCAGAACAATTCCCAGGATGGGTGCTCCAAATATTTTCTACACAGGAGCTTAAATGGTTTAAACATATCAATGAAATGTCAATTTTAGATGGACAAAGTCAGCTGAGTTAGAGTACAAAATAGGTGCATTCCATGGGATCACAAGTGTCAGAACTGGAGCCAACATTGGGAAGCCTTGTGGTATATGCATGTTCTTAACAGAAATGGAGTAGAAAGTAGGCAGGATTCAAACGTGTCTGTCTTGAATTTGGGCATACCTTTGCCACTTACTACCTGTGTGACCTTGAACTAGTCACACCACATCTCATTGTCATGTCTTTAAATGGAGGTAACCCCATTTGGTCTAAGACTGTTGGAGGTTTAACTAAGTGACATGAAAAGTGCCTGGCAGCAGGTCTTTGAGAGCCATGGGGAGGTTCCAGGAACTGGCAGGCCATGCCCTGACTGAGGGTACATTGTATTCCCTGTGATTCTTTTTTTATTAAGGTATTATTGATATACACTCTTATGAAGGTTTCACATGAAACAACAACGTAGTTACTACATTTACCCATATTATCAAGTCCCCATCAGTACAGCAAGATACCACAGATCCCCTATTGGCCTTCTCTGTGCTACACTGGTCTCCCTATAATCCTCCACACCATGTGTACTAAACATAATACCCCTCAATCCCCTTCTTCCTCCCTCCCCACCTGTGTCCCACACCCCACCCCTTTGGAAATCTCTAGTTCCTTCTTGGAGTCTCTGAGTCTGATCCTATTTTGATTCTTCACTTTTGTTTCATTGTTATACTCCACAGATGAAGGAAATCATTTGGCCCTTGTCTTTCTCAGCCTGGTTTATTTCACTGAGCATAATGTCTTCCAGCTCCATCCGTGTTGCTGCAAATGGCAGGATTCGTTTCTTTCTTATGGCTGAATAGTATTCCATTGAGTATATATACACCCTCTCTTCTTTATCCACTCATCTACTGATGGACACTTAGGCTGCTTCCAAATATGGGCTATTGTAAAAAGTGCAGTGATAAACATAGGGGTCTTTTTGAATCTGAGAAGTTGTATTCTTTGGATAAATTCCAAGGAGTGGGATTCCCAGGTCAAATGGTACTTCTATTTTTAGTTTTTTTGAGGAACCTCCATATTGCTTTCCACAATGGTTGAACTAGCTTACATTCCCACCACCAGTGTAGCAGGGTTCCCCTTTCTCTGCATCCTCACAAACATTTGTTGTTCTTAGTCTTTTCAATGTTGGCCATCCTTACTGGTGTGAGGTGATATCTCATTGTGGTTTTAATTTGCATTTCCCTGATTAGTAATGTGGAGCATCTTTTCATGTGTCTGTTGGACATCTGAATTTCCTCTTTGAAGAAGTGTCTCTTCATACCCTCTGCCCATTTTTTAATCAGGTTATTTGCTTTCTGGATGTTGAGGAATGTACGTTCTTTATATATTTTGGATGTTAACCCCTTGTTGGATATGTCATTCTCCCATACTGTAGGATGCCTTTTTGTTCTGTTGATGGTGTCCTTAGCCATACAAAAACTTTCTAATTTGATGTAGTCCCATGAGTTCATTTTTTCTTTTGTTTCCTTACTCAAGGAGATGCATTCAGGAAGAAGTTGCTTATGTTTATATTCAGGAGATGTTTGCCTATGTTGCCTTCTTAAAGTTTTATGCTTTCATGACTTACATTCAGGTCTTTAATTCATTTCGAGTTTACTTTTGTGTATGGGGTTAAACAACAATCCAGTTTCATTCTCTTCCATTTATCTGTGGATATTTGCCAACAACAGCTGTTGAAGAGGCTTTCATTTCCCCATTGTATGTCCATGGCTCCCTCATCATATACTAATTGACCACATACTGTTGGGTTTGTATCAGGCCTTTCTAGCCTGTGCCATTGGTCTATGGATCTGTTCTTGTACCAGTACCAAATTGTCTTGATTACTGTGGCTTTGTAGTAGAGCTTGAAGTTGGGGATCAAAATTCCCCCCACTTTATTCTTCCTTCTCAGGATTGCTTTGGCTATTTGGGGTCTTTTGTGGTTCCACATGAATTTTTGAACTATTTGTTCCAGTTTGTTGAAGAACGCTGTTGGTAATCTGATTGGGATTGCATTGAATCTGGAGATTGCTTTGAGCAGGATGGCCATTTTGACGATATTAATTCTTCCTAGCAAAGAGCATTGGATGAGTTTCCATTTGTTAGCGTCCTCTTTAATTTCTCTTAGGATTGTCTTGTAGTTTTTAGTGTATAGGTCTTTCACTTCCTTGGTTAGATTTATTCCTAGGTATTTTATTCTTTTTGATGCAATTGGGAATGTAATTGTTTTCCTGATTTCACTTTCTCTTAGTGCATTGTTAGTGAGTAGGAAAGAAACATTTCTGTGTATTAATTTTGTATCCTGCAACTTTGCTGAATTCTGATATTAGTTCTAGTAGTTTTGGAGTGGAGTCTTTAGGTTATTTTATGTACAATATCATATCATCTCCAAATAGTGGCAGTTTGACTTCTTATTTACCAATCTGGATTCCTTGTATTTCACTGTTTTGTCTAATTGCCATGGCTAGGACCTCCAGTACTATGTTGAATAACAGTGGGAAGAGTGGGCATCCCTGTCTTGTTCCCGATCTTATAGGAAAAGCTGAAAAGCTTTCAGTTTCTCACTGTTCAGTATGATGTTGGCTGTTAGTTTATCAAATATGGCCTTTATTATGATGAGGTACTTTCCCTCTATACCCATTTTCTTGAGAGTTTTTATCATGAATGGATTTTGAATTTTGTTGAATGCTTTTTCAGCATCTATGGAGATGACCATGTGGTTTTTATCCTTTTTGTTTATGTGGTAGATGATGTTGATGGATTTTTGAATGTTGTACCATCCTTGCATCCCTGAGATGAATCCCTCTTGGTCATGGTGCATGATCCTCTTGATGTATTTTTGAATTCGTTTGCTAATATTTTGTGGAGTATTTTAGCATCTATGTTCATCAGGGATGTTGGTCTGTAGTTTTCTTTTTTGGTGGGGTCTTTGCCTAGTTTTGGTATTAGGGTGATGTTGGCTTCATAGAATCAGTTTGGGAGTATTCCCTCCTCTTCTATTTTTTGGAAAACTTTAAGGAGAATGGGTATTATGTCTTCTCTAGATGTCTGATAAAATTCCTTGGTAAATCCATCTGGCCCAGGGGTTTTGCTCTTGGGTAGTTTTTTTATTACCACTTCAACTTCGTTGCTGATAATTGGTCCATTTAGATTTTCTGTTTCTTCCTTGGTCAGTCTTGGAAGGTTGTATTTTTGTAGGAAGTTGTCCACTTCTTCTAGGTTTTCTAGCTTGTTAGCATATATATTCTCATAGTATTCTCTAATGATTCCTTGTATTTCTGTGGTGTCCATCATGATTTTTCCTTTCTCATTTCTGATTCTGTTGATGGGTGTTCATTCTCTTTTTCTCTTAATGAGTCTGGCTACAGGCTTATCTATTTTGTTTATTTTCTCAAAGAATGAGCTCTTGGTTTCATTGATTTTTTTCTATTGTTTCATTCTTCTCAATTTTATTTATTTATTCTCTGATCTTTATTATGTCTCTCCTTCTGCTGACTTTAGGCCTCATTTGTTCTTCTTTTTCCAATTTTGATAATTGTGACTTTAGACTATTCATTTGGTTTTGTTCTTCCTTTGTTAAATATACCTGGATTGCTATATACTTTCCCCTTAAAACTGCTTTTGCTGCATCCCACAGAAGTTGGGGTTTTGTGTTGTTGTTGTCATTTGTTTCCATATATTGCTTGATCTCATTTTAATTTGATCATTGATCCATTTAGGAGCATGTTATCAAGCCTCCATGTGTTTGTGATCCTTTTTGCTGTCTTTGTACAATTTATTTCTAGTTTTATACCTTTGTGGTCTGAGAAGTTGGTTGGTAGAACATCACTCTTTCTGAATTTACTGAGGCTCTTTTTTTGGCCTAAAATGTGGTCGATTGTGGAAAGTGTTCCATGTGCACTTGAGAAGAATGTGTATCCTGCTGATTTTGGATGTAGAGTTCTATAGGTGTCTATTAGGTCCATCTGTTGTAGTGTGTTGTTCAGTGCCTCTGTGTCCTTACTTATTTTCTGTCTGGTGGATCTGTCCTTTTGAGTGGTGGTGTGTTGAAGTCTTCTAAAATGAATGCATTGCATTCTATTTCCTCATTTAAATCTGTGAGTATTTGTTTCACAAATGTTGGTGCTCCTGTATTGCGTGCATATATATTTATACTGGTTATATCTTCTTGTTGGACTGACCCCTTTCTCATTATGTAATGTTTTTCTTTTTCTCTTTTTACTTTATTTGTTTTAAAGTCTATTTTGTATGATACTAGTACTGCAACCCCTGCTTTTTCTCCTTGTTGTTTGCATGAAATATCTTTTTTGGTCCCTTGACTTTTAGTCTGTGCATGTCTTTGGGCTTGAGGTGAGTCTCTTGTAAGCAGCATATAGATTGGTCTTGCTTTTTTATCCATTCTATTAATCTGTATCTTTTGATTGGTGCATTCACTCCATTTACATTTAGGGTGACTACTGATAGATATGTACTTATTGCTATTGCAGGGTTTAGATTCGTGCTTACCAAAGGTTGAATGTTAGCTTCTTTACTATCCTGACATCTAACATAGCTTGCTTATTCAGCTCTTTTAAACACAGTCTGTTGATTCTTTATTTCTCTCCCTTCTTATTCATCCTCCTCCACTCTTTATATGTTAGGTGTTTTATTTTGTGCTCTTTTATATTTCCTTTGACTGCTTTTGTGGGTAGTTGATTTTATTTTTTTACTTTAGTTAGTATTTGGTTGGTCTTCATTCTTTGCTGTGATTTTATTTTCTTTGGTGTTATCTATTTTGCCTTAGGAATGCTTCTATCTAGAGCAGTCCCTCTAGAATACCCTATAGAGGTGGTTTGTGGGAGACGAATTCCATTAACTTTGCTTGTCTGGGAATTGTTTAGTCCGTCCTTCATATTTAAATGATAATCGTGCTGGATACAGTATTCTTGGTTTAAGGCCCTTCTGTTTCATTGCATTAAATATATCATGCCATTCTCTTCTGATCTGTAAGGTTTCTGTTGAGATGTGTGCTGATAGCCTGATGGGTTTTCCTTTGTAGGTGACCTTTTTTCTGTCTCTGTCCTTGTCCTTGATCTTTGCCATTTTAATTATTATGTGTTTTGGTGTTGTCCTCCTTGGATCCCTTCTGTTGGGAGTTCTGTGTGCTTCCATGGTCTGAGCAATTATTTCCTTAGTTTGGGCAAATTTTCAGCAATTATTTCTTCAAATACACTTTCTATCCATTTTTCTCTCTTCTTCTTCTTCTGGTACCCCTATAATGCAGATATTGTTCCATTTGGATTGATCACACAGCTCTCTTAATATTCTTTCATTCCTGGAGATCCTTTTATCTCTCTCTGCATCAGCTTCTCTGCATTCCTGTTCTCTGATTTCTATTCCATTAATGGCTTCTTGTATCTCTTCCATTGTGCTTTTAAGTTCTTCCAGAGATTGTTTTATTTCTGTATTCTCCCTCCCAACTTTATCCATTAGGTCTTGCATTTTCCTCTGCAGCTCAATCAGAATGGTTATGACCTTTATTTTGAATTCTTTTTCAGGAAGATTCATTAAATTTCCCCAGGTTCCCTCTCAGGTGATATCTCAGTTATTCTGGTCTGTATCAAATTCTTCTGCCTTTTCATGCTGATAGATGTAGTCATGGGCCATTGGTGTGTGTGTCAGCTGGGATAACAAAGACCCTACTTGCTAGTTTGTGGCCTTCCTCTCCTGTGAGAATGGTGACCCATAGCAGCTTGTGCCATGCAGCTGCATGCAGACAGGGCCTCTAAGTCTGGCCTGGGTGGCTGTGGAGTAGGCTCCACTGGCTTCTTTGGGTGTGGCTGCTCTCAGGCTGCTGCTCCTCTATGGTGGGGCCATGCCAAAGGGGGAATGGGCAGGAGGCTGTTTATCACTGAGGGGCCTCAGAGCTTCACTGCCACCCAGGTGGTTAGGGTGCCTGGAGTTCCCTAGGATTCCCAGCTGCTGGACTGAGTGTGCTGTGACACTTCCATCGTGCTGTAAGGCTCCTGTCCCTTTATGACTTTCAAAAGGAACTCCTTTTTCTTTTGTCCCAGGGGCACTGCCTTTGGGGACCAGCTTGCAGGTTTTACTTTTCCATTTACCTGGTATCCAGCACACCACACACTGTGTGTCTGCATTCCTGTTGCAATGAGTAGGGCTTTGTATTCCGCAGTCCTGGTCTTCCATTCCCTCCACACTCTGACTCCTTTCCTCCCACTGGGGAGCTGGGGTGAGGGTCATGCTTGGGTCCCACTGGGCTGCAGCCTGTATCTTATCTCCTTTGTGAGACACTGGGTTCTCACAGGTGTAGATGTAGACTGGCTGTTGTACTGATTCTTCTCATCTCTCTTTTAGGAATAGTTGTATTTGTTGTATTTTCAAAAATATATATGGTTTTGGGAGGAGATTTCCGCTGCCTACTCATGCCACCATCTTGGCTCCTCCTCCTGAAATCATTATTTCTTGATGTGGAATCAGATATGGAAAAGGATTCTGAGATGGAGCCAACAAAGGATAGAAAATGTAGTTTTTCCCAGCTGCATGCAGAAACTCCACCTTTAAATGACTATTAGCATTCAACTGAAAAACAAATAGCTACTTTGACAACATTATTGGACTCACTAATGTCAATGCTAACCCCATTAAAAAGTAAAATTGAACCTCCTTTAATTAAGGGAGATGATAAACACATCTATCTGTTAAAAACTGTTGATAGTAGAGAAAGGGAGCTTGTCCCTACAGCCCCTCCTATGCCTCAGTATCAGGAAATTCCACCTAAGTTAACTGTTCCCATTTCTCAAGTTTCAGTAATAGCTTCATCACTTTTAAATGTAAAAAAAGAGGGAGAATGGATTCTTTTCCACTGCCTGTTTCAGCTGCTGCATTTTCTGTCACTGTACAGCAAGTGCCTGCTAATGATCAATATCCTCAGTGATATCAACAGCTTGAATATACTCCCTTATATTTTAAATTTATAAAGGACCTGAAACAAGCAGTGACTATGTATGGAATGCAATATAATTATGATAAAGGGTTGTTGCAAAGATTAGCACCAGAATACCCCTTAAACCTCTGTGACTGGGATATGTTAGCAAACAGTTGACTTTAACAAGAGAAGCTTCAAACATTAGAGCAATTAATACAAGAACAGCTGTCTGCTGGACATATAGAAGAATCTGTTAGTTCATGGAATTCTCCTATTTTTGTTATTAAGATAAAAAAATCAAGAAAATGGAGAATGCTGACAGAGTTAAGAACAACAAATGCTGTTATTCAACCTATGGGTCCTTTACAAACTGGACTGCCACAACCCACTATGATTACCCTAGACTGGAATATTAAAGTAATTGATTTAAAAGATTGCTTTTTCACCATTACATTACAACCTTCTGATTGTGAGAAATTTTCTTTCACTATTTCATCTCCCAATAATTATAAACCTACTGCTCAATATCACTGGAAAGTTTTGCCTCAAGGAATGTTAAATAGCCCTACATTATGCCAGTACTTTGTTAATCAACCTTTAAGAAAATTAAGGAAAATTAATTATTCATTATATGGATGATATTCTAATTGCTCATAAAATTTTTCCCACCTTATGAAACCTCTATAAGCAAGCTATTGAAGAATTAAACAATCATGGTCTTATTATTGCTTCTGAAAAAGTACAAGATAGTACTCCATATAATTATTTGGAAAGTATAATTGAAAGAAGATCCTTCCACAAAAAATTCAAATTAGGAGAGACAGTCTCAGGACTTTAAATGATTTTCAGAATCTCTTAGATGATATGAATTGGCTTTGCCCTAGCCTAAGTATTCCAACCTATTCACTTAAGCATTTATTTAATTTTTTAACTGGTTATTCTGAATTAAATAGTCCTAGAAAATTGTCAACTCAAGCCAAAAAATAATTAGAATGGATAGAACATAGGAAAAATAATTATTTAGATTGTATTGATATACAATATGATGTTAAGTTATTAGTATTCCCTCCTGAGTGTTCCCCTACTGGTATTTTATGGCAAAAAGGAAAAATTTTAGAATAGATATTTTTTACCACATAAGGCATCAAAGAAATTATTTACATATATAAATAAAATTTGTCAGTTAATTATTCATGGGCACTTACAATTGCATGCCTTGTTTGCATTAGACCCTTCCCAAAATTGTTGTTTCCCTTACCAACACCCAAACAGCTGACAACTGGAAATTGAATAACTAATAACTAGCAAATAGCCTTTGCCAATTATGTAGGAACTATCAGTAATCATTTTCTAAAAGACAAACATATTCAATTTCTTAGAAAACTCAGTGGGTTTGCAGTGACATTATTCAAACTCATCCTATCCCAGAAGCTAATACTTATTATACAGATGCTAATAAAGAAGGCAAAGCAAGATATAGCGGAAAAATTATAAAAATTGTCCAAACTTCTTATTGATAAATACAAAAGGCTGAATTATATGCTGTTATTATATTATTACAAGATGCTACAAGTCCCCTTAATATTGATACTGATTCACAATATGTTGAATATACAGTAAAAAATATTTATTTACCCTGATATTATATTTTATTATGGGACCAAATTGTATCAATTAGTTTGTACTTTACAACTATTATTATATGGAAGATGTAATATTCTTTATATTGTTCATATACAAGCACATATCTTCCCCCCTGGACCAATGACCAAAACTAATGAACACATTGATAAATTACTTGTTGAATCCCTATTGACTGCTAAGGCATGGCATGAACAAAATCATGCTAATAGAAAATGTTGACAAGTGAAATTTAACCTCACTAAAGAACAGGCTCAAGATATCTTCACCAATGCCTTCTGTGTACTCAAATCGAAAGTAAGCCTTACACCCCAGGGGCCAATCCAACTACAAGACACTCATGAGAGAAATTAAAGAAGATACCAATAAATGGAAACACATCCCATGCTCATGGATAGTAAGAATTAATATTGCCAAATGGCCATGCTACCTAAAGCAATCTATAGATTTAATGCAATCCCTATCAAATATCAACAGCATTCTTCAATGAACTAGAGCAAATAGTTCTAAAATTCATATGGAATCACAAACTATCCCAAATAGCCAAAGCAATACTAAGAAGGAAGAATAAAGCAGGTGGAATTACACTCCCTGATTTAAAGCTCTACTACAAAGCCACAATGATCAAGACAATTTGGTACTGGCACAAGAACAGACCCATAGACTAATGGAACAGACCAAAGAACCCAGATATAAACCCAAACATATATGGTAAATTAGACTATGATAAGGGAGCCATGGAAATACAATGGGGAAATGACAGTCTCTTCAAAACCTGGTACTGGCAAACCTGGACAGCTATTTGCAAGAGAATGAAACTAGATTATTGTCTAACTCCATACACAAATGTAAACTCAAAATGAATCAAAGACCTGAATATAAGTCATGAAATGATAAATCTCTTAGAAGAAGCCATAGGCAAATATCTCTTGAATATAAACATGAGCAGTTTTTCCTGAATGCATCTCCTTGGCAAGGGAACAAAATCACAAATGTACAAATTGGACTACATCATGCTAAAAAGCTTCTGTTCAGCAAAGGACACTATCATAAGAACAAGAAGGAATCCTACAGTATGGGACAATATATTTGTAAATGACATAGCTCACAAGAGGTTAACATCCAAAATATATAAAGAACTCTATGCCTCAACACCCAAAAAGCAAATAACCCTATTAAAAAATGGGTGGAGGATATGAACAAACAATTCTCCAAAGAAGACATTCAATTGGCCAACAGACACATGAAGAAATGCTTCACATCACTAATCATCAGGGAAATGCAAATTAAAACTACAATAATATATCACCTCACTCCAGTTAGGTTGGCCAACATAGGAAAGAATAGGAACAACAAATGCTGGTGAGGATGCAGATAAAGGGGACCCTCCTACACTGCTGGTGGGAATGTAAACTAGTTCAACCATTGTGGAAATCAGTATGGTGGTTCCATAAAAAGCTAAAAATAGAAATACCATTTGACCCAGGAATTCCACTCCTAGGAATTTACCCTAAGAATGCAGTTTCCCAGTGTCAAAAAGACATATGCACGCCTATGTTTATTGCAACACTATTTATAATAGACAAGAAACAGAAGCAACCTAAGTGTCCCTCAATAGATGAATGGATAAAGAATATATGGTATATATACACAATGGAATGTTATTCATCCATAAGAAAACAAATCCTACTATTTGCAACAACATGGAAGGAGCTAAAGGGTATTATACTCAGTGAAATAAGCCAGGCAGAGAAAGTCAAGTACCAAATGATTTAACTCATCTGCAGAGCATAAGATCAAATGCAAAAACTAAGAAACAAAACAGCATCAGAATCACAGAACCAAAAAATGAACCAACAGTTAACAATGGGAAAGGGACTAGGGGTAGTGGGTGGGAAGTGAGGGAGAAGGGGAATAAGGGGTATTACAATTAGCACACAATGTAGTGGTGGTGGGGCATGGGGAAGGCAGTGTAGCACAGAGAAGACAAGTAGTGATTCTATAGTATCTTACCATGCTGTACAGTGATTCATACGGGGTATGTTGTGGGGACTTGGTTATGGGGGGAATCTGGTAACCACAATGTTCCTCATGTAATTCTTTATTATGATACCAAAATAAAAAATAAAGAAAAGAAAACCAACATACTCAGCTACTAGCTCCCCTTGTGGCTCAGTCCATGTCCAGAGGCCCGCCAGGTTCTGACCAGAATTCTCAGAAAGAAAACAAGTGTAGAATATTAAAGATGGCAGCATGAGAGTTGCAACAGAGGATTCCTCCTAAAACCGCACATAATATGAAAATATAATCAATACAACTAATCCTAAAATACCAACAGGAAAGAGGACTTCACCAGACTGCATACACCTGGAGAAAAGAGCAGACCTCACAGAACAGGGTAATGTACCAAAGCTGTGGCCTGGTGGGACCTAAGCCCTTCCCCCACCCCAGGTCAACAGCAGAAGGAAGAGAAATGGAGCAGGGAGGGAGTGGAGGCATGGGACTTATGAATACCTAACTCTGGAGATCTTCTGTAGGAGCACAAACCTACATTTCACAGTGCTTTCATGATATTCTCGTGATTAGGGTATTGAAAAATGAAGACAGGCAGAATTCCTGGAGAGACTGAGATTCCAGCTGCTTGTGGAAAGCAGGGATTCATATCCAGCTGCTCTAGGACAAAAGAAAGGTGGGCAGTCTGAGAGACTTCCTAACAAGGAAACCCTTAGCAAGAGGGATGCTAAAGGGGCAAGGATAGCACAGATCTTACTACTCAGGAGAAAGGACAGGTAGACAAAATTGTCTGGGTAAACTCAGCTCAGTAGGTTCAGAGCTTTCATGATTTCCAGGTGTTCCAGCTCCCTAGCTGGCTACACAGCTTGAAGACTGCCTCTGTGATATGCAGCCTACTGTGCCTTTCTCCCAGCCAGCCCCACCTGGCTGGCAAATTGGCAAACCCTACCCTGGCATTAGCCCAGCCAGAGGAAAGATTTGCCTACAGCAACAACAAATGCAAAACATAGAGGCTTATACCTGTGTACTCGGCCCACTGGTTCAGGTAGCAGAGACAGGCATAGCAGAAGAGATGCAGGAAACAGCTATTTCCTCCCCCAAGGCACTAATACCACTCCCCTGAGACCCCAACATTGCTTCAGGGGCTGAACAGCTCAAGAGACTACAGCTTCTGGACACTAAAGGGCTCCATATACAAATATGAAATGCCAAAGGAACCTGGTTCAAAGTAAAATTAATATAACTCCTGAGAAAGATGATATGGATGTCATGACTCTTCCTGAAAGGGAGTTCAAAATAAAAATTATTAACATGCTTATGGAAGTACAGAATGATGTTTAAGAACTCAGGAATAAATTCCAGTCAGAGACCTAATCATTGAAGAGCACAATGGAGGGTATTAAAAGCAGACCAGGTACAGTGGAGGAAGTGATAAATGAAACAGAAACTAGAGAAGAGGAATACAAAGAAGCTGAGGCACAGAGAGATAAAAAGATCTCTAAGAATGAAAGAATATTGAGAAAACTGTGAGACCAAGCCAAACGAAACAGTATTCACATTATAGGGGTACCAGAAAAAGAAGAGAGAACTGAATAGAAAATTAAATCCCCAATCTGGGGAAGGAGATAGTCTCTCAGGCCATGGAGATCCACAGATCTCCCAACACAAGGGACCCAAGGAAGACAACACTAAGACATATACTAATTAAAATGGCAAAGATCAACGATAAGAACAAACTGTTAAAATCAGACAGAGGGAGAAATAAGATCACCTACAAAGGAAAGCCCATCAGGCTAACATCAGACTTCTCAGCAGAAACCTTACAGGCCAGAAGGGAGTGGCATGATGTATTTAATGCAATGAAGCAGAAGGGCCTGGAACCAAGATTACTTTATCTGGCGTGAGTATCATTTAAATTTGAAGGAAGGATTATACAATTTCTAGACAAGCAAAAATTGAGGGAATTTGCTTCCCACAAACCATCTCTACAGTCTATTTTGGAGGGATTGTGATAAATCAAAGTGTTCCTATGGTTTAATAGCTTTCACCAGAGGTAATAAAACCACAGTAAAGAAAGTAGAACAGCTAATTACAAAGCAAATGCAAAATTAAATTACTGATCCCCAAAGTCAATCAAGGGATAGACAAAGAGTACAGAATATGGTACCCAATATATTAAGAATGGAGAGGAAGAAAAAGGAGGGGAAATAAAGAACCTTTAGATTGTTTGTAATAGCACACTGAGTTAAGTTAGACTCTTAGATAGTAAGGAAATTAACCTTGAACCATGAATCCAAAGCCTGCAAAGGCAATAAGTACATACCTGTCGATAATCACCCTAAATGTAAATGGTCTGAATGCACCAATCAAAAGACATAGACTCGCTGAATGGATAAAAAAACAGGACCCATTTATATGCTACCTACAAGAGACTCACTTTAACCCCAAAGACATACACAGACTAAAAGTGAAGGGATCGAAAAAGATATTTCATGCAACTAATAGAGAGAAAAAAGCAGGAGTTTCAGTATTTGTATCACACAAAATAGACTTCAAAACAAAGAAATTCACAAGAGACAAAGAAGGATGTTATATAATAATAAAGGGGTCAATCCAGTAAGACATAACATTATATATATATATATCTCTGGTCCCAACACAGAAGGACCTACATATGTAAAACAAATACTAATAGAAATAAAAGGGGAAATAGAATGCAATGCATTCATTCTAGGAGACTTCAACACTCCACTCACTCTGAGGGACAGATCAACCAGACAGAAAATAAGTAAGGACAGAGAGGCATTGAACAACACACTAGAACAGATGGACCTAATGGATATCTACAGAACTCTACACCCAAAAGCAGCAGAATACACATTTTTCTCAAATGTACATGGAACATTTTCAAGAATAGATCATATACTAGGCCACAAAAAGAGTTTCAGCAAATTCAAAAAGATTGAAATTGCACCAACCAGTTTCTCAGACAACAAAGGTATGAAACTAGAAGTAAATTATGCAAAGAAAATGAAAAATCCCACAAACACATAGAGGCAGCACAACATGCTCCCAAATAACCAATGGATCAATGGCCAAATAAAAATAGAGATCAAGCACAATATGTAGACAAATGACAACAATAATTCAACATGGCAGAATCTCTCAGATGCAGCCAAGGCTGTGCAAAGAGGAAAGTGTATTGCAATACAGGCCTATCTCAGGAAAGGAGAACACATATAAGCAGTCTAAACTCACAATTAATAAAACTAGAAAAAGAAGAACAAATGAGGCTCAATGTCAGTAGAAGGAGGGACATAAGAAAGATTAGAGAAGAAATAAATAAAATTGAGAAGAACCAAACAATAGAAAGAATCAATGAAAGCAAGAGCAGGTTCTTTGAGAAAATAAACAAACTAGATAAACCCCTAGCTTAACCTATCAAGACAAAAAGAGTCTACATAAATAAACAGAATCAGAACTGAGAAAGGAAAAATCATAACAGACACCACAGAAATACAAAGAATTATAAGAGAATACTATGAAAAATTATATGCTAACAGACTGGATAACCTAGAATTTATGGACAACTTTCTAGAAAAATACAACCTTCCAAGGCTGACCAAGGAAGAATCAGAAAATCTGAGCAGACTAATTACCAGCAATGAAATTGAACTGGTAATCAGAAAACTACCTAAGAACAAAATGCCTGTACCAGATGGCTTCACTGTTGAGAATTTACAATGGCATAAATGGAAATATGGTTCTGAATGTAAGACATTTAGGATATTTAGATAGGAAAAGTAAATCATTATGACAATTAAGGTCACCCATTCTACTTTAAATTTTTGTCTCAAAATTCCTAGTCTTACAAAATTCCATTCAGACTTACCTTCTTTTCATTTCTTCCCTCTCCAACAACATTCTCTCAAGGTTTATTTCAAATAATGGGGTTAAAAATTAGTCAGTGTGTACATATATATGTGTGAATGTGCTTATTTGAAATACAAATGTGTAGAAATACACACATATAAATATACACACCTATTACTCCTGAACATTTTGAGGGGGGATTCATGAAAGTATTTTGACACATTTCATTTATAACTTACAAAATACATGTGAAGATAATTTTATTACATATATAACTTTTGTATATATGGGAATTGAGTTTCAAGGTGATTAAAATTCTTACAAAGCAGCTAAGGCTTATTGTACACTCACTCAAATTACATAAAAATAAAACAACCCAGGATATGAACTTAATCTTTGTATGGCTTATTTAATTAATCACACTGTGCTTTTAAAATGAATTACTTATTCTGTTATTACACTCTCACAAATTAGTTAAAAGAGAAAAATCTAAATGTGCAGAGCTCAAAATAGGATCTAGAGCACAGGTAACTGAGTCATAAACATGTATGAGGGACTTTTTTCTACCTGGGAAGAAAGAAAACTTCAAATATGGGTAAAGGAGTAGTGGAATTAAGGCAATTCACATTTGAGAAATGTATTTATTTTCTGTAAAATAGATTAGCTGACATATATAAGTGGACCATATATTGGTTCTTGACAATGTATAACAATATATGGTAAATAACTGACCACACATCAGTTCAAATAAAAATGCACTATAGGCGGGAGCCAAGATGGCGGCGTGAGTAGAGCAGTGGAAATCTCCTCCCAAAAACACATAGAGCTATGAAAATATAACAAAGAAAAATCTTCCTAAAATAGAGACCACAGGACACAGGACAACATCCAGACCACATCCACACCTGCAAGAACCCAGCGCCTAGTGAAGGGGGTAAGATACAAGCCCCAGCCCGGCGGGACCCGAGCGCCCCTCCCCCCGGCTCCCGGCGGGTGGAGAGAAACCGGAGCAGTTTTTTTTTTTGGCGAGCGCTTTTTGGAAGCCTTAGAGGGACGGGCCCCCGTTGCTGGGGAGGCGGGGTGGCGGGACCGGTGAGGAGGTGCCTGGGAACGGCGCCGGAGGACAAAGAATATCCCGCGTTTCTCCCTGCGAGACCTGGGGGCGGGTGCCTGAGACCGGTGCCTGAGGACGGAGGAGGTCGCGCGTTTTTCCCCTTTTTTTTTTTTCTCTTTTTGGCAAGCGCTTTTTGGAAGCCTTGAAGGGACGGGGACCCCAGTGCTAGGGAGGCACGGTGGCGGGACTGGTGAGCGGGTGGCTGGGACCGGCGCCTGAGGACAAAGAATATCCCCCGTTTTTCCCTGCGGGACCGGTGGGCGGGTGCCTGAGACCGGCACTTGAGGACAGAGGAAATCGCGCGTTTTTCCCCTTTTTTTTTTCTCTTTTCTGCGAGTGCTTTTTGGAAGCCTAAAAGGGACAGGGACCCCGGTGCTAGGGAGGCAGGGCGGCGGGACTGGTGAGCAGGTGCCTGGGACCGGCACCTGAGGACAAAGAATATCCCGCATTTTTCCCTGTGGGACCGGTGGGTGGGTGCCTGAGACCAGCACCTGAGGACGGAAGAAATCGCGCGTTTTTCCCCTTTTTTTCCTCTCTTTTTGCCAAGTGCTTTTTGGAAGCCTTGAAGGGACAGGGACCCCGGTGCTAGGGAGGCAGGGCGGCGGGACTGGTGAGCGGGTGCGTGGGACCAGTGCCTGAGGACCAAGAATATTGAGCGTTCCTTCCCTGCGGGACCGGTGGGTGGGTGCTTTTTGGAAGCCTTGAAAGGACAGGGACCCTGGTGCTAGGGAGACAGGGCAGCAGGACCAGTGCGCGGGTGCCTGGGACCGGCACCTGAGGAAAAAAAAAAAAAATCGCGTGTTTTTTCTTTTTTTTTTCCTTTCTGTTCCCTCTCTCATTGTTGCTGTTGTTGTTTTGGTTTGGAGAGTGCTTTTTGGAAATCTTAAAGGGGCAGGACAGGTCACTTAGACCAGAAGCAGGGAATCTGGGGATCTCTGGGCACTCTAACCCCCTGGGCAGCAGGGAGCACAGAGGCCCCTTACGGAGATAAATAGTCTCCTGGCTGCTCCCCCTCTAACGGGGCTCCACCATTTTGGAGGAACAGCCCCAGCCAGGCCAAGCCCACAGCAACAGTGGAGATAAACCCCAAAGCAACTGGGCAGGAAGCAGAAGCCCTGTCTGCGCACAGCTGCCCAGCACAAGCCACTAGAGGTCGCTATTCTCCCAGGAAAAGGCTACAAACCAACAAGAAGGGAAGCTCTTCCAGCGGTCACTTGTACCAGCTCTGCAGACTATCTCTATCACCATGAAAAGGCAAAACTACAGGCAGACAAAGATCACAGAGACAACACCTGAGAAGGAGACAGACCTAACTAGTCCTCCTGAAAAAGAATTCAAAATAAAAATCATGAACATGCTGACAGAGATGCAGAAAAAAATGCAAGAGCAATGGGATGAGATGCAGAGAAAAATGCAAGAGCAGTGGGATAAGATGCAGAGAAAAATGCAAGAGCAGTGGGATGAAGTCCGGAAGGAGATCACAGATGTCAGGAAAGAGATCACAGAAGTGAAACAATCCCTGGAAGGATTTATAAGCAGAATGGATAAGATGCAAGAGGCCATTGAAGGAATAGAAGCCAGAGAACAGGAACGTATAGAAGCTGACATAGAGAGAGATAAAAGGATCTCCAGGAATGAAACAACACTAAGAGAAATATGTGACCAATACAAAAGGAAAAACATTCGTATTATAGGGATACCAGAAGAGGAAGAAAGAGGAAAAGGGATAGAAAGTGTCTTTGAAGAAATAATTGCTGAAAACTTCCCCAAACTGGGGGAGGAAATAATCGAACAGACCATGGAATTATACAGAACCCCCAACAGAAAGGATCCAAGGAGGACAACACCAAGACACATAATAATTAAAATGGCAAGGATCAAGGACAAGGAAAGAGTTTTAAAGGCAGCTAGAGAGAAAAAGGTCACCTATAAAGGAAAACCAATCAGGCTAACATCAGACTTCTCAACAGAAACCCTACAGGCCAGAAGAGAATGGCATGATATACTTAATGCAATGAAACAGAAGGGCCTTGAACCAAGGATACTGTATCCACCACGACTATCATTTAAATATGATGGTGGGATCAAACAATTCCCAGACAAGCAAAAGCTGAGGGAATTTGCTTCCCACAAACCACCTCTACAGGGCATCCTACAGGGACTGCTCTAGATGGGAGCACCCCTAAAAAGAGCACAGAACAAAACACACAACATATGAAGAAGGGAGGAGGAGGAATAAGAAGGGAGAGAAGAAAAGACTCTCCAGACAGTGTATATAACAGCTCAATAAGCGAGCTAAGTTAGGCAGTAAGATACTAAAGAAGCTAACCTTGAACCTTTGGTAACCACGAATCTAAAGCCTGCAATGGCAATAAGTACATATCTTTCAATAGTCACCCTAAATGTAAATGGACTTAATGCACCAATCAAAAGACATAGAGTAATAGAATGGATAAAAAAGCAAGACCCATCTATATGCTGCTTACAAGAAACTCACCTTAAACCCAAAGATAAGCATAGACTAAAAGTCAAGGGATGGAAAAACATATTTCAGGCAAACAACAGTGAGAAGAAAGCAGGGGTTGCAGTACTAATATCAGACAAAATAGACTTCAAAACAAAGAAAGTAACAAGAGATAAAGAAGGCCACTACATAATGATAAAGGGCTTAGTCCAACAAGAGGATATAACCATTCTAAATATATATGCACCCAATACAGGAGCACCAGCATATGTGAAGCAAATACTAACAGAACTAAAGAGGGAAATAGACTGCAATGCATTCATTGTAGGAGACTTCAACACACCACTCACCCCAAAGGATAGATCCACCGGGCAGAAAATAAGTAAAGACACACAGGCACTGAACAACACACTAGAACAGATGGACCTAATAGACATCTATAGAACTTTACATCCAAAAGCAACAGGATATACATTCTTCTCAAGTGCACATGGAACATTCTCCAGAATAGACCACATACTAGCTCACAAAAAGAGCCTCAGTAAATTCCACAATATTGAAATTCTACCAACCAATTTTTCAGACCACAAAGGTATGAAAGTAGAAATAAATTCTACAAAGAAAACAAAAAGGCTCACAAACACATGGAGGCTTAACAACATGCTACTAAATAATCAATGGATCAATGAACAAATCAAAATAGAGATCAAGGAATATATAGAAACAAATGACAACAACAACACTAAGCCCCAACTTCTGTGGGATGCAGCGAAAGCAGTCTTAAGAGGAAAGTATATAGCAATCCAGGCACACTTGAAGAAGGAAGAACAATCCCAAATGAATAGTCTAACATCACAATTATTAAAACTGGAAAAAGAAGAACAAATGAGGCCTAAAGTCAGCAGAAGGAGGGACATAATAAAGATCAGAGAAGAAATAAACAAAATTGAGAAGAATAAAACAATAGCAAAAATCAACGAAACCAAGAGCTGGTTCTTTGAGAAAATAAACAAAATAGATAAGCCTCTAGCCCAACTTATTAAGAGAAAAAGAGAGTCAACACAAATCAACATAATCAGAAATGAGAATGGAAAAATCACGACAGACTCCACAGAAATACAAAGAATTATTAAAGACTACTATGAAAACCTATATGCCAACAAGCTGGAAAACCTAGAAGAAATGGACAACTTCCTAGAAAAATACAACCTCCCAAGACTGACCAAGGAAGAAACACAAAAGTTAAACAAACCAATTACAAGCAAAGAAATTGAAACAGTAATCAAAAAACTACCCAAGAACAAAACCCCGGGGCCGGACGGATTTACCTCGGAATTTTATCAGACACACAGAGAAGACATAATACCCATTCTCCTTAAAGTGTTCCACAAAATAGAAGAAGAGGGAATACTCCCAAACTCATTCTATGAAGCCAACATCACCCTAATACCAAAACCAGGCAAAGACCCCACCAAAAAAGAAAATTACAGACCAATATCCCTGATGAACGTAGATGCAAAAATACTCAATAAAATATTAGCAAACAGAATTCAACAGTATATCAAAAGGATCATACACCATGACCAAGTGGGGTTCATCCCAGGGATGCAAGGATGGTACAACATTCGAAAATACATCAACATCATCCACCACATCAACAAAAAGAAAGACAAAAACCACATGATCATCTCCATAGATGCTGAAAAAGCATTTGACAAAATTCAACATCCATTCATGATAAAAACTCTCAGCAAAATGGGAATAGAGGGCAAGTACCTCAACATAATAAAGGCCATATATGATAAACCCACAGCCAGCATTATACTGAACAGCGAGAAGCTGAAAGCATTTCCACTGAGATCGGGAACCAGACAGGGATGCCCACTCTCCCCACTGTTATTTAACATAGTACTGGAGGTCCTAGCCATGGCAATCAGACAAAACAAAGAAATACAAGGAATCCAGATTGGTAAAGAAGAAGTTAAACTGTCACTATTTGCAGATGATATGATACTGTACATAAAAAACCCTAAAGACTCCACTCCAAAACTACTAGAACTGATATCGGAATACAGCAAAGTTGCAGGATACAAAATCAACACACAGAAATCTGTAGCTTTCCTATACACTAACAACGAATCAATAGAAAGAGAAATCAGGAAAACAATTCCATTCACCATTGCATCAAAAAGAATAAAATACCTAGGAATAAACCTAACCAAGGAAGTGAAAGACTTATACTCTGAAAACTACAAGTCACTCTTAAGAGAAATTAAAGGGGACACTAATAAATGGAAACTCATCCCATGCTCATGGCTAGGAAGAATTAATATCGTCAAAATGGCCATCCTGCCGAAAGCAATATACAAATTTGATGCAATCCCTCTCAAATTACCAGCAACATTCTTCAATGAATTGGAACAAATAATTCAAAAATTCATATGGAAACACCAAAGACCCCGAATAGCCAAAGCAATCCTGAAAAAGAAGAATAAAGTAGGGGGGATCTCACTCCCCAACTTCAAGCTCTACTACAAAGCCATAGTAATCAAGACAATTTGGTACTGGCACAAGAACAGAGCCACAGACCAGTGGAACAGATTAGAGACCCCAGAAATTAACCCAAACATATATGGTCAATTAATATTTGATAAAGGAGCCATGGACATACAATGGCAAAATGACAGTCTCTTCAACAGATGGTGCTGGCAAAACTGGACAGCTACATGTAGGAGAATGAAACTGGACCATTGTCTAACCCCATATACAAAGGTAAACTCAAAATGGATCAAAGACCTGAATGTAAGTCACGAAACCATTAAACTCTTGGAAAAAAACATAGGCAAAAACCTCTTAGACATAAACATGAGTGATCTCTTCTTGAACATATCTCCCCGGGCAAGGAAAACAACAGCAAAAATGAGCAAGTGGGACTACATTAAGCTGAAAAGCTTCTGTACAGCGAAAGACACCATCAATAGAACAAAAAGGAACCCTACAGTATGGGAGAATATATTTGAAAATGACAGATCTGATAAAGGCTTGACGTCCAGAATATATAAAGAGCTCACACGCCTCAACAAACAAAAAACAAATAACCCAATTAAAAAATGGGCAGAGGAACTGAACAGACAGTTCTCCAAAAAAGAAATACAGATGGCCAAGAGACACATGAAAAGATGCTCCACATCGCTAATTATCAGAGAAATGCAAATTAAAACTACAATGAGGTATCACCTCACACCAGTAAGGATAGCTGCCATCCAAAAGACAAACAACAACAAATGTTGGCGAGGCTGTGGAGAAAGGGGAACCCTCCTACACTGCTGGTGGGAATGTAAATTAGTTCAACCATTGTGGAAAGCAGTATGGAGGTGCATCAAAATGCTCAAAACAGACCTACCATTTGACCCAGGAATTCCACTCCTAGGAATTTACCCTAAGAACGCAGCAATCAAGTTTGAGAAAGACAGATGCACTCCTATGTTTATCGCAGCACTATTTACAATAGCCAAGAATTGGAAGCAACCTAAATGTCCATCTGTAGATGAATGGATAAAGAAGATGTGGTACATATACACAATGGAATACTACTCAGCCATAAGAAGTGGAAAAATCCAACCATTTGCAGCAACATGGATGGAGCTGGAGAGTATTATGCTCAGTGAAATAAGCCAAGCGGAGAAAGAGAAATACCAAATGATTTCACTCATCTGAGGAGTATAGGAACAAAGGAAAAACTGAAGGAACAAAACAGCAGCAGAATTACAGAACCCAAAAATGGACTAACAGGTACCAAAGGGAAAGGAACTGGGGAGGATGGGTGGGCAGGGAGGGATAAGGGGGGGGAAGAAGAAGGAGGGTATTAAGATTAGCATGCATGGGGGGGAGGGAGAAAGGGGAGGGTGGGCTGCACAACACAGAGAGGACAAGTAGTGACTCTACAACATTTTGCTAAGCTGATGGACAGTAACCGTAATGTGGTTGTTAGGGGGGACCTGATATAGGGGAGAGCATAGTAAACATAGTATTCTTCAGGTAAGTGTAGATTAAAAATTTAAAAAAAAAAAAAAGAAAGAAAGAAAGAAAAGGGGGATTACTCCTTAACAGGATAAAACTATTGGTAAATCAAAGATCAACGCATGCTTTAAATATCCTTAATGTTGATCACTTAAAGGGTGTCAGATGATCAGCTATGGAGGTACTCTTTTCTGATAATATTCCTTTCTCTTAATTAAAAAAAAAAAAAAAAAAAAAAAAAGCAGTTACTGTGTGCTGACCTCCAATGAGTTCTGCACAGTGGTATAGAGGGCATGTCAAAGTGTGGGCAAAGGGTCTGTTTGTTTCTACGCAGAAGATCAAGGCCTAGCTTGGATACCCAGAAAATGAACTAAGATACGATATGAGGAGGAGCTTCCGGCATCAGCACTCTCTGGAGGACTCGTGCCGGGGGATGATCATCAAAAAGCCTCCACAGGGATCCGGACGATGCTGCGGTTGTGGCTGCATCCAGCCCACCATCTCCTGGACTTGCCATAAGAAGGAGGAGGGAGATGTCTAGGCTGGCATGTGCATACAGTGAGACAACGAATTTGACTGGATCTGTACTGTTGGAACTCAACCAGGAGTTGGGAGGGGTGCAAGTTGTAGCACCCCAAAATCTCATGACTATAGACTATCTATGGTTAAAAGAACATATGGGATGTGAACAGATCCCAGAAATGGGCTGCTTTAATTTGTCTGATGGTTCAAGTACAGTTGGAAAATATCCATCATATCATAGATAAATTTTCACAAATGCCTAGGGTGCCTAAATGGTTTTCTTGGCTTCACTGGAGATGGCTGGTAATTATAGATTTGCTTTGTTTATGTCACCGTATTCCTATTATGTCAATATGTGTGTGCAAATTAGTTAGTAGTTTAAAACCTATACATACTTAAGGTACTATACAAGAAGATATGTCAAAGAAATAATCAATCCTCCCAAGTTTCCTTCATATGCTACATCTATAGCTTTTCTTCTTCCTTCCTAATTACAAACTTAAAATAGAATTCGTGCCTCATATCGAATTTACCGAGTATCATAATTCCTCCAGGTGGTAAAGATACCTCGAGACAAGTGCTGGGCATAGAAGCCACAGGGCATAAATCTGCAAAGAAGTAAAAACCTAACCTTTGCAAACAATATGGCTTCTCTCTCACTTACCAACTTTACATTTCCCTGTATGGCCCCGGAAGATGACTGGTTAGCCAGAGACGGGTAAGATTCCTCAAGGGAGGAACAACCTAAGACAGGCACAGTCGCAGGGGGGCCATCAGGTGAGAATTTGGGGATCAACAGAGGTGAGGCTCAGAACCTCAGCCCCCCTGCTTTGAGAGAAATCTTCTGCATCCGTGGATGTCTTGCTGCCCTTGTCTAGCCTGGATTAATACTTAGTCCATAGGCACACACCTGATCATCTGATCATCTACATTTGCCTTCTTACAGCACTAAACTATGTTTTCTACCTTTATCTTGCATCTACCTACCACTTCAGCATTTTATTAAAAATAAAAATAATAATAATAATAGGAGAAATGTGGGATCAACATATAAATCAAGTACAAAAATCAAATGAATATTCATATTTGACCTGATGGTTTATAGGTCATATTGCATGATCAAAACCGAAAGTTTCTGTGATGACTGCCCTTGTACTGTTCACCATGTAAGAATTTATTCACTATGTAAGAATTCGTTCACCATGTAGGAACTTGTTCGTTATGCTTCAGAAGATTGGAGACTGACAAGAATTAGGCTTGAGATGGATTAATGATTGTACATTGAGCATTGACCCCCCTATACTGAATTTTATTGTTGTTAACAACCATTTGATCAATAAATATGAGAGATGCCCTCTCAAAAAAAAAAAAAAAAAAAAAAAATGCACTATAGTCACACACCCCATCATGGAACAGTTTTAGATACACAATGTAGAAAAAGGCATTTGACTTAAGATACATGAGGAGCCCAATAGAGGTCAGAACTACTTCCTATAATATGATCCATTTTGGGAATGAAGGTATTCTGTTAAACCATTTGATGTTAGGATGACTTGTTATGCAGCAATAGCTGATTGACACAGTAATCCTAGCAAAGGAAACAGGGAAATTATAATAATCTGTTCCTCCTTATCTTGGCAATTTTCCTGATATTTGTTAATTTCTGAATACCCTATTATTCAAAGTTATTTCAGGTAACTATATCAAAAATGGCTACCTGGATGTTCTTTGCAGGTGTCTAGGAAAGGTAGAAGGACATGAATGTGTGTAGAAAAATGGTCACCTTAAATCACATGGCTAGACATGTGAAGTCAGGCTCTTATATGAGTCCTTCTTCAACTATAAATATTAACGAGATTTCTGAGAAAAATGGAAATAAAAATGCATGCTGCTGTTATTCATTCACTCAATGTCCCTTTAGTGGTTAAGACAAGATTTAGAAGTGGGGGTGAATTTCATTTAGAAGAAGGAAACATATTTGTAGGCATCATCAGAAGTGTTAAAGCAGGGACAGGAACATAAGTCAATGAAAAAGCATAAAAATGAAATTGACCATTTACCCAATGAATATACCCTCTTACACATGGACACTAGCATTACATACATGAATGAGTAGATACACAGCATGGAAAAGAAATATCCTGTGTAGAAATTAAAAATATAACTTCAAATTTTGCTTAATCATATTTTCAATCTTCTTTGTCTTTAAAACCATAAAATCAGCCTTTTTATTGAGTTTGTATATCCATGTAGACTCTAATAGCAGAAAGGTATGACAATTTTAGCCAGTGACTTTGACAGGCATTGTGGACAAGCTGAAAGAGGAGGTCCTAATGAGGAATAAAAAACACAGTCATGAGGGAATAAATTATAGATTGTCAGGAAAAGGAGTTGTGATAGTGACATGAAAAAGAATGTCAAGCATATAACTGAACACAATGGTCTCAGATATTCTTCTATGATAAAATTATATGAACAGTCTTGGTCATCATGTACTTTTTTTCATTGTAGTAACAAAATGAACAGTGATTCTTTTATAAAAACAGTATAAAAATGATTTGGTATGATACATTACTTGAGAAAAATTATTTTAAAATCTTCATAGTCTCATTAGAAAAATGGAAAATGCCAAATATTTCAGATCCATTGTTGGAAATATATTTGGGAAACTAAGAAAACAACAAAGAGAAGAACTGTTGTATATTATTAGAAAGAGAGAAATCTAATAAAGTGAGTCATGTAAGTGTAGCACAGGAATTGAGGTCAAAGAAATGGAAGTTCCAGAAAAGAAAAAGAAAGAACTATACTATGTCCATTTTCTGGTCAAATAATCACATTCTAACTCTGGGCATGGGACCTCAGCCATAACATGCATGTCTTCAGTCCTAGGGGCTATTGACCCTTAGTTTCCTTCACAATGAATCTTTTCAGAGCCCCCTTTATGTCTTTGTTCCTTAGGCTGTAGATGAAGGGGTTCAGCATGGGCGTGACCACAGTGTACATCACTGAGGCTGTAGCACTTGAGGGTGAGCTGGAGGTAACAGCAGAACTGAGGTACACACCTAGGCTAGTACAGTAAAATAGGGTGACAACAGAGATGTGAGAAGCACAGGTGGAAAATGCTTTATACTTTCCCTGAGCTGATGAGACTCCACATATGGAAGAAACTATCTTAGAGTAAGAGTAAAGGATCCCAGCCATGGGACCACCACCTAGCAAGCATGATACAATATACATCACTATGTTATTAAGAATTGTGCCTGAACAGGCCAGTTGGAGTATCTGATTGAGTTCACAGAAAAAGTGGGGGATTTCCAACTTTCCGCAGAAGGGCAGACCCAACACCATTAAGCTTTGTAACAAGGAATTCATGAAGCTCACAGTCCAGGACAGCAGAACAAGAAGTCCACAGAGCTGGGGGTTCACAATGACTGTATAGTGCAGGGGATGGCAGATGGCCACATACCGGTCATAGGCCATCACTGTCAGGAGGAAGTCATCCAGTCCTGCAAAGAATAAGAAAAAGTACATCTGGCTGATGCAGCCTGCATAGGTTATGGCTTTGCTATTTGTCTGGATGTTCAGCAGCATCTTGGGGATGGTAGTGGAGGTGAGGCAGATGTCAACGAAGGACAGGTTGGAGAGGAAGAAGTACATGGGTGTGTGCAGGTGGGAGTCTGAGCTGACAGTCAGGATGATGAGCAAGTTCCCAAACACAGTGATCAAGTACATAGAGAGGAAAAGCCCAAGTAGGAGGGACTGCAGTTCTAGTTTCTCTGAAATACCCAGAAGAAGAAATTCTGAAATCTGTGTATCATTTCCTGGTTCCATGTTGGTGGATTGACTACCAAAAAGAGGAAAATACATCATTAATTTTCAGACAAATGAAATTACACAGTTGGATAGCTATAATCCACATTTTGTAGCCAATAAATTAACTTCAGTCTTTTGTATATGGATTTGTGCCCTTTCAAGGATCCTGCATTTCATTTCTAATCAGGCATTTTTAGCCCATTCTCAGCATTTCCCCCTAGATGTAATGCATTTGAAGAAGATGTGTTGATTGTCATATATGCTCCAGCCACCATCTAAGCCATAAGTACAGTGTGCTGGCAAACAAAAGCCCCTACAAGGCACTGATGGTGAAAAAATACAAACAAATAAAAATATTATATAATGGGTCAGATGAAACAAGTGCTTTGAAGGAAAAAAAAGTTTTGAAGAAGAGAGTAGATAGAAGTGTTATTGTTTATTGATGTTTAATCAAGATCTACAAACAAGGTGACATTTGAACAGAGACCTTGAGATGAGAGGGAACAAGCATGAGTATATTGGGTAGTGCATGCCTGGCACAGGGAATGGCCACCGAAAATTCTCTGAGGACTATACTACTTTCAGCTATTCAAGTCTAAAAAGGGAATCATGTTTGGGAAGAGTAATTAAAGGGTGATTAGAGATGGTGTCAGAAGATTTCAAAGAAAGAGGCCGTTTTCTATTGGTTAAACTTGAAGACAGAGGGAGTCACTTTCCCAACCTATATGTCTCTTGTACTTCATCAATCTTGTTGCAAATGTATCCCTGTACATTTAAACAAATCCCCTCAATCTGTTGTTTTTGTACTGGCCTCTGTGTTATAAGGGTTATCTTGAATATTTGAGCCCATGTGCCCTGCCCTGAGGACTTCTTAAATCCAAAAGGTGCACACATGCATGCATGTGCACACACACACACCATGGCAGCCTGGACTGTGATTTTATCATATCTTTCTCACTTCCAGCCCCAATGGTTAAGCTAGGAGGGATGTAACACAAGCTGGACAGATCAATGGTCATTCCCATAAAGAATATAGAAATGGGATCTGAAATTCCAATTAGTAGGCTTCCGTGGCCATATAAAATTGAGGAACCAGACTAGTATGCTCATTTTCTTCCCTTGATTTAAACAAATACAAAAAATATTTTTAATAAACATAAAAATAGAGGTTAGTAAGGAGGGAGAGAAAAAAATAAATGGATGTAACCTGGAAAAAAGTCTGATAGATAAGGGTTACCTTAGAGACTGCAAGGAATAAAAAGCATCCTGGTATTCTGGCTACATTACAACTCTTATTATGCCTCCCACCTGTTCAGCAAAGATGAATTTGGTTAGAAGACAAAATAATGCTACCTTTAGGGTTTCAATTGCCCTACTGATTGAGCTTTTCAAGACAAGACCATGCTGAGGGAATAAACCAGCACTTCACCAAAGCAGTGGAAGATGTGTTTTCTGTGCCTATTCCATGTATATTTGACCATTTTATTTATTTATTTATTTACTTATTTATTTATTTATTTAAATATAGTTGATATACAGTATATATTGGTTTTACATCATCTTATAGGGGGTGAGGAAGTCACTTTCTTATTTTTCTTATAAGGTATTTTTTCTTAGATATTTCTGGGTGTTGTGTTTTTATCTCCTTTTTAACAAGTGCAAAAAGCACACTCTAATTCCAGTTCTGGCCTTTTTACAACATAGAAAATTCAGTTGAGGCCATGATCTATAAAATTCTGCACACAGAAGGGCACTCCATCTGCTAAACCTGAGTAACGTTCTTATAAGATTTATGCCTGAGGATTTTGTATCATGCATACCTTTATGTCATTGCACTGTGACTTTACCCTTATGCAACACCAAAGGAGTAAGACTTTCACTTGCAATGTTTACTGCATTTTTTCAAAAAGGAGTATGAAAGCAAGCACACTTAGAAGGAAACAAGTTTTAAAAAGTTAAGAGTTATGACACCAGACAATGGTAGAGACCAAAAATAGTAAATAGAGTATAAATAGAGTGGTTTTATACTACATTAAAATATTGAACTATAATCATTTAATAGTATATACATGGATCAATAATTCCATGTTAAATTTTCCAAGATTTTAAAATAAAAGAGTATGACAGAAGGGTCTTTGAAATTCTGAAGGAAACAGTATCTAAGTTATAATTTCATCTTATATGAAGATAAATGGATTCAAATATGTTCATGGAGGGGAAAGGTGATCTTCAAATCTAAGTAAAAATGCCTTTTACATGATGGGCAAAGATAATGCAATTTTAGAAATAGATTTAATCACAAAATTCCAAAAAGACCAATAAGGAATAATAGAGATATAAAAACAAAATGGAAACATGCATAAGTGGTGGTTTATTAGCACTAGATATTGTAAAGAACATTTCTTTCCTTTTTGGTTATGGGAAGGATTTGCAAGTGCATATTAAAGTAACTGAACTTTTCGGAAAGGAAAATAAAAATCAATGGGGAGAATGCATATGACTGAGTGACAGATGTCACCCCACACAACTAATACACACTCACAATTCGCCTAATAGGCAGCTATTCATACCTAATAGAAGTCAGTGGCAAAAGTAACGTTGATTCAGAAACTCCAATTCTTTGTTTCAAAGACTGCAGCCAAAACAGGAATAAAAACACTCTGACACCACTATACACCTGCAAAGAGCTTGTATAATTAACAATATAGAAATGATCAACACAAGTATATTCAACATCACAGCTAATGAAATAATTACATATATATTCAGCACACCACGTTTTAACAAACTAATAAAATTTCCTTCACTGAACACCCAAAGTGAAAGGAGATGCTGTCAAATTAATGTCTCATAAACTGATGTTGCAAGGTGGTATTTGCAAAGAATACACTGGTCGGGGTCTTTTAAATATAGAAACATCATTGAATATACACGATCTTAAAAATAAAAAGGAAATGCCCTCACTTCACTGGACATCCTCCACACCTAATCCTTTATTTTCCTACTCTCTTTAACTGTAACACACCTTGAATTAGTTCTACTTCTATTAGGTGTCCTTTATTCCTCCAATTTCCTTGTCTAACTGGACTTCCATCCCTTAGTTTTCAACAATAATCTATGTGTTGCTGAGTTCAATGTTCACCTCTCCTTTTAGCACAGTAAATAAATTGATTAGTTAGTTAATCTGGAAGCAAACAATTATAGACATCTCCAGACTTTGGGCTAGACTGGTAGGTGTCACTCTCCTCACATATATGTGCTTGGTTTTGATCCTCTCTGACCATTTGCTGCATTACCTACTGGGCTCTTTGACTCACCTGTCTGAATGCTGACAGTCTCTGGGTGGAATTCCAAATCCCTCCTGAATTATGGACGATGAAGACTGAAGCTCTTTCCCAACAAGATTGTGGGAGGACATGAAGCATCAGTCCCAGAGCCAAATTAAAACTCACAAGCAACAACCAGATCTTGCTCACTTCAAGATTGCACATGCTGAGGAACTGCAGCTGAAGAGATATTAGAGCTCCTGGTCTGCTAATTAGGCACATTTCCCTCTTGTTGCTTCTGCCTCCAAGCACATTCCTGTGGGAAACTGGTCTGAGTGAAAAGGAAAGTTTTCCTGGAGATTCTTGGTTCCCAAGAGACCAGGTATGAATCAAAAGAATCTTGGGGTTTTTTTGAGTATTTTCCTTATGAATTTTGCTGGCTTCCAGAGTTCTAAGCTACAGGCACCACACCCCAACCCTGTTTTAATTTTTTTTCTGAAATCTAAGACTGAATAATCTGTTTGGATTTGATGCCTCTAATCTTCAAAATACCAATTTATGGTGTATACATAGACCCTAATATCTACACAAAATTTCTCTTTTTCCATTTCAGTGGGGAAGAATTTATTTCTTTAATATAAATCTTGGCTTCATGACATCTTTGCCAAACAATGAAGAATTTGGTATTTGTATCAGAAGTTATAAGATGTGATTTAGGCCTTCATTTTGAACTATTTATTAACCATTAGGAATACAGTTAGATTATTTTTTGCACTGTAATCTGAGCTTGTAATAGGAAAGTAAATAGATTTTTCTCTGTAGTCTCCAGAAGGAGCCCAGACATGCAAACAAATTAATTTTTGCCTAAGGAGAACCATTTCAGGCTTCTGACTTTCAGAATTATAAAAGTGTACATCTGTTTAAATTACTAGTATGATGAATTTACATTAGAATAGGAATTGAATACACACATTTATCCAATAATTTTATTATTAAAACTTTAATTCCTATGCCTCAACTCCCTTATTTCTGAAGGTGAATTGGGACAGTAAATATACCTTCATACAAATGTAAGAAATTAGGGAAACATGTGGATAAAATTATCCATTTTCTCTGGCATAAAAAAATGTGTCCACACATTTCAGGAAACTGAGATCATGCTTCTCAATTATAATGTCATTTAACATTCCCTTGATAAAGGCATTCTGTGTTGTAGTCTCACCTTAAATAAGAGAGGGAATATAAATATAAATTCAGCCTCTTCGGTAGAGAATTTAACATTAAACAAACATAAATGTCTTCAGATTTTGATGCCTCTCAGGCATTAAGATAGGAAAATGTTTTCATCTTTTAAATTTGTCTATTATTTAATTCAATAATTTGTGTCTAAATTTTACACTCCTTTAATTCCACATTAATTCAAACATTCTTCTCATGTCTATCTTCAACTTTTTCTCATTTCCCTTAAATATAAAATATGAGATTATGAATGAATCTTGTGTTTGCATACCTTTATGTATGCAAACATTTTTTGTATGTCTCTGAGATAAAAATGTGTAAAAATAAATACCCATGTAAATATACACAGCTTTACCTGGGAACATTTTCTCTGGCATCAAAAATTATGTGTCCGCATTTGACTTATTTCTTACAACATTTGTATGAGGTTATATTTAGTGTCCAAATTTACCTTCAGAAATAAGGAAGTTGAGGTCCAAGGATTAATTAACCAAAAAAAGCCATTAAAGTTGTGCATTTTCTTGAATGATACACAAATGGAAACATGTAACATGTTATGTAATTTTTGTGTGGCTTCTTTAATTCATCCAATTGTGCAGCTCTAATTTTAAATATGTGCAGTTTATAGTATGTGATTATACTACAATGCATCAGAAGGAAAAGAATTTATGGTGCACTGATAAGTGTAAGATATAGAGCACAGGTAGCTGACTTGTATGGAGCAGTATAGGAGATATGCCTTCTAACTGGAAAGAAAATTGAGTATGATATGTGGATTTAAGAACAGTAGAAGTAAATGACATCTATTACCATTTGTACTTTTTTCTGTAAAAGTAGATAAAAATCCATATAGAAATAGAATTAATTGATCTGAGCTGACAGCCAGGATGATGAGCAAGTTCCCAAACACAGTGATCAGGTATGTGGAGAGGAAAACCACAAATAGGAGGGGGCTGCAGTTCTGGTTCCTTCAAAAGTCTCAGAAGAAGAAAACCTAAAATTTGTGTATAATCACTTGGTTCAGTGTGGAAGAGATGACTATCTGGAAAGAGGAAAATATGACTAATTTCACACAAACTTGCATTACTCACTTGTTTGAGGTGCTATAAATTTGTATTCTCCAGTCAAGAAATTAATTTTGATAATTTGTATACATCTGATCCCCTTTATGTGATTCCCACCTGCTGTCACTGACACTGAATTTTTTGTCATTCAGCTTTTTCCCTAAGGGGTCATGTATACTAGAGTTTTAATGATAAAGTATTCATTATTTCAGGAATATAAATCGAGTGCTGTTATGCTAAGAATTCTCTAGCCAAGAAGCACAGGGCCTGAAATACAAAGGTCCATATAATCTAATGATAGTGAAGGAATATACAAACAAATAATTATATAATACTTCAGAGGGTTACAAGTGTTATTGAGGTGGAGCAGTGAAATAGGACAAAGGTCATGCCATTGTGAAATCTGCTTTACTTGTGAAAAATGCCCAGATAATTCTTAACTTAATCTATATGCTGTTCTTTCCCTTCTTCTAGTCCCTTCTTTAGTTAAGTAACTTTGTAATCAGGACAAGAGATAGACCTCCAAAGTGTAAATGAGCCTATGAGGTATTATGCTTAAATCCATTACCCAAATAACCTTATTCTTAAGACAAAACTTCAAATGAATTATGAATCACCTGTATACACTATGCCTTATGCTGACCACTACCCAAAAGTCCCTGTAAACCTCCAAAACCAAACCCTTAAGTGCACCTTCTGTCATAAGTTGCTCACACTTCTGAGTATGTACTGTCTTTTCAAATAAATATTCTTATTGTGTAACCTTATTGAACTTATCTCTGAACTTTTGTAATGATGATGAGAACTCTCTGACTTCCACCTCCGTGGTAAATGTCTTTGTCACTTTGTGGCTACCCTTATCTTTCTAATCTAAACACAATCCATTCTCTCTCCCTGTTTTATTTCAGTCCTATAAGGAAGTGGAAGTTCTCAACATAAACACACTCCATCCAATGCTCCATGGATCCCCCAAATTCTGGAGTGGTTTCCCACACCATGTAGATCAAGCAGAAACTGGATGCCAGTTGACCCTGGCTTTCGAAGTTGGCAAGGGATTTTCCCTATGCTGAGCAGGAGTTCAATTAACTTCCTTATCTCCCTCTGATCTTCCTTACCCTACTACTGCCTGTGTGCCTGCTGACGTTTGCTTCTGCTCTTGCTTTAATGCATTCCTTTCTTGTTGGCACTTGTTTGACCTGATCGATTGAGAATTCTTTCCTGATAGGAGTCAATAGGCCTCCCCTGTCAGGGTTGTGGTTTCACCTAGTGTGCTGGGAAACACCTTCCCAGGTGAAGCTGCTGGCACCATTATGAAGCAGAGGAATGCAGGGATGAAGGACTGAATAGGGTGTTCTAGTTTTAGTTGCTGTGTAGGCAGAATTTTCAAACGAAGTCACACAAGAACAGAAACCTCAAGAAGAGGCAGAGGGAGATGAAAGGTATTGTTCTAACTCATTTGACAACATGTGTAATGCAGCAATAGATAACTTACCATATCAAATCAAACACAACTGAGGAACGTTACAATACTCTGCTGCTTTTATACTTGGCATACCATCTGGTATTAAAGAAGAGCACTCATGATCAGTTTCAGGTAAATTTAATGACAAATGACTGTATTGAGGTTCCCTTCTAGGTAACCAGGTATGATTGAAGAGACATACATATTTGTGCAGAAACACTGTTCTGTGTGGGTAAAATCGTAACATTTCCAGAATCTCTTTCCTTGTCTTAGTGAGACAGAGTAGGGTGAGGGCCTCTGGGAAAAGCAGGGTGGAATATTTACAGTCAGAGCAATGTAACAATGGGCGAAGAAGTCCCTATTGAAACTCTGTGTTAACCATAATGCAAAGTCAATGTCACCCTAATTCTCTAGGGAAAAGATACCAGACTAAGAATATAGACATCTTCGGTGAGATCAGTTAAAGGTCAAAGGCCAGGAGCAACTTGGCCTGGAATGTTTGAGTGTTCCTCAAGTGTATATCAGCATAACCTGTGACTTCACTGTAAAGAGCCCTAGCAGACAGAAAATAGCCCAGCCCACCTTGAGGGCAGGGCAGCAGATGCAAGTCCACATCCCTAAGCCTTTTTTCATGTTCCCCCAAATCCTCAATTGCCTATAAAATCCCTAGACAATGCACCATCACGGGCTCTTTTGGTCCCTCCTGGCATGAGCCAGTAGCTCTTTCCTGTCACTTTTTTCTAAATAAAAACATGTACCTTGCTCTCCTACCTTGAGTGTTTGTGAAGCTCATTCTTTGGCATCATGAACAAGAACCCTGGCATCATCTTTGGGGGATAACTTTGGAGGTGAGTACTTGCATGAGTACCAGCATGCAAGCCTGCCTTATCTTTCACTGTCCTTATAGAAGGAAGCCGTCTATGGCACACAACATCACGGGCCCATCAGCCACTTAAATGGGACTAGCCCAGCAGCCATTCTCAAAGTCTCAAGTGACAGGTTCCCCTGCATCTCCCTCAGTGGATCCCCCATCTCCCTTGGGAGCTGGGAAAGTCACCTGAGTGGAGGCCAGGATTCCTTTTCAGAGGCGTCTCCCTGGATGTGACAGACTGAGGAAAGCGGTAGGCAACTGTGAGAGTCTAGGCTGAGGCTACATTTCAGCGGCTTCTCAAAGATCCACATGTCTGGAATCAGACCCCAACAGCCCGACTGGGTATCCATGAGGAGTGACTGTCTATCTCTGATTTCCAACCTGCTTCTTCAGGCCACCCTGGCCTCTGAGTGAGGCAGGGTATGTCCCTAACTCTCTTCTAACTTCATTATTTCATGGAACCCAATGCTCACCACTGCAAGATAGAATATCCATGCTTCACTCTTATTCCTGACTTAATGCTGTAGTCTTTATCTCATGAAATGTGTCTGGGCACCTGTTAGCCACTTAAAAGATGATTAGTGTTGGCTACCAGTCTTAAGTCTCAGGTGAAAGGTTTCCTGGTGTCTGCTGCTCCTTGATCCCCCGCCTCCAGATGAAGGGGAATGTCAGGGAGTGGCTGAGCTGATTTCCTACTTTCCTATTCTAATCTGCAAACTCCGAGGGCAGACCTGACTACTAGACAGTAGTCCTTGGATCTCAGCTTGGGCCAATTCATCTGATGGTGCTGAATGAACCTCTGGCTAGGCTGCCACCTATGCAAGAGTCTCAGATGACTCCTGACCTCTTGTCTCACAGATCAGATTTCTTACAGTGGGTGACTAGCAGGATAATTCCCATGCAGTAGCAGAAACTGGTGTTTAAGAGTATAGACTGCCTGCCCCATAAATGTCCATGGCAGCCTCTGAATTTTATCTCTGGCCTTGGAAAAAGTTCCCCTGCCCCTCATTCAAAGCAGTACTCTTAGGCCTGCACTACTTTCTACTGTGTAATATAAATGAATACTATGAAGTAATCAAACTGAACCCTGAGCCCAACATGTAAATGACTCTATTCTATTGATCTCCCTTCCTTAGAGGCAATCATCCTGGGGCTAGGTATTTCCTTTACTGTGGCCCCAGGGAATCAAAACAAGCTTGTGACTCTGACTAAGACTCTGGCAGCCAGAGGTCACACAGTCCCTGCACTTACCGGACAGGCAGGCTGCTCTCAAAGAATGAGTAAAGCTCATGCAGAGTAAACCAGGAAAACTCCCAGAAGGCATAAAGTAGGAGCACACTGGTAAGGTCCCACTAAATCCAGAGCTCCAAGGTGACTCTTGCTGAGTGGGAAGGCAAGAGGGGAATCAAGGCAAGGTGCAGGCCACACTGGTAAGGAGTGGTTAAGCCCAGTAGGCCTGGAAGAGGAGGTGACTAACCACTGTCACCTGGGCTCCAAGGAGAGGGGATGCCCTCACAGAAAAAGGCCGACCAGGTGTCGCACACCTGTCCTTCTCTCTTCTAGGTGTGAGCATCCTCTTTAAGGTTAAAGCCAGATACACTTCTGGCATGTATTCTGAGGAACTGGGAGCAATTCGATCCCTAAACCCTAAAAAAGTGCCTTATCTTTTTCACACAAGCCTAGCCTCAATACAAAGTCTCTGATTAGAGAGGCCTGGCCCCTAAAACAAGTATACAATATAATAAGGTTATGCAGCCAAATTTATTTTAATGCAAGAAAAAAAAAATCAAAAGTCCTATGAACTACTACAATATGGAAGTAGTTTTCTAAATTATTTTGGTGGTAATCTATTCTACTTATTGGGTTCATCATTACCCTCAAAAATTGGAAAGTTTTTAAACTAAACTCCCTGAAAGAGAAGAAATTTATCTTTTACGATACAGCCTGTCTTCAAGTGATAGGTGCTAGAATCGTACTTGCATTTCATTTCCAGCCCCCTGGACACACACAGTCCCTATCAGTACAGAGCCTTCATTGCCTCTGTTAGTCTGGGGCCATCTAGACCTTAACCCAGTTAGGTAACCTGCTTGCCCTTAGAGTGTATTCTTGAAAACTGAGATACTTTTAGTCAAATAAGCTAAAAGGAAAGAAGGCAATTGGATATCAGTTAACAAATCTTCATATCAGTTTATCTGTCTGTGTATATGTTCTTTTATAAAAAGTGTTGCTAACTGTAGTCATTATGTCTCAATCTGTATGTTTGTGTGTCTAAGTGTGTAAATGAAAAATATGTCTCTACCTCTGGAAAAATATGTTTCTACCTCAGATTAATAAACATGGATTTAAAGATAGGTACTTATGAAAATTGGGCACACTAAAATTTCCAGAAAATTCTAATAGAAAATATTAAGCGTTAATGCTAATTTAAGTTGAACTAAAATGGACATGTCCTTATAGTTATCAGCTGCCTGTTAACCTAAAGTTATTTAAGTTGATGTTTTCTCCTAAATCTTTCAATAATAAAATGCTTAGAGGCTTGACTTCATCTAACATTCAGTAAAGGTTTTGTAAGTAATCTAGCATAGTTGTTAAGAATGAGTAAACTAAGTGTAGCAAGCAAACATCTTAATAATAATTGTGGTTACAGTGTGTATACTTACCTACAGCCTGATAATTTTTGTAGTAACCTAAAATCTTAAAGTTCTGCTAAGTGTAGACATATTTTTGCTTAGTGAGTTTATGCTGTAAAGCACACAGTTCCAGAAATTATAAAATGTATTCACAAATTTCTCAATCTAAAGGATGCTAGAGTAACAGTTTACAACAGCCTACTTCTCAGTGCTCACTGAAAATTAAGGCTCTTAATTTTCTTTTATATCATTAATCTACAATTACATGAGGAACATTATGTTTGCTAGACAACCCCCATCACCAAGTCCTCCCACAAACCCCATTACAGTCCCTGACCATCAGCATAGTAAGATGCTGTAGAATCACAACTTGTCTTCTCTGTGTTGTACAGCCCTCCCTGTGCCCACCCACCACATTATACATGTTAATCATAATGCCCCCCTTTCCTTCCCCCCCACATCCCTTCCTTCCCATTCATCCTCCCCAGTCCCTTTCCCTTTGGTAACTGTTATTCCATTCTTGGGTTCTGTGTTTCTGCTGCTGTTTTATTTCTTCAGTTTTTTCTTTGTTCTTATACTCCACATATGAGTGAAATCATTTGGTTCTTGTCTTTCTCTGCCTGGCTTATTTCACTGAGCATAATACCTTCTAGCTCCATCCATATTGTTACAAATGCTTGAATTGGTTTTCTTATTACAGCTGAATAATATTCATTGTGTATATTTACCACATCTTCTTTATCCATTCATCTATGGATGGACACTTAGGTTGCTTCCATTTCTTGGCTATTGTAAATAGTGTGGTGATAAACATAGGGGTGCATCTTATTTTTTCAAACTGCGCTGCAGTATTCTAAGGGTAAATTCCTAGAAGTGGAATTCATGGGCAAAATGGTATTTCTATTTTGAGCTTTTTGAGGAGCCTCCGTGCAGCTTTCCACAATGGTTGAACTAATTTACATTCCCGCCAGCAGTGAAGGAGGGTTCCCATTTCTCCACAGCCTTGCCAACATTTGTTGTTGTTTGTCTTTTGGATGGTGGTGATCCTTACATGTATGATATGATATCTCATTGCGGTTTTAATTTGCATTTCTCTGATGATTAGTGATGTGGAGCTTCTTTTCATGTGCCTGTTGGCCATCTGAATTACTTCTTTGAAGAAGTGTCTGTTCAGCTCCTCTGCCCATTTCTTAATTGGATTATTTACTTTTTGTTTGTTGAGCTGTGTAAGCTCTTTACACATTTTGAATGTCCACTTTTTATTGGATCTGTCATTTATGAATATATTCTCCTATACTGAAGGATGCCTTTTTGTTCTATTGGTGGTATCCTTTGCTGTACAGAAGCTTTTCAGCCTGATGTAGTCCCACTTGTTCATTTTTTCTATGTTTCCCTTGCTGGGGGAGATATTTTCATGAAGAAGTCGCTCATGTTACGTCCAAGAGATTTTTGCCTATGCTTTTTTCTAAGAGTTTTATGGTTTCATAACTTATATTCTGGTCTTTGATCCATTTCGAATTTACTTTTGACTATGCAGTTAGACAATGATCCAGTTTCATTCTCTTACATGTAGCTGTCCAGTTTTGCCAACACCAGCTGTTGAAGAGGGTGTCATTTCCCCATTGTATGTCCATGGCTCCTTTACCATATATTAATTGACCATATATGTTTGGGTTAATATCTGGACTCTCTATTTTGTTCCACTTGTCTTTGGCTCTGTTCTTGTGCCAGTACCAAATTGTCTTGATTACTGTGGCTTTTTAGTAGAGCTCGAAGTTGGAGAGTGAGATCTCCCCCACTGTATTCTTCCTTCTCAGGATTGCTTTGGCTATTTGGGGTCTTTGTTGGTTCCATATGAATTTTTGAACTATTTGTTCCAGTTTGTTGAAGAATGCTGTTGGTAATTTGATAAGGATTGCATTAAATCTGTAGATTGCTTTGGGCAGGATGAACATTTTGACAATATTAATTGTTCCTATCCAAGAGCATAGGATGAGTTTCCGTTTGTTAGTGTCCTCTTTAATTTCTCTTAATAGTGTCTTGTAGTTTTTGGGATATAGGTCTTTCACTTCCTTGGTTAGGTTTATTCCTAGGTATTTTATTCTTTTTGATGCAATTGTGAATGGAATTGTCCTGATTTCTTTTTCTGTTAGTTCATTGTTAGTGTATAGGAAAGCCTCAGATTTCTGTGTATTAATTTTGTATCTTTCAACTTTGCTGAGTTAAGATATTAGTTCTAGTAGTTTTGGAGTGGAGTCTTTAGGGTTTTTTCTGTACAATATCATGTCATCTGCAAATAGTGACAGTTTAACTTCTTCTCTACCAATCTGGATTCCTTGTATTTCTTTGTTTTGTCTGACTGCTGTCGCTAGGATCTCCAGTACTATGTTGAATAACAGTGGGGAGAGTGGGCATCCCTGGCTTGTTCCCGATTTTAGAGGAAAAGCTTTCAGCTTCTCATTGTTAATTATGATGTTGGCTGTGCGTTTATCATATATGACCTTTATTATATTAAGGTACTTGCCCTCTATACCCATTTTGTTGAGAGCTTCTATCATGAATTGATGTTGAATTTTCTCGAATGCTTTTTAAGCGTCCATGAAGATGATCATGTGGTTTTTGTCCTTTTTGTTGACGTGGTGGATGATGTTGATGGATTTTCGAATGTTGTACCCTTCTTGCATCCCTGAGACAAATACCACTTGGTCATGGTGTATGATCCTCTTGATGTATTTTTGAATTTGGTTTGCTAATATTTTATCAAGTATTTTTGCATCTATGTTCATCAGGAATATTGGTCTGTAGTTTTCTTTTTTGGTGGGGTCTTTGCCTGGTTTTGGTATAAGAGTGATGCTGGCTCCATAGAATGAGTCTGGAAGTATTCCCTCCTCTTCTGTTTTTTGGAAAACTTTAAGGAGACTTGTTATTATGTCCTCTCTGTATGTTTGGTAAAATTTCACAGTAAATCCATCTGGCCCGGGAGTTTTGCTCTTGGGTAGTTTTTTGATTACCACTTCAATTTCATTGCTGGTAATTGGTCTGTTTAGATTTTTTGTTTCTTCCTTGGTTAATCTTGGAAGGTTATATTTTTTAGGACATTGTCCATTTCTTTTAGGTTTCCCAGCTTGTTAGCATATAGATTCTCATAGCATTCTCTAATGATTCTTTGTATTTCTGTGGGGTCCGTCGTGATTTTTCCTTTCTTGTTTCTGATTCTGTTGATGTGTTTAGTTTCTCTTTTTCTCTTAATAAGTCTGGCTAGGGGCTTATCGATTTTGTTTATTTTCTCAAAGAACCAGCTCTTGGTTTCATTGTTTTTTTTCTATTGTTTTATTCTTCTCAACTTTATTTACTTCTTCTCTGATCTTTATTATGTTCCTGTTTCTGCTGTCTTTGGGCCTCATTTGTTCTTCTTTTTCCAATTTCAATAATTGTGACTTTGGACTATTCATTTGGGATTGTTTTTCCTTCTTTAAATAGGCCTGGATTGCTATATACTTTCTTCTTAGAAGTGCTTTCTCTGCGTCCCACAGAAGTTGGGGCTTTGTACTGTTGTTGTCATTTTTCTCCATATATTGCTTGATCTCTTTTAATTTGGTCATTGATCCATTGGTTATTTAGGACCATGTTTTTAAGCCTCCATGTGTTTGTGAGCCTTTTTGTTTTCTTTGTACAATTTATTTCCAGTTTTATACCTTTGTTGTCTGAGAAGTTGGTTGGAGTAATTTCACTCTTTTTGACTTTACTGAGGCTCTTTTTGTGGTATGTGGTCTACTCTAGAAAAAGTTCCATGTGCACATGAGAAGAATGTGTGTCCTGCTGTTTTGGGAGTAGAGGTCTGCAGATGTCTTTTAGGTCCATCTGTTCTAGTGTGTTGTTCAGTGCCTCTGTGTTCTTACTTATTTTCTGTTAGGTGGATCTGTCCTTAGAAGTTAGAAGTGTGTTGAAGTCTCCTAAAATGAATGCATTGCATTCTATTTCCTCCTTTTATTCTGTTTGTATTTGTTTCACATATGTTGGTGCTCCTGTATTTGGTGCATATATAATTATAATCATTATATCCTCTTGTTGGACTGGTTCCTTTATCTTTATGCAATGTCCTTCTTTATCTCTTGTTACTTTCTTTGATTTGAAGTCTATTTTCTCTGATACTAGTATGGCAACACCTGCTTTTTTCTTCCTATTGTTTGCCCATCCCTTACTTTTAGTCTGTGTATATATTTGGGTTTGATGTGAGTCTCTTGTTAGCAGCATATATATGGGTCTTGCTTTTTTTTAATCTATTCTATTACTCTGTGTCTTTTGATTGGGGCATTCAGTCCATTTACATTTAGGCTGATTATTGAAAGGTATGTACTTATTGCCATTACAGGCTTTAGATTTGTGGTTATCAAGATTCAAGGGTAGCATCTTTACTATCTAACCATCTAACTTAACTCACATACTAAGCTATTATAAACACAGTCTGATGATTCTTTATTTTGTCTCCCTTCTTATTCTTCCTCCTCCATTCTTCATATGTTAGGTGTTTTATTCTGTTGAGTAGTTGACTTTATTTTTTGCCTTTACTTAGTATTTGGCTGGTCTTCTTTCTTTGCTGTGATTTTATTTTCTCTGGTGTCATCTATTTTGCCTTAAGAGTGCTTCCATCTAGAGCAGTCTCTTTAAAATATCCTGTAGAGTTGGTTTGTGGGAGGCAAATTCCCTCAACTTTTGCTTGTCTGGAAATTGTTTAATCCTTTCTTCATATTTAAGTGATAGTTGTGTTGGATACAGTATTCTTAGTTCAAGGCCCTTCTGTTTCATTGCATTAAATATATCATGCCATTCTCTTTTGGCCTCTAACATTTCTGTTGAGAAGTCTGATGATATGATAGCCTGATGGGTTTTCCTTTGTAGGTGACCTTTTTTTCTCTCTGGCTGCCTTTAATACTCTGTCCTTGTCCTTGATCTTTGCCACTTTAATTATTATGTGTCTTGGTGTTGTCTTCCTTGGGTCTCTTCTGTTAGGAGTTCTGTGGGCTTCTAGGGTCTGAGAGGCAATTTCCTCTCCCAGTTTGGGGAAGTTTTCATCAATTATTTCTTCCAATACACTTTCTATCCCTTTTTTTCTCTCTCCTTCTTCTGGTACCCCTATAATGTGAATATTGTTCCATTTGGATTGGTCACATAGTTCTCTTAGTATTCTTTCATTCCTGGAGATCATTTTATCTCTCTCTGCCTCAGCTTCTCTGTGTTCCTGTTCTCTGATTTCTATTCCATTAATTGCTTTTACCAGCTCATCCAGTCTGCTCTTAAGTCCTTCCAGAGATTGTTTATTTCTGTATTCTCCCTCCTAACTTGATACTTTGACTCTTGCATATTTCTCTCCAGGTCCATCAGCATGGTTATGACCTTTATTTTGAATTCTTTTTCAGGAATATCAATTAAATCCATGTCCTTGGGCTCCTTCTCAGGGGTTGTCTGGGTGATTCTGGACTGGAACAGATTCTTCTGCCTTTTCATGGCTATAGAAGTAGTGGTGGGAAGTTGGCACGTGTGTTAGCTGGGAGAACAAAGTCCTTTCCTGCTTGCTGGTCACCTTTCCCTACTCGAAGCAGCTTCCGGTTTTATTTCCTGAGCTGCCATGGGTGGGGCAGCTGTCAGGGCAACTTAGAGCACTGTGGGGAGGGGCAGGCATGCCGGATGTGCTCTCCTGTGAGAATGGTGACACTTGAAGCCTGGTCCCAGCTTCCTCTGCCTGTGCACACTGGCAGGACCTCTGAGTCTGGCCTGGGTGGGTGTGGAGGAGGCTCTAGGCTGTTTCTGTGGGTGCAGCTGCTGTCAGGTTGCTCCCCTGCTATGGCAGTGCTGTGCTGGAGAGGGAATAGACGGGAGGCTGTTTATTTCCATGAGGGGCTTCACAGCACATAGTTCAAACATTATGGGAAGCAGTATGGAGGTTCCTCAAAAAACTAAAAGTAGATATACCATTTACCTGGAAATTCCACTCCAATTTACCCAAAGAATACATGTTTTCAGATTAAAAAGACTTATGTACCCCTATGTTTATTGGAGCACTATTTACAATAGCCATGATATGGAATCAACATAAGTGTCCATCAGTAGATGAATGGATAAAGAAAAGGTGGTACATATACACAATGGAATACTATTCATCCATAAGAAAGAAAAAATCCTACTGTTTGAAACAACATGGATGGAGCAAGAGGATATTATGCTCAGTGAAATAAGCCAGGCCTAGAAAGACAAATACCAAATTATTTCCCTCATTTATGGAGTATAAAAACAAAGTTAAATGGAAGAAACAAAACAGCATCAGACTCATAGACTCCAAGAAGGTACTAGCAGTTACCAAAGGGAAGGGTTCAGGGATGGCAGGTTCGGAGGGAGGGAGAAGTGGATTGATGGGTATTATGATTGGCACACATTTTGTTGGGGGGATCGTGGGATAACAGTGTAGCACAGAGAAGGCAAATAGTGACTGTGGTATCTTACTACACTGATGGACAATTACTGCAATGCGGTATGGGAGTACTCAATAATATGGGTGAATGTAGTAACCACATTGTTTTCCATGTAATACCTTCATAAGAGTGTATATCAATTACACCTTAGTAAAAAAATGCAATGGTTGTTGTATCTACCACTACCTGCCATATCCCAGTGTCCAGTCTTTAGGAAACTACAAAAATGCTCTGCAGCTTCTCTTAGGCCAGCCCCAAGTATGGCTTTACTCCCTTCTGAAGATACTCCTGCAGGTGTCTTCCAGTATATCTCTCAGTAGATCTCCCTTCAGGGGCCATGGCTCCATCAGGCCGCAGAGGACAACCACTACCATTGACACACAGCATTTTTCCAAGCACTTACATCTACATTGGCCAACCAACACAAACTAAGTGAGGATTAATTACAGAGAACAACAGGGCTGGAAAAGGATTCCTATGCCAAATCTAATATTTAATGCATGTTCCTTTTTCTCCTTTTGAAGTCAGTATTTTAAATAACATACATAGAGAAGAATACCCAAATAATAAGTGTATATCAGAAACTGTACATATACACAGAACTACTACCCTGCTTGAGAAACAGAATAATATCTGCCATCTAGAAACCCTGCTTGCATTGCTTAGAATCCTCTCTATCTCTTCTATCACAATCAACAAATATTGATATCTAATGTCATAGTTCAGATTAATCCATCCCACATAGAGCAGTACTTCATTCCTTTTCATTATGGTATAGAATTCCATTAAATAAATACATTACATTGCACTTATTCTACCATTAATGGACATTTGAGCTCTTTTCCATTTTCTATTATTTAAAAACAAGTTTCTGGGGCAGAGCCAGGATAGCGCCATGAGTAGAGCAGTGGAAATCTCCTCCCAAAAACACGTAGATATATGAAAATATAACAAAGAAAACTCTTCCTAAAATAGAGACCAGAGGACACAGGACAAATCCAGACCACATCCACACCTGCAAGAACCCAGCACCTTGCAAAGGGGGAGAGGAAGGCCACAAACCAACAAGAAGGGAAGCTCTTCCAGCAGTCACTCGTACCAGCTCTGGAAACTATCACTATCACCATGAAAAGGCAAAACTACAGGCAGACAAAGATCACAGAGACAACACCTGAGAAGGAGACACACCGAACCAGTCCTCCTGAAAAAGAATTCAAAATAAAAATCATGAACATGCTGACAGAGATGCAGAGAAAAACGCAAGAGCAATGGGATGAAGTCCGGAGGGAGATCACAGATGTCAGGAAGGAGATCACAGAAGTGAAACAATCCCTGGAAGGATTTAGAAGCGGAATGGATAAGATGCAAGAGGCCATTGAAGGAATAGAAGCCAGAGAACAGGAGCGTATAGAAGCTGACATAGAGAGAGATAAAAGGATCTCCAGGAATGAAACAACACAAAGAGAACTATGTGACCAATCCAAAAGGAATAATGTTCGTATTATAGGGGTACCAGAAGAGGAAGAAAGAGGAAAAGGGAAAGAAAGTCTCTTTAAAGAAATAATTGCTGAAAACTTCCCCAAACTGGGGGAGGAAATAATCAAACAGACCATGGAATTACACAGAACCCCCAACAGAAAGGATCCAAGGAGGACAACACCAAGACACATAGTAATTACAATGGCAAGGATAAAGGACAAGGAAAGACTTTTAAAGGCAGCTAGAGAGAAAAAGGTCACCTATAAAGGAAAACCTATCAGGCTAACATCAGACTTCTCAATAGAAACCCTACAGGCCAGAAGAGAATGGCATGATATACGTAATGCAATGAAACAGAAGGGACTTGAACCAAGAATACTGTATCCAGCATGACTATCATTTAAATATGAGGACGGGATTGAACAATTTCCAGACAAGCAAAAGATGAGGGAATTTGCTTCCCACAAATCACCTCTACAGGGCATCCTACAGGGACTGCTCTAAATGGGAGCACCCCTAAAAAGAGCACAGAACAAAACACACAACATATAAAGAATGGATGAGGAGGAATAAGTAGGGAGAGAAGAAAAGAATCTTCAGACAGTGTATATAACAGCTCAATAAGCAAGCTAAGTTAGGCAGTAAGATACTAAAGAAGCTAACCTTGAACCTTTGGTAACCACGAATCTAAAGCCTGCAATGGCAATAAGGACATATCTCTCAATAGTCACCCTAAATGTAAATGGACTTAATGCACCAATCAAAAGACACAGAGTAATAGAATGGATAAAAAAGCAAGACCCATCTATATGCTGCTTACAAGAAACTTACCTTAAACCCAAAGACAAGCATAGACTAAAAGTCAAGGGATGGAAAAACATATTTCAGGCAAACAACAGTGAGAAGAAAGCAGGGGTTGCAGTACTAATATCAGACAAAATAGACTTCAAAACAAAGAAAGTAACAAGAGATAAAGAAGGATACTACATAATGATAAAGGTCTCAGTCCAACAAGAGGATATAACCATTCTAAATATATATGCACCCAATACAGGAGCACCAGCATATGTGAAGCAAATACTAACAGAACTAAAGAGGGAAATAGACTGCAATGCATTCATTTTAGGAAACTTCAACATGCAACTCACCCCAAAGGATAGATCCGCGGGGCAGAAAATAAGTAATGAAACACAGGCACTGAACAACACACTAGAACAAATGGACCTAATAGACATCTATAGAACTCTACATCCAAAAGCAACAGGATATACATTCTTCTCAAGTGCACATGGAACATTCTTCAGAATAGACCACATACTAGCTCACAAAAAGAGCCTCAGTAAATTCCAAAATATTGAAATACTACCAACCAATTTTTCAGACCACAAAGGTATGAAAGTAGATATAAATTCTACAAAGAAAACAAAAAGGCTCACAAACACATGGAGGCTTAACAACATCCTACTAAATAATCAATGGATCAATGAACAAATCAAAATAGAGATCAAGGAATATATAGAAACAAATGACAACAACAACACAAAGCCCCAACTTCTGTGGAACGCAGCGAAAGCAGTCTTAAGAGGAAAGTATATAGCAATCCAGGCACACATGAAGAAGGAAGAACAATCCCAAATGAATAGTCTAACATCACAATTATTGAAACTGGAAAAAGAAGAACAAATGAGGCCTAAAGTCAGCAGAAGGAGGGACATAATAAAGATCAGAGAAGAAATCAACAAAATTGAGAAGAATAAAACAATAGCAAAAATAAATGAAACCAAGAGCTGGTTCTTTGAGAAAATAAACAAAATAGATAATCCTCTAGCCAAACTTATTAAGAGAAAAAGAGAATCAACACAAATCAACATAATCAGAAATGAGAATGGAAAAATCACGACAGACTCCACAGAAATACAAAAAATTATTAAAGACTACTATGAACACCTATATGCCAACAAGCTGGAAAACCTAGAAGAAATGGACAACTTCCTAGAAAAATACAACCTCCCAAGACTGACCAAGGAAGAAACACAAAACCTAAACAAACCAATTACAAGCAAAGAAATTGAAACGGTAATCCAAAAACTACCCAAGAACAAAACCCTGGGGCCGGACGGATTTACCTCAGAATTTTATCAGACACACAGAGAAGACATAATACCATTCTCCTTAAAGTGTTCCAAAAAATAGAAGAAGAGGGAATACTCCCAAACTCATTCTATGAAGCCAACATCACTCTAATACCAAAACCAGGCAAAGACCCCACCAAAAAAGAAAATTACAGACCAATATCCTTGATGAATGTAGATGCAAAAATACTCAATAAAATATTAGCAAACAGAATTCAACAGTATATCAAAAGGATCATACACCATGAAAAAGTGGGATTCATCCCAGGGATGTAAGGATGTTACAACATTCGAAAATCCATCAACATCATCCACCACATCAACAAAAAGAAGGACAAAAACCACATGATCATCTCCATAGATGCTGAAAAAGCATTTGACAAAATTCAACATCCATTCATGATAAAAACTCTCAGCAAAATGGGAACAGAGGGCAAGTACCTCAACATAATAAAGGCCATATATGATAAACCCACAGCTAACATCATACTGAACAGTGAGAGGCTCAAAGCATTTCCTCTGAGATCGGGAACAAGGCAAGGATGCCCACTCTCCCCACTGTTATTTAACATAGTACTGGAGGTCCTGGCCATGGCAATCAGACAAAACAAAGAAATACAAGGAATCCAGATTGGTAAAGAAGAAGTTAAACTGTCACTATTTGCAGATGATATGATACTGTACATAAAAAACCCTAAAGACTCCACTCCAAAACTACTAGAACTGATATCGGAATACAGCAAAGTTGCAGGATACAAAATTAACACAGAAATCTGTAGCTTTCCTATACACTAACAATGAATCAAAAGAAAGAGAAATCAGGAAAACAATTCCATTCACCATTGCATCAAAAAGAATAAAATACCTAGGAATAAATCTAACCAAGAAGTGAAAGACCTTTACCCTGAAAACATTAAGACACTCTTAAGAGAAATTAAAGAGGTCACTAACAAATGGAAACTCATCCCATACTCCTGGCTAGGAAGAATTAATATCGTCAAAATGGCCATCCTGCCCAAAGCAATATACAGATTTGATGCAATCCCTATCAAATTACCAGCAACATTCTTCAATGAATTGGAACAAATAATTCAAAAATTCATATGGAAACAGCAAAGACCCCGAATAGCCAAAGTAATCCTGAAAAAGAAGAATAAAGTAGTGGGAACCTCACTCCCAAACTTCAAGCTCTACTACAAAGCCATAGTAATCAAGACAATTTGGTACTGGCACAAGAACAGAGCCATAAACCATTGGAACAGATTAGAGACTCCAGAAATTAACCCAAACATATATGGTCAATTAATATTTGATAAAGGAGCCATGGACATACAATGGCAAAATGACAGTCTCTTCAACAGATGGTGCTGGCAAAACTGGACAGCTACATGTAAGAGAATGAAGCTGGACCATTGTCTAACCCCATATACATAGGTAAACTCAAAATGGATCAAAGACCTGAATGTAAGTCATGAAACCATTAAACTCTAGGAAAAAAACATAGGCAAAAACCTCTTAGACATAAACATGGGTGACCTCTTCTTGAACATATCTCCCCGGGCAAGGAAAACAACAGCAAAAATGAGCAAGTGGGACTACATTAAGCTGAAAAGCTTCTGTAGAGCGAAAGACACCATTAATAGAACAAAAAAGAACCCTACAGTATGGGAGAATATATTTGAAAATGACAGATCCGATAAAGGCTTGATGTCCAGAATATATAAAGAGCTCACACGCCTCAACAAACAAAAAACAAATAACCCAATTAAAAAATGGGCAGAGGAACTGAACAGACAGTTCTCTAAAGAAGAAATACAAATGGCCAAGAGACACATGAAAATATGCTCCACATCGCTAATTATCAGAGAAATGCAAATTAAAACTACAATGAGGTATCACCTCACACCAGTAAGGATAGCTGCCATCCAAAAGACAAACAACAACAAATGTTGGCGAGGCTGTGGAGAAAGGGGAACCCTCCTACACTGCTGGTGGGAATGTAAATTAGTTCAACCATTGTGGAAAGCAGTATGGAGGTGCATCAAAATGCTCAAAACAGACCTACCATTTGACCCAGGAATTCCACTCCTAGGAATTTACCCTAAGAACACAGCAATCAAGTTTGAGAAAGACAGATGCACCCCTATGTTTATCGCAGCACTATTTACAATAGCCAAGAATTGGAAGCAACCTAAATGTCCATCGCTAGAGGAATGGATAAAGAAGATGTGGTACATATACACATTGGAATACTACTCAGCCATAAGAAGTGGAAAAATCCAACCATTTGCAGCAACATGGATGGAGCTGGAGAGTATTATGCTCAGTGAAATAAGCCAAGTGGAGAAAGAGAAATACCAAATGATTTCACTCATCTGAGGAGTATAAGAACGAAGGAAAAACTGAAGGAACAAAACAGCAGCGGAATTACAGAACCCAAAAATGGACTAACAGGTACCAAAGGGAAAGGAACTGGGGAGGATGGGTGGGCAGGGAGGGATAAGGGGGGGAAGAAGAAGGGGGGTATTAAGATTAGCATGCATGGGGGGAGGGAGAAAGGGGAGGGTGGGCTGCACAACACAGAGAGGACAAGTAGTGATTCTACAACATTTTGCTAAGCTGATGGACAGTAACCATAATGTGGTTGTTAGGGGGGACCTGATATAGGGGAGAGCATAGTAAACATAGTATTCTTCATGTAAGTGTAGATTAAAAATTAAAAAAAAAGAAAGAAAGAAAGAAAGAAAGAAAGAAAGAAAAGGGGGATTACTCCTTGATAGGATAAAACTATTGGTAAATCAAAGATCAATGCATGCTTTAAATATCCTTAATGTTGATCACTTAAAGGGTGTCACATGATCAGCTATGGAGGTACTCTTTTCTGATAATATTCCTTTCTCTTAATAAAAAAAAAAAAAGCAGTTACTGTGTGCTGACCTCCAATGAGTTCTGCACAGTGGTATAGAGGGCATGTCAAAGTGTGGGCAAAGGGTCTGTTTATTTCTATGCAGGAGATCAAGGCCAAGCTTGGATACCCAGAAAATGAACTAAGATACGATATGAGGAGGAGCTTCCGGCATCAGCACTCTCTGGAGGACTTGTGCCAGGGGATGATCATCAAAAAGCCTCCACAGGGATCCGGGCGATGCTGCGGTCGTGGCTGCGTCCACCCCACCGTCTCCTGGACTTGCCATAGGAATGAGGAGGGAGATGTCTAGGCTGGCATGTGCATACAGTGAGACAACGAATTTGACCAGATCTGTACTGTTGGAACTCAACCAGGAGTTGGGAGGGGTGCAAGGTGTAGCACTCCAAAATCTTATGACTATAGACTATCTATGGTTAAAAGAACATATGGGATGTGAACAGATTCCAGAAATGGGCTGCTTTAATTTGTCTGATTTCTCTCAGACTGTTCAAGTGCAGTTGGACAATATCCATCATATCATAGACAAATTTTCACAAATGCCTAGGGTGCCTAAATGTTTTTCTTGGCTTCACTGGAGATGGATGGTAATTATAGGTTTGCTTTGTTTATGTCACCTATTCCTATTATGTTAATATGTGTGCGCAAATTAGTTAGTAGTTTAAAACCTATACATACTTAAGGTACTCTACAAGAAGATATGTCAAAGAAATAATCAATCCTCCCATGTTTCCTTCCATATGCTACATCTGTAGCTTTTCTTCTTTCTTCCTAATTACAACCCTTAAATAGAATTCGTGCCTCATATCGAATTTACCGAGTATCATAATTCCTCCAGGTGGTAAAGATACCTCGAGACAAGTGCTGGGCATAGAAGCCACAGGGCATAAATCTGCAAAGAAGTAAAAAGCTAAACATTTCAAACAATATGGCTTCTCTCTCACTTACCAACTTTACATTTCCCTGTATGGCCCCGAAAGATGACTGGTTAGCCAGAGACGAGTAAGATTCCTCAATGGAGGAACAACCTAAGACAGGCACAGTCGCAGGGGGGCCATCAGGTGAGAAATTGGGGATCAACAGAGGTGAGGCTCAGAACCTCATCCCTCCTGCTTTGAGAGAAATCTTCTGCATCCGTGGATGTTTTGCTGCCCTTGTCTAGCTTGGATTAATACTTAGTCCCATAGGCACACACCTGATCATCTACATTTGCCCTCTTACAGCACTAAACTATGTTTTCTACCTTTACCTTGCATCTACCTACCACTTCAGCATTTTATAGAAAATAAAAATAATAATAATAATAAAGGGAGAAATGTGGGATCCACATATAAATCAAGTACAAAAATCAAACGAATATTCATATTTGACCTGATTGTTTATAGGTCATAATGCGTGATCAAAACCAAAAGTTTCTGTGATGAATGCCCTTGTACTGTTCACCATGTAAGAATTTATTCATTATGTAAGAATTCGTTCACCATGTAAGAACTTGTTCGTTATGCTTCAGAAGATTGGAGACTGACGAGAATTAGACTTGAGATGGATTAATGATTGTACATTGAGCATTGACCCCCCTATACTGAATTTTATTGTTGTTAACAACCATTTGATCAATAAATATGAGAGATGCCCTCTCAAAAAAAAAAAAAAAGGAAAAAAGATACTTCCCAACAAACAATAGTCCCACTCGAACTTTAAAATATTCTCTGATTTATGCCAGGATATATGTAAGAGAACAGTCAAACAACTTTATTCATAACAGTTACATAAACTATTTGCCAAAAAATTAATCATCAGAAAGCCTCTTTTTAAATCTAGCCATATGTAATATAGAGAGCATTGAAAATAAATAGATAGCTGCTAAACCCAACAACACGAATGAACCTCAGAGGTACAATGAGGAAAATAACAATCGAGAAGTGATATCCACTAATTAAGTTGAAACTTTAACAAGGACAAAAATAAACAAATCTTTTTAATACACTGTTTTCATGTACATACAATAGCAATAAAAAGATGCATGAAATTATAAAAATGGCTTTTTTGTAGTAGAAAATGTACAATACAGAAACTAAGTATTGGCTGTCTCAAAATGATTTATCTGCATGGTTTCACTGCTCCCACCTTCTCTTTGTGTCTTTTCTGTATTGGTCTTTATTTTGGGGATACACATACTTACATTCACTGTCCATTCCTCCAGATAATCCAGCTGAAGGGCCTTCACTGAAAGACTCTTTTCCTAAATAAGTACCACTGACTTTAGTATCATACAAATTAATATTTATATGATATCACAGTAAGGAGAATTAGGATGTGACCATATATCTTGAAGACCAGCATATATGTCTTCTGTTGGTGCTATGCAAAGGTACAGCATCAACTAAAAAAGGAGAGGACAGTCAGGTTTCTGTCTGGGCATTATGTCAATGAATGATACCTGTATCTGCTTCCCATTGATGAATCTCAAATATCTCACAATCATCTCAAACCACTGATATAATCCAATTATGTGCATTTTATAGTTCATGTAAATGAGTGTGATGGATGCTAAGGTTGCCTCAGAAAAGGATGTTTTACTAATGACTAGTCTCACTGAGTACTAAATTGGGGATTGAAAGGATAAAACAAAAGTTGGTCTCTAGAAACTACCAAAGCTGTCATCCTTTTCCTATCCTGTCCACCTTGTGCAATGGTCCTTGTTTAGAGCATAATATGCAGTAATACCAATAAAACTGGAACTCCTGACTCCACATTGCTTCTATGGACCCTGAGCAAAGAAACTAAGTTGAGAGAACTGAAATCATTATCAAACATCATGGAGGTAGACAAAAAGCATCAACATGTTTCAATCCCACACTGAAATGCAATTGGCCATTATATCATTTAATCATTTTAAGAGGAACATGGTGGTGGAAGAAACAGACACCTGGCTCACCCAGGAATCCTGTCACTTTGACTCATTCAATGAAAACAAGTTCAAAGCAGGTGACACCATTAAAGACAGAAGTATCCTACTGATTATTTTCCTCAAGGCCCTATTCATGTCCCTGTTCCTCAGGCTGTAGATGAAGGGGTTCAACAATTGTGGAACTATGATATACATAACTGAAGCCACTGCAGCCTTCTTGGGAGAGTCAGTAACTGCAGAGCTAATGTAAACTCCAAAAGATGTCCCATAGAACAAGGAAACAACAGACAGGTGAGACCCACAGGTGGAAAAAGCTTTATGTTTACCCTCCACTGAGGGCATTCTCAAAATGGAAGAGAGAATTTGAGTATAAGAGAAAATTACCCAAAATAAAGCAATACCCCCAAATAGGCCAGACACAAAATACAAAAGGATGTTATTAATGAGGGTATCAGAGCAGGCCAGCTTGAAGACCTGAGCAAGTTCACAGAAGAACTGGTGGACTTCCAGGTCCCCACAGAAGGACAGCCTCAGCACCATCAGACTGTGGAGCAGGGCATTCCCAGTGCTAAGGAGTAGAGATAGAAGAATGAGCAGAACACAGAGTTGGGGGTTCATAATGACCGTGTACCTAAGGGGGTGACAGATGGCCACGTAGCGATCATAGGCCATTGCTGCAAGGAGACAACTTTCAAAACCAATAAAATCCACGACAAAGCAGATCTGGAGGATGCAGCCTGTGTAACTGATGTACTGACTCTGTGCTTGGATGTTCACCAGCATTTTGGGGACTGTGGTTGTGCTTAAACAGATGTCAGTAAAGGATAAGTTGGAGAGGAAGAAGTACATGGGGGTGTGGAGGTGGGGGTCAGAGCTGACAGCCAGGATGATGAGCAGGTTCCCCAGAATGCTGACCAGGTACATGGACAGAAAGAGCCCAAAGAGGATGGGCTGCAGTTCTGGATCCTCTGTCAATCCCAGGAGGACGAATTCTGAGACATCTGTGTGATTTGTGGGCTTCATGTTGTTGATGAACCTGATGTAAAAGAGGTAGTGAAAATAAAAGAAAACAGTTTCTGTTTGAACAGCTGCTAAATCATCTGGGAATTTGTTAGAAATGAAAACTCTGTGTACTACTGAAGGCTTACTGTAGACAAACTCAGCATGTGGACCAGCATGGTATGTTTTAACAAGCCCTCCACATAAATTTGAAATTCACTAATATTTGGGAAATCAGTGGTTAAAACAAAACAAACACCCTCTATGTATATTGTGAACCAATCTGTCCCTCTACTAATTTCTCCCTCATAACCATCTCTCACACCAATTCTTTCTGTCCTCCCTTTATTGGCCCAAATTTTTAGAGATCACCAACTCCATTTCACACATTGCGCCAAGTGCCAGGACTGACACTAAGACTAGGAGATGGCATTTCCTTTAGAAATATCCCATGCCTTCAAGCAAAAAGAAGGACAAGAATAACATTATGAAATCTGCATTCCAGAACAATGCTCCCCAATACTTGGCATTCCTCAGAATCATCTGAAGGGCTTGTCACATAACAGATGTGTTAGTACACACACAAACTCCATTTACCCATGAGGACACTTCAGTAAGGTGATGTTAGAATGTGGACAGGAAGTACAGTGCATGACAAAGACTGGGTCTCAGTCTAGACCACCTGTCTGCTGAGTTAACTCTCTTGAACAATCTTTTAATGCCTCTGAATGATAAAGAGCTAGCATTTATGAAGTCATGCAGATTTCATAATTTGCTTTAAATATTTAAGTATTTTCTTCCTGAACAATGCACCAAGTTTTCTCCCTTCCCTGCAAGTTATGCCTACATCTACCCATGAAGTAGTGTGCAGCAGATCATGGTATCCATTAAGCATACACCCTGCTGCTATCAAAGAGAAGAAATGTTGCCCAGCAACCTGAAGCTCATAATATGCCCCCATTGCAACTGTCCTCATCTGCCTTACTTGTTAATTCTGCAAGAACCAGAGCACTATGTCAGTGACATTCTCTGCCTCATCCTAAAAGGATTTCTTCCCCTAAGGCAACAATGTCATGTCACTAAGAAAACAGTTAAATTTGAGAAAGAATGAATTGTATTGACTTCTATGAAACTATCAACAATCTGTTGGTCCTTGGAAGACTCAGACAAGATAATTCAGGAGTATATGTTATTTACAAGCCAAACAAGAGACCTGACAGGATGGTCTCCATGAAGCAGTGGTCTTCCCTCTCCTGGAGAGGCACAGTAGCCATGACAGACTTTATCATTTGGTGGGTTACTTAGACTCAAACAATGAGTTAAATCCAGACCAGCACTTGCTTTGTGAACTGGAAAAGTTGTCCCTGTATAGGCCTCATGTCCTCATTTGGTCAATGGGAACACTCATCCTACCTACCTTATGGGATGTTGCAATGATGAGCAATGAGTAGAAGAAATGCATCCAGCATGTCACTTAGCACAGGACACCCCCATCCTGATGTGGTTCCCTTGTTCTCCATGAATAACAGCTCATGGCATGTTTCACTCATCAGAATAAAGCAATGGGCTGGACAAGTGGAAGAAAGACAATTGAAAAGAACACCTTCACTGTGACAATGAAAACTTTAGGGAAGAAATTATGAGCTGAAAGTCCAGCTGGGAACATTTATCATGCAGAAAAGGAATGAAAGAAACATTGGTGATATCACTATCCATCTGACAAGGACATAGGATGAAATATACAGCAAATTAGATGAAACAAATAATAGAAATAATTAGACATAAGAATGAACACAAATATGAAAACATAGAGGGGAAAAAGGCAGAACAGAAAGCCTATAGCATGAGAAATTTAAAATATTTTTTGCTCCTACATACACAGACTTAATTTTGTTATGAATTATTGAAGTGAAACAAAAGTACAAATATAGCAATGAAGAGCTTGGTACCCACCAGTCAACATCATTAAATTCACAAACCATGATCCTTAGTTTTTTTTATTGCAATATTTAATACAGATATATTTGAAGTCCCTGTATCATATATTAATACAATCCTGATCCTTTCCTTTCCCCAAGGAACCAAAACACAAATTCAATATACAGGATTTCTCTGCACTTTTTACTATATTTCATATTATGATGCAATAAACAATTGCACTGTTTTGGATTTTAAAAGTTTCTTGTGAATGTAACCACACTGGATATGTCATGTACAGTTGGTTTTCTTATGTACTTTATTTTTTTGATTAATGATGATACTTAGTCCAGCTCCATTAATTTAAAAACTACAGAGTAATCAACTCTAATTTTTTTAGAAGAAAATGTATTTTTTTTAAATTTGAAAACCCCAGGAAGTATTTTCTTACTTACATCACAATTTATTTCTCCATGTCCTAACTAAAAGAAATTAACATGACTGCCTTTTTTTTACATACTTATTTATGAATACAGATACAATCCAAGCCATGCAAGGAAGAAGCCGTTATCTTCAATGAAGTATGCCTCTAGAAAAGGAAGAGGAGAAAGAGAGGGTAATACAATAGAGGTGACTTTTGTATGCAGATTATTGTGCATTTTATATGAAAACTTGAAAGTGATACAACAGAATATCAACATTCATTCATTATGGAATGATGTGAGTGGTAGCATATGGTTTTTTTAAATCACACTACATTTTTGATGCTGCTATCCCAATATAAAAAATCAAATAAAAATTAAAATAAGATGAAATAAATAACACTTTCTCTGATGCTCATATTTAAAATACTTGAGTTTCAGAAAGAAGAGATGTACCAGGAAGGCAGCTTTCCAAACTTCTTGGGCTGCCCACTTCCTTCCCCAGAGTCCTACCAGATCAGTTATGGAGATAATGCAACAGCTGTACTACACAATCATGTTATCAAGATCTAGGAAAGGGAATCAAAAGTAAACATCAGAACAGCATTTTCATGCCACAACCATAGAATTGAAGTAAATATCAGAAAATTTAACAATCATCCTGTCTGATATGGGGCAGAATTTGGCTCTGAAGAAAATGTATCTTACAGATTGGGATAAGAAGGCCAGGAGAATGAAGGCCAGGGAATAGTGGTGTCATATGGGATACACAAATCCCATATATGGGATGTCCAAGGTGGTGATAGGCAGTAAGGCCGTAGGTCCATGGTCTACTGGGTTCTGATCATTTTAAGCAAGAGCCCTCCTCAGTGCCTCCATGGGAAGGAATTTTGGTAAAACACATGCCTTTATTTCCAGTGCATTAACTCAAGGACTTGGGTTACCTCGTTGGCTTCATTTGGCAATGATGCTTGATGCATCCCCTGGATGTGAAGACATAAGATCTGTCCCCCATGAAAAGTAGCCAGCATGAGTGATGCACCTGGCTCATGATGAAGCAGGAACATCCCTGAGAATACCCTCAGGTGTATTGGTTGCTGAATGGGCAGGGCTGTTGTGTGAGGTGGTCACAGACTGACTCTCTGCATCCCTTGGGGCTCAATATCCCAAGTCCTCATTATCCAAGCCAATTTCGTGTCATTCTGGTCCCAGAGCAGTGAAAACCCTTAAAGACCAAGTCTATAGACAGTAGGAATTCAGGATGGCTGTGTCCCAACTATCCACTTCTCCCCGCCTGTGTCTGTTTACCTGACTTCACTTGCCTTGCATCTATACACACACACTATTCCCGAATGGATTCCAGTGTTCTTTTCATAGTTTAAAACAAAGGCATCTTTGTTTCTGTAGGGGCCAATAACGGGCTGCCCCAATATGTGTCATTATGACATGCAGATTATCTAAGTGTTGAAAGCATTCAGGAGCCAAAAGACTCAGAAAGAAACTTGATTTTCCCCGTCAATTTAATAAAAACATTTTTCTGGGTATTTTTTATTGAAGTATAATTGATATGTAATGTTATATAATAAAACATAGTGATTTCAGAGTTATGTACATTATTAAATGCTCACCCCAACTAGTGCATAAAAACATTTAGATGGAGCACCTTCCAGGAGGAGAGCAATCCCCATAGGTAACTATAGTATAATGTGAACAAAGGGTGGTGGACAGAAATAGATGTGTCTAGTGTGTACAATTCCTCTCTGTGTCCCATCATGTCTGTGTGGCCAAACAAACATTTGCTCAAGAAACATTTACTCTTTCATATTCCTATGAATTGATTCCCTTTTTCTTTGAGGTCTCAGACCGTTACTTGTTTTTCCTTGGTTCAGGAAGACTTACAGACCTCATGGTCCCTGACTGACTTTGACATTTCTACCTATGGATTCCTCCTATATACAAAATTAAGCTTTGTGTTTTTTTTTCTACTGTTATTCTGTCTCATGTCAATTCGTTTCATAAACGAAATAGAGTCTTAAGCAAGTGAGGAAATATCTTCCTCTCCAACATTTCAGAAAAGGCTCCATGGGGGATCTCATCCAACCACACTGTTGGCTTGGAGGTTAGATTTCAAGAAGTCCAATTCCAATTTTAGGTGTGAAAACATAGTTTATGGATGTGAGAATAAATAATTATAAGTACTGTTAAGATGTTTTGCATAATTTTCCTACTAAGAGCCTCTGGGCACCATAAAAAATTTATTATTATCTTACATTAAGTTTTTTAAATATTTTTTATTTAAGTATGATTGATATACACTCTTATGAAGGTGTCACATGAAAAAACAATGTGGTCACTACATTTACTCTTATTATCAAGTCCCCACACATACCCCAATGCAGTCACTGTCCATCAGTGCAAGAAGATGCCACAGATCCACTATGTGCCTTCTCTGTGCTACACTGTTCTCCCCGTGACCACGCATACCATGTACACTAAACATAATACCCTTCAATCCCCTTCTCACACCCTCCCCACATGCCCTCCCGCACCCCTCCCCTTTGGTAACCACTAGGACCTTCTTGGAATTTCTGAGTCTGCTGCTAGTTTGTTCCTTCAGTTTTGCTTCATTGTTATAATCCACAAATGAGGGAAATCATTTGGCATTTCTCTTTTTCCACCTGGATTATTTCACTGAGCATTATGTCCTCCAGCTCCATCCATGTTGTTGCAAATGATAGGATTTGTTTCTTTCTTAGGGCTGAATAGTATTCCATTGTGTATATATACCACATCTTCTTCATCCATTCATATACTGATGGACACTTAGGTTGCCTCCACATCTTAGCTATGGTAAATGATAACATAGGGAGTTCAGGAGTTTTGTTCTTAGGTAGTTTTTTTATTACAAATTCAATTTCATTGTTGGTAATTGATCTGTTCATATTTTCTGTTTCTTCGTGGGTCAGATTTGGAAGGTTGTATTTTTCTAGAAAGTTGTACATTTTTTCTAGGTTATCCAGTTTGTTAGCATATAATTTTTCATAGCATTCTCTAATAATTTTTTATATTTCTGTGGTGTCTGTAGTGATTTTTCCTTTCTCATTTCTTATTCTGTTTATGTGTGTAGACTCTTTTTTTCTTGATAAGTCTGGCTATGGGTTTATCTATTTTGTTAATTTTCTTGAAGAACTAGCTCTTGCTTTCATTGATTCTCTCTATGGTTTTATTCTTCTCAACTTTATTTATTTCTGCTCTAATCTTTATTATGTCCCTCCTTCTACTGACTTTGTGCCTCATTTGTTCTTCCTTTTCTAGTTTCATTAATTGTGAGTTTAGACTGCTTATATGGGATTGTTCTTCTTTCCTGAGGTAGGCCTGTATTGCAATATACTTTCCTCTTAGCATGGTCTTGGCTGCGTCCAACAGATTTTTGTGGTGCTGAGTTATTGCTGTCATTTGTCTCCATATATTGTTTTATCTCTGTTTTTATTTGGTCCTTGATCCATTGGTTATTTAGGAGCATGTTGTGAAGCCTCCATGTGTTTGTGGGATTTTTCATTTTCTTTGCATAATTTATTTCTAGTTTCTTATCTTTGTGGTCTGAGAAACTGGTTGGTACAACTTCAATCTTCTTTAATTTACTGAGGCTCTTTTTGTGGCCTAGTATATGACCTATTCTTGAAAATGTTCCATGTGCACTTGAGAAGAATGTGTACTCCTCTGCTTTTGGGTGTAGAGTTCTGTAGATGTCCATTAGGTCCATCTATTCTAATATGTTTTCCAGGGCCTCTGTGTCCTCACTTATTTTCTGTCTGGTTGATCTGTCTTTCAGAGTGAGTGGAGTGTTGAAGTCTTCTAGACTGAATGCATTGCCTTCTATTTCCCCTTTTAATTCACTTAATATTTGTTTCACATATGTAGGTGCTCCTGTGTTGTGAGCATAGATATTTATAATGGTTTTATATTCTTGTTGGATTGACCCCTTTATCATAATGTAATGTCCTTCTTTGTCTCTTGTGACTTTCTTTGTTTTGAAGTCTATTTTGTTTGATACAAGTGCTGCAACTCCTGCTTTTTTCTCTCTATTAGTTGCATGAAATATCTTTTCCCATCCCTTCACTTTTAGTCTGTGTATGTATTTGGGTTTAAAGTGTGTCTCTTGTAGGCAGCATATAGATTGGTCTTGTTTTTTATCCATTCAGTGACTCTATATCTTTTGATTGGTGCATGCAGTCAATTTACATTTAGGGTGACTATCAATAGGTATGTACTTCTTGCCATCACAGACTTTGGATTCGCTGTTACCAAAGGTTCAAGGTTAACTTCTTTACTATCTAAGAGTCTAACTTAACACACGTAATATGCTATTACAAATACAATCTAAAGGTTCTTTTCTTTTTCTCCTCCTGTTTCTTCCTCCTCCAGTCTTTATATATTAGGTATCATATTCTGTACTGTTTTACTATCCTTTGATTGGCTTTGGGGATAGTTAATTTAATTTTCCATTTTCTTAGTAATTATCTATTCTACTTTCTTTACTGTGGTTTTATTACCTCTGGTGACAGCTACTAAACCTTAGGAAAACTTTCATCTATAGCAGTCCCTCCAAAATAGGCTGTAGAGATGTTTTCTGGGAGGTATATTCTCTCAGCTTTTGCTTATCTGGAAATTGTTTAATCCCTCCTTCAAGTTTAAATGATAATCTTGCCAGATAAAGTAATCTTGGTTCCAGGCCCTTCTGCTTCATTGCATTAAATACATCATGGCTCTCCCTTCTGGCCTGTGAGGTTTCTGCTGAGAAGTCTGGTGTTAGCCTGATGGGCTTTCCTTTGTATGTGATCTTGTTTCTCTGTCTGGCTGCTTTTAACAGTCTGTCCTTATCCTTGATCTTTGCCATTTTAATTACTACATGTTTTGGTGTTGTTTTCCTTAGGTCCCTTGTGTTAGGAGATCTGTGGACCTTCATGGTGTGAGAGACTATCTCCTTCCCCAGATTGGGGAAGTTTTCAGCAATTACCTCCTCAAAGACACTTTCTATTCATTTCTCTCTCTCTTCTTCTTCTGGTATCCCTATAAGGCAAATATTGTTCCATTTGGATTGGTCACACAATTCTCTCAATATTCTTTCATTCTTAGAGATCCTATTTTCTCTCTGTGCCTCTGCTTCTTTGTGTTCCTCTTCTCTAGTTTCTATTTCATTTATCATTTCCTTCACCATATCCATTCTGCTTTTAATATCCTCCATTGTGCTCTTCATTGATTGGATCTCTGACTGGAATTCATTCCTGAGTTCTTGAATATGTTCCCCTACTCCATGAGCATGTTAATGATTTTTATTTTGAACTCCTTTTCAGGAAAAGTCATGAGGTCCATGTTATTTAAATCTTTCTCAAGAGTTGTATTAATAATTTTACTCTGGACCAGGTTCCTTTGACATTTCATATTTGTTTATGGTGCCCTCTAGTGTCCAGAAGCTCTACTCTCTGGAGCTGTTCAGCCCCTGAAGCAATGTCTGGGGTGGCAGGGAGTGGTATTTGTGCCTGGGGGGAGGAAAGGTCTGTTTCCTGCTTCCCAGCTGCTATGCCTATCTCCACTGCCAGGAATTCCATTGCGCCAAACACACAGGTATAAGTTTTTGTCCCAGAGCAGTGGGATATGGATCCCTGCTTTCCACAAGCAGCTGCAATCTAGTATCTCCAGGAATTCTGCTTGTGCTCCCAGAGCAGATCTCTGGGGTTAGTTATTCAGCAGTTCCAGTCCTCCACTCCCTCACCCATTCCATTTCTCTTCCTTCTTCAGGTGAGCTGGGGTAGGGAAAAGGCATGGGTCCTGGAAGGACACAGCTTTGGTAAGTTACCCTCTTCCATGAAGTCTGCTCTTTTCTCCAGGTGTATGCATTCTGGCACAGTCCTCTTTCCTGTTGTTCTCTCAGGGTTATTTGTATTAATTATATTTTCATATTATATGTGGCTTTAGGAGGGAGACTCTTTCACCTCTCACACTGCCCTCTTTAGTCTCTCTCTTACATTAAGTTTTTATAAAGAAATAATACATGTATATTTGATGTGCCTCCTCCCTCCCACTTTATTTTCCATATTGTTGATATTTTTCCACTCTAAAGTGGACCACTACATTTACTTTGATATGCACTATTCCCCCTGCATTTTCAGTCCATTTCATGTGATACTGATGGGGCTCAGGGAACACTAACCCAAAATATGGCACCTTTGCATATAAAAAATTTTAAGCCTAAGGAGTTTCTGAAAATATCAGAAGCAAAAAGTTCACTCAGACATTCTCCAGCCTGTTTTCCCTAAAACAAGTCATGAAACCTTCATGTGAGCTCTCCCCATCAGCAAAGGAACTGAGTATCCTTTTATCCAAAGGCGAAGGGGCAGAGAGAAGAGCTCTGAAAAAGACAACTGGCTAAGTGTCCCCCATTCCCTCTTACCTCTTCTACTTGCACACGATTTTCCACTCTTCACCAAACCTAGCCCAGAAATATTCATGTCTAACTGTTCCTTCCAGTTTTCATTTACTATGAATGTTCCTATGTCACAAAAAGCATATATTAAATAAATGTGTATGCTTCTTTCCTAGTAATATTTGTTGGTTTAATATTCAGACCCAGCCAGGGAACCTAAGTGGGAATAGGAAAACTTTTTCCTCCCTTACAATACTTTCCCAAAATGATATAATCCATGTTCTGTGTTCCAATTATTTATATGCTGGAAAGGTCATTTGAAACTGGTGTTTAATATATCTTGTGATTTATCACTCTTGGTGCATTTCACTCCCAGACATCAAATTTAACTGTGTGACATATCATTGTCTTACGACATAACAATTTTCTCTTTTCAATTGGATAGGCATTTTGATGGACACATATATATTACATATGTAAATATATTTCAAATACATATGCATATATATAATATATATGCACATATATGTATGATATATGCATATTATATATACTATATGTGCATATTATATATGTGTATATACATATATGTACACATACATGCACACATATGTGTTTCTGTTAAAAGTTTAAAATAAGACCTGGAAACTAAATTCATGACTGGTGATGTGAAAACCAAAGGAGAGGAAAAGAGTACAATACAAAGAATATATATTCTTTATGTATTTTTACTTTAGGAAGATAATTTTAATGGCAAAATGTCAGCAATTGTAAATTCTGGAATCTGTGATTATTCAGTACAACTCCACATTTTTAAGTATCTCACATGTTAATAGGGACACCAGAAGAGTGCAGGTGTAGCCTGTAGGGTCAACTTGGTTCTCCACATTGTTCTCCCTCTCCCTCACCACTGGGAACAGGTAGAAAACAGAGATATCCCCTGTCGAGTTATTAGGGAGTTAAAAGGTATACAAACATAAGAAGAAATTCAACAGACTATGATCTTTGACTAGTAGAAAAAGACCTCTCCCTCTCTGAAAACATGAACAAGAAGATTTCCAATTATCTGGATTCCAACACTGAGGGCAGCATTTAGTGCTCCCTGGGATGTTGAGACATAGAAATCAAACTTTGTCTATGCAAAGTGATTTTCTCTAGGATGTGGCTCAGTTATGCTATATACTGGTAGTTACATAAAAGAAGTAGCAGACCCAAAATGGAGTTAGTTATTTGTACCTCACAACAGCAAACCTAGACTTAATTACTGTTTCAACCTGTCCCAAGAATGTGACCTTTTAACAGTTGAACTGAGATTTCCTGACCCACATTAGTAAGGTAATCTGCACAATAAACTGTGCCAGTCCCTTTCCCCAAAAAGAGATGTCCTGGTCTGAAATAATCCATTTTCTTCTTTTTTTATTTTACTAATAACTTCCTTGCCCTGCACTCCTGCCTTTAAAACCTCCCACCTCTCTGCCTGCTAGATGGGATGCTGTCAATTAATTGCTCAACAAGCCAATTAGGTCTTCAAATTGCCTCAAATTATTTTTGTCTTTTAACATGCCCAGTGTACAAATGAACAGTTGACTTATCACAGAAGTGAGGTGGCAGTATGGTAAACTAGAACACATACTTCTGAAATACATATGAAACCACAAAAGACCCTGAACAGCCAAAGCAATACTGAGAAAGAACAAAGCTAAGGGGATTATGCTCACTGACTTTAAGTTATACAACAAAGCAATAGTAATTAACACAATAATATTAATTGTTGAGACCAGACCAAAAGATCAATGGAAGAGAGTAGAAAGCCCAGATACACACCCATGTATATATGGTCAATTAATGTATGCTAAAAGAGTCATGGATATACAATGGAGAAATGAGACTCTTCAGCAACTTGGGTTGACAAAACTTGAAAGCTACATGCAATAGAATGAATCTGAATTACTGCTTAAATCCATACAAAAAATTAAACTCAAAATGTATCGAAGACTTGAATGTAAGTTGTGAAACCACAAAAACCCTTAGAAGAAAACATAGGCAACAATCTCTTGAACATAAGCATGAGCAATTTTTTCCTGGACACAATGCTTTGAGCAAGAGAATCAAAATAAAAAATGAACAAGTGGGACTACATCAAATTAAAAAACTTCTGTACAGCAAAGAACAACATAAGCAGAATAAGGCAATATACATTATAGGAAAATATATTTGTAAGTGACTTATTTGATAAGGGTTAACATGCAAAATATATAAAGACCTCATATGCCTCAACATCAAAAAGTCTAATAACCTGATTTTAAAAATGAGCAGAGGAACTGAACAGACACTTCTCCAACGAAGACAGACAGATGGCAACATGAATAGATGCTCCACATTGCTAATCATCAGGGAAATGTAAATCAAAAACAAAGTGATGCATCATCTCACACCAGTCAGAATGGCCACTATCTGAAAAAGAAGAAATAACAAGTGTTGGCAGTGATGTGGAGAAATGGGAACACTCCTACACTGTTGGTGGGAGTGTAATTTGGCAAAGTCACTCTAGAAATAAGTAAACTCAAAAAACTAAAAATAGAAATGCTATTCAAACCATTAATTCCACTTCTAGGAATTTGCCCAGAGAAAAAAAATCACTGATACAAAAGTGTATATTATATATATATATACCCCATCATTATTGCTGCATTATTTAAAATAGCCAAAATATGGAAGCAGGGGCAGAGCCAAGATGGCAGCATGAGTAGGACAGTGGGAATCTTCTCCCAAAATCATATATATTTTTGAAAATTCAACAAATACAGCTATCCCTAAAAGAGAGACCAGAAGATACAGGACAACAGCCAGACCAAATCCACACCCACGAGAACCCAGTGCCTTGTGAAGGGGGTAAGATACAAGCCCTGGCCCGGCAGAACCCGAGCACCCCTCACCCCAGCTCCCATTGGAAGGAGAGGAGTCGGAGCGGGGAGGGAGAGGGAGCCCAGGACTGCTAAATAGCATGCCCTAGCCATCTGCACCCAAGCGTGGGGTGCTGGATACTAGGGAAACAGAACAGTAAGACCTGTGAGAGGGTCCCCGCAGTCAGTGCCGCTGAGACAAAGGAAAGCAAGTGCTTTTTGAAAGTCTTAAAGGAAGAGGGACACCCCAAAGCTGGACGGAAGCATGCCGGGACACAGTCCAGCACCTGGAAATCCTGGGGAACTCCGGGCACCCTAATGCCCTGGGCAGCAGATCTGACACCCCTCACGGTGATAAACAGCCCCCCCCCTGTCTGTTCCTACTCTGGCATCCTGCCATAGGTGAGCAGCAGCCTGAGGATGGCCACACCAACAGCAAGGGAGCAGCTATCTCTATAGCGGCTGGGCAAGAAACAGACCCAGTCTACATGCAATTACCCAACAAAAGCCACTAGGGGTCGCTGTTGTCCCAGTAAAGAAAGCCCAAGAGCAAGTGGAAAAGGTCTTGGCTCTCCCAGCTGACAGACGAGTCAATAGCATACCACTTCATCTGTCAACATGAAAAGGCAAAAAAATTTGATCCAGACCAGGCTAACACAGACACCTTTCCCATCCTCTCCTGAGAAGGAATCTGGGGAGGTAGATTTGACCAATATTCTTGAAAAAGAATTCAAAACAAAAGTCATAACCATGCTGATGGACTTGCAGAAAAAATATGCAAGAACTAAGGAGGGAGAATACAGAAATAAAACAATCTCTGGAAGGACTTCAAAGCAGAATAGATGAGATGCAAGAGACCATTAAAGGACTAGAAAACAGAGAACAGGAATGCAGAAAAGCTGATGCAGAGAGAGATAAAAGAATCTCCAGGAATGAAAGAATATTAAGAGAACTGTGTGACCAATTGAAATGGAACAATATTCGCATCATAGGAGTACCAGAAGAAGAAGAGAGAGAAAAAGGGATAGAAAGTGTCTTTGAAGAAATAATTACTGAAAACTTCCCCAAACTAGGGGAGGAAATGGCCTCTCAGACCACAGAAGCACACAGAACTCCCATGACAAGGGACCCAAGGAGGGCAACACCAAGACACGTAATAATTAAAATGGCAAAGGTCAAAGACAAGGACAGAGTATTAAAGGAAGCCAGAGAGAAAAAAACGGTCACCTATAAAGAAAAACCCATCAGGCTATCATCAGACTTCTCAACAGAAACCTTACAGGCCAGAAGAGAATGGCATGACATATTTAATGCAATGAATCAGAAGGGCCTTGAACCAAGGATACTGTATCCAGCACGACTATCATTTAAATATGAAGGAGGGATTAAACAATTCCCAGAGAAGCAAAAGTTGAGGGAATTTGCCTCCAACAAACCACCTCTACAGGGTATCTTAGAGGGACTGCTCTAGATGGGAACAGTCCTAAAAAGAGCAGAGAACAAAACACCCAACATATGAAGAATGGAGGAGGAGGAATAAGAAGGGAGAGAAATAAAGAATCATCAGACAGTGTTTATAATAGCCCCATAAGTGAGCTAAATTAGACAGTAAGATAGTAAAAAGCTAACCTTGAACCTTTGGTAACCACAAACTTAAAGCCTGCAATGGCAATAAGTACATATCTTTCAATAATCACCCTAAATGTAAATGGACTGAATGCACCAATCAAAAGACACAGAGTAATAGAATGGATAAAAAAGCAAGACCCATCTATATGCTGCTTAGAAGAGACTTACCTCAAACCCAAAGACATGTACAGATTAAAAGTAAAGGGATGGAAAAAGACATTTCATGCAAAGAACAGCGAGAAAAGAGGTGTTGCAATACTAGTATCAGACAAAATAGAATTCAAAACAAAGAAAGAAACAAGAGATAAAGAAGGACATTACATAGTGATAAAAGGGTCAGTAAAACAGAGGATATGACCATTATAAATATATATGCACCCAATACAGGAGCACCAGCATATGTGAAACAAATATTAACATAATTAAAGGAGGAAATAGAATGCAATGCATTCATTTTGGGAGACTTCAACACACCACTCACGCCAAAGGACACATCCACCAGACAGAAGATAAGTAAGGACCCAGAGGCACTGAACAACACACTAGAACACATGGACCTAATAGACAAATAGACATCTATAGAACTCTACATCCAAAAGCAACAGGATACACATTCTTCTCAAGTGCACATGGAACATTCTCCAGAATAGACCACATACTAGGCCACAAAAAGAACCTCAGTAAATTACAAAAGATTGAAATCCTACCAACCAACTTTTCAGACCACAAAGGTATAAAACTAGAAATAAATTGTACAAAGAAACCAAAAAGTCTCACAAACACATGGAGGCTTAACAACATGCTCCTAAATAATCAATGGATCAATGACCAACTTAAAATGGAGATCCAGCAATATATGGAAACAAATGACAACAATAACACAAAGCCCCAACTTCTGTGGGACACAGAAAAAGCAGTCTTAAGAGGATAGTATATAGCAATCCAGGCATATTTAAAGAAGGAAGAACAATCCCAAATGAATAGTATAATGTCACAATTATAGAAATTGGAAAAAGAAGAACAAATGAGGCCTAAGGTCAGCAGATGGAGGAACATAGTAAAGATCAGAGAAGAAGTAAATAAAATTGAGAAGAATAAAACAATAGAAAAAATCAATGAAACCAAGAGCTAGTTCTTTGAGAAAATAAATAAAATAGATCAGCCTCTAGCCAGACTTACTAAGAGAGAAAGAGAGTCAACACACAACAGAATCAGAAATGAGAAAGGAAAAATAACCATGGACCCACAGAAATACAAAGAATTATTAGAGAGTACTATGAAAACCTATATGCTAACAAGCTGGGAAACCTAGGAGAAATGGACAACTTCCTCGAAAAAATACAACCTTCCTAGACTGACCAAGAAAGAAACAAAATCTAAACAGACCAATTAACAGCAATGAAATTGAAGCGGTAATCAAAAAACTTCCCAAGAACAAAACCCCCGGGCCAGATAGATTTACCACAGAATTTTACAGGCATACAGAGAAGACATGATACCCATTCTCCTTAAAGTTTTCCAAAAAATAGAAGAGGAGGGAATACTCCCAAACTCATTCTATGAAGCCAATATCACCCTAATACCAAAACTAGGCAAAGACCCCACCAAAAAATAAAACTACAGACCAATATCCCTGATGAACTTAGAGGCAAAAATACTCAACAAAATATTAGCAAACCGAATTCAAAAATACATCAAGAGGATCACACACTATGACCAATTGGGATTCATCCCAGGGATGCAAAGATGGTACAACATTCGAAAATCCATCAACATCATCTACCACATCAACAAAAAGAAGGACAAAAACCACATGATCATCTCCATAGATGCTGAGAAAGCATTCAACAAAATTCAACATCCATTCATTATAAAAACTCTCAACAAAATGGGCATAGAGGGCAAGTACCTCAACATAATAAAGACCATATATGATAAACCCACAGCCAACATCATACTGAACAGTGAGAAGCTGAAAGCTTTTCCTCTGAGATCAGGAACAAGACAGGGATGCCCACTCTCCCCACTGTTATTCAACATAGTACTGGAGGTCCTAGCCACAGTAATTAGCAAAACAGAGAAATACAAGGAACCCAGGTTGGTAAAGAAGAAGTTAAATTGTCACTATTTGCAGATTACATGATATTGTACATAAAAAAACGCTAAAGACTCCACTCCAAAATTAGTAGAACCTATATCAGAACTCAGCAAAGTTGCAGGCTACCAAATCAACACACAGAAATCTGTAGCTTTCCTATACACTAACAATGAACTAATAGAAAGAGAAGTCAGGAAAACAATTCCATTCACAATAGCATCAGAAAGAATAAAATACCTAGGAATAAACCTAACCAAAGAAGTGAAAGACCTATACCCTGAAGGCCATCCTGCCCAAAACAATATACAAATTTGATGCAATCCCTATCAAATTACCAACAGCATTCTTCAATGAACTGGAACAAATAGTTCAAAAATTCATATGGAACCACAAAAGACCCTGAATGGCCAAAGCAGTCCTGAGAAGAAAGAATAAATCATGGGGTATCTTGCTTCCCATCTTCAAGCTCTACTACAATGTGACAGTAATCAAGACAATTTGGTACTGGCACAAGAACAGACCCACAGGCCAGTGGTACAGAATAGAGTCCAGATATTAACCCAAGCATATACAAACAATTAATATACACTAAAGGAGCCATAGACATACAATTGGGAAATGACAGCCTCTTCAAAAGCTGGTGTTGGCAAAACTGTAAAGCTACATGTAAGAGAATGAAACTGGATCATTCTCTAGCCCCATACATAAAATTAAGTTCAAAATGGATCAAAGACTTGAATTTAAGTCATGAAACCATAAAACTCTTAGGAAAAAACATAGGCAAAAATTTCTTGGACATAAACATGAGCAACTTCTTCAAGAACATAACTCCCCGGGCAAGGGTAGGAAAAGCAAAAATGAACAAGTGGAACTATATCAAGCTGAAAAGCTTCTGTACAGCAAAGGACACCATCAATAGAACAAAAATGCGTCCTACAGTTTGGGAGAATATATTCATAAATGACACATCTGATAAAGGGTTGACATACAGAATATATAAAGAGCTCACCCACCTCCACAAACAAAATGCAAATAATCCAATTAAAAACTGGGCACAGGATCTGAACACACACTTCTCCAAGAAGAAATTCGGATGTCTAACAGACACATTAAAAGATAATCCACATCCATAATCATCAGAGAAATGCAAATTAAAACCACAATCAGATATCACCTCACACCAGTAAGGATTGCCACCATCCAAAAGACAAACAACAACAAATGTTGGCGAGGTTGTGGAGAAAGGGGAACCCTCCTACAGTGCTAGAAGAAATGTAAATTAGTTCAACCATTGTTTAAAGAAATATGGGGTTTCCTCAAAAAGCTCAAAATAGAAATACCATTTGACCCAGGAATTCCACTCCTAGGAATTTACCCTAAGAATGCAGCTTCCTCTTTTGAAAACAACATATGCACCCCCATGTTTATTGCAGCACTATTTATGATAGCCAAGCAATGGAAGCAACCTAAGTTCCATCAGTAGGTGAATGGATAAAGAAGATGTGGTACATATACACAGTGGACTATTATTCAGCTATTAGAAGAAAACATTTCCTAACATTTGCAACACCATGGATGGAGCTGGAGGGTATTATGCTCAGTGAAATAGGACAGGCAGAAAAACACAAGTATCCAATCATTTCACTCATCTCTGGAGTATAGGAAAAAATAAAAAACTTAAGAAATAAAATTGTAGCAGACTCACAGAACCCAAGAATGGATTAACAGTTACCAAAGGGGAAGGTACTGGGGAGGATGGGTGGTAAGTGAAGGATAAGGGGAAAAGAAATGGGCATTACTATTAGCAAAGATAATGTAGGGGGGTTACAGGGAGGGTTGTACAATACAGAGAAGACAAGTAGTGATTCTACAGCATCCTGCTATGGTGATGGACCGTGACTGTAATGGCATATGTGGTTTGTAGTTGGTGATTGGGGAAGTCTAGTAAACATAATGTTCCTCATGTGATTGTAGACTAATGATACCAAAAAAAATACGTTGCCCATTCTATTGTCTATTGAGTAATTGTTACGTTGTTTGCTGTGCTTACCTGTCTCTCCTAGATGAACTCAAGTCTCCGCCTGCATTTCCAAAGTACCTCTCTGTAATGTTTAACTGTACAAAAGTATAAGTACAAGCCATTATAACCCTGTCATAAACCAAAAGATGATGCCTCCTAAAATGAAATGTTCAGACAGTTATCTACACTATTAAATCCTCACCTCAACTACTGATAAGTAAAATATTCAACACAGCCATCAAGGTCAGCACACTGCTTTTTTCCTCCAGTTGACAAAGCCCTCCCAGCTCCCTCCTCCCCTCCTCCGGGCTCCTCTTTTGCCCTTGCGCATGCCAAATTGCCACATATCAATATAATATAAATTGCTCCCCTTGCTTGTGCTCAGGGCTCAGACCTTGGGAGATTACTCCCCTCTGAGCCCGCAGGTGTAAAATAAAACCTCAGCACTCCAAGAACTCCTAAAATGATTTCAAGTATGCAACATAGCAATTTGACATTTATCTACATTATTAAATCTTCACCTCAACAACTGTAATTACTATATGTCAATATACAAAGATGATACAGAAATACTGACTGTTTTTTAAGTGCTGTAATTTCTCAGTCTCTGCCTTTTGGAGAATTTCTTATCCTCTTAAGAAATGTTTAATTCTTCTGAGGTCATTAAAATTTTTTGCATATTGGCTTCTGAAATAATCACTTTGACTTTTCTGTTTAACACTTTGGTGTATTAGAATTATTTTTGTTTAGAAAGCAAGATATTATTTATCAGGTTCAATTCCTTTTTTAGAGCTTTTTTATTGTGATAAAATATACATAACAAAAACTTTTACCACTGCAGTTATATAAGTGTGTGATTCCATGGCAACAAAAACAGTTACAATTTTGTATGCACCTGCACCAACCACTTCCTGAACAGAAACTCTGTATCCATGAAATAATAGCTTCCCATTTCATTCCAACATCAGAGTTTTTCAAAGGAACTCAATGCTTTGACTTAAGTTCAGTGTAGTTGACTTGAGACTTCTGACCTCCAGGACTGCAAGAAAATACATTATGCTGTTTTCAGCTACTGAGCTTTTTGTGATGTTACAATGACAATATGAAATTAGAATGGACACAAGTCTCAGTTCAGGCTATGATAGAAATAATGTGTTCTGGACGTCACCCTTGGAAAGTTTATGTCTGCATTGCAAAGAAACCCAGGGAGAGCAGTCAGTTTTCTATTTCCGGTTATTGTGTGTGCTGTCTGTTTATTGTCCTGCATTGTTTCAGGGCTGTCAGAGGAATAGCCTTAGGTAGCAGCCAACAGGTGGTGCTGTTAAATTCAGTCCTACAGTTCTGTGCCTGTACCTACCCAATCTCTGAAGTTTTTTTAGGAATGATGAAAACTCTTTGTATCATTTGACGCTGTTAGAGTTGAGACTTTTGCCTCCTCACAGCCAAAGGCATGCATCCCCATGAACAGAGATGAAGGACCCAAAAAGCATAGATAAATATACCAATTTTATAGGTAAGGAAACTGAATACAAGTGTTGAAATAAATTGTTAAAGGCCCTGTAGATATGGATCAACAGAGATAGGATTTAAACCAAGCTGGTATGGTTTCAAAATTCTCACCCCTCACCATTTGATCTCTGGTATTGTGAATTCAAAGAAATTGGTCAGGCTTTTTGGATCACTTATTATTTATTTCTGTCATATTTCAGCAGTAGAAGCTCAGGGAAAATCAATGGAAAGATATTCTGGACGTGAGTTTCCTCAAAGCCCCCATCATGTCCTTGTTCCTTAGACTGTAGATGAATGGGTTCATCATTGGGGTAAACACTGTGTACATCACTGATACTATTGCACTCTTTCTAGAGGAGGGAGTAGCTGAAGAACTAAGGTATACCCCAAACCCTGTCCCATAGAACAAAGAAACAACTATTAAGTGTGACCCACAGATGGAAAATGCCTTATACTTTCCACCACCTGATTGGATTTTCAGGATGGAGAAGACAATTCGAGTGTAAGAGAAAATGATTCCTGAGAGGGGAACAACACCCCCAAGGCTGGTCACTATATACACCAGGATGTTATTGATGAGAATATCAGAGCAGGCAAGTTTGAGAACATGAGCAAGTTCACAGAAAAATTGGGGAATTTCTGGGTCTGTACAGAAGGACAGCCTCAGGGCCAACAAAGTGTGGATCAGGGCATCCAGAACACTAATAAGGAGGGATATCAGAACCAGAAGCCCACAGAGTTTGGGGTGCATGATGACATTGTACCTGAGTGGGTGGCAGATGGCCACAAACCGATCAAAGGCCATCATCATCAGAATTTCATTCTCCAGTCCAAGAAAAGTCAGGACAAAGCATATCTGTGTGAGGCAGCCTGTGTAGCTGATGGATTTGTTCTGGGTCTTGATGTTCACCAGCATCTTTGGGGTGGTGGTGGAGGTGAAGCAGATGTCCACAAAGGACAGGTTGCAGAGGAAGAAGTACATGGGTGTGTGCAGGTGGGAGTCAGAAATGACGGCCAGGATAATCAGCAGGTTCCCCAGGATGGTGACCAGGTACATGAACAGGAACAGTCCGAAGAGGAGGGGCTGCATTTCTGGATCATTGCTGAATCCCAGAAGGAGGAATTCTGTAGCAACTGAGATGTTTTCCAATGTCATGTTGTTGATGAGTCTGAGAGAAAAGATGGACATGATAAGAAAACAAGACTTCAGAGAAACTTCCTTAAACTTACCTGTATTTTAAAACTAACTCAGATGCAGACTGTGTCTGCTGCTTCCCTGACTCCCTTCTCCCTGCCTCTTCTTTTCTTGCTTTGTTTTCCCTTCAAACTTCCAACCACACTATCCCCTGTCCCAAGTTCTGATTTTCCATCTATCCTGTGTCAAGAAGGGGTACTTGGAAGAAAAGAGGAAGGAAACATTGACCTCTCTCTTAAGATGCCTCCAAGATATAATTATTCCAGGATAATGTTACTGAGTCTGTATTCTGGATACAGTTTGGGACATACAGCCCATAGGCAAAACCCTGCCTACTGCTTATTTTTATGAATAAAGGTTTATGGGAAGACAGCCAATCACTTATGTATTGTCCATGGCTTGTTTTGTGCTATAACACTCAAGTTGAGTACTTGTGACAGAGGCAATATGACCCACAAAACCTATAATGTTTGCTCTTTTGCTCTTTACAAAAATAAATCAGCCTGTCTATAGTCTAGAAGCCTGATTAGATTTATCTCATGTTCAGCAAGCATCCTTAAATACTTTCACAAGAAAGCATATACTGTCTGTCTGTCTGTCTGTCTGTCTGTCTGTCTTACTGCTTATAACAACTATTGCCTGGTTCCATTCATGCATGAGGAGTTACAAAATGCTGAAGTTCTAATTAATTTTTTCTTCTCAATTACCTGAAACACTCCCATAAAGGGGAACTTCCACTAATCAAATAGGTGGTCACACTGAGGTTGAGTTTTTATGAGAAAGGCAGAATACATCTTGATTTCTGTATTCATCATTTTTTGAAATAATACTTTGGATTTCAGCATTATCCAAAAATGAACACTGTCATCACAAAATTCTGGATTTTAAGTACATTTGATAGATTTCAATTCATTGTAGTTATCATTCACATTGATTCTCAGTTCCCCCCAATTGGCCAGCGAATGCTTCCTTAACTTGACTCCTGAGTTCTGAAATGAACCTAGAAGTCTCCTATCTCCCTTAACTCTGGCATGAAAGATGTTTTATGACCTTCAGTGCTTTTATCATCTTCAGCTTGCATTCTCTTAATGTGCATTGACTAAAACCAAAACTGGGCATAACTTCAGGACTTGAAGTCATATTAAGACAATGCTGCCAGGTCAAATGGAAGCTTGTATGAACATGCCATGAGTCAGACATGTGTGCATATGTAATTGATTTTAACAGACACTGGGAAAGGTTCTGCTCTGCAGAGTCCCTCAGGGATCCAGGCTGATGGAGCCCCACAGTCCTGTAATTGTACCATTTGGAGCATGTGGTCTTATTGGTCATGAATGTGATGGATTTAAATTGTGTCCACAAATTCCTGGATACCTTCTCTTAATGAAAGAGAAAGATAAATATGTCTTTATTTTTTGAAGGCTAAAACATCCCTCTCTGGAGCTTCTTTGATTCTACAACAGGAAGTTGAGAGAGAGTGATAGAAACGAGGTCTTAAGCAAATTTTTTAAAATAATTTTTAACTATGTCATCCTCAGAATCTTAGAAAGTATCTCTTTATTATCCAACTGACATCTAGGCCGCTGAACAATCAAGTCCAGAGAATGGCTGCTAGAAAGACAGAAGCAAATAGAAGCAAATATACCTGAAGAATGCTACTTTCAGGGTAATGTGACTTAAAATAATAAATGCAAAAGGGTTGGCATAGTACACGCAAATAGTAAAACTTCATTACTTTTTGTTCACCTTTACATTTGGGAGAGAAAAATAAGACACTCCATCTTAGAAGTTCCTCAACTCTTCTTCACTGGTAATTTCTAAAATAAACACACATGGTATTTTCTGCTTAACAATAATTGACCACATGAATGGAAGATTTTAAAAAGGAGAGGAGAGAAGAAAGGAAGGGGAATAATTAATTGCAAAAATACTCATCTGTTAATGGAAGTCCTTTGTTAGTCTTAGCAGCTGGAGTAATGATCTAGATTGAACTTTATGCCCTTGTTTGTTTCCTTCCTGCATACACTTTGGTGTCTTTCTCTCCCATCATTTTTCCTTTCTTATTACAATTTCTGAGAGTGACAGTTAATCCATCTTCATTCAGCAGCATAGATCTCTCCGTCTATTTTTATTTGTCTTAAATAAAGACAAATTATTTTTTAATAAATAAAGCAATGTAGATCTTGAAGCCCCAAACTCTTCCTGCATGTCTTTCAGTTATATTCATAGATAATATAAAAAAGATATTATTTCCTTAAGAATGCTCATCACAAGAAAATTTTTTTAACTATGTGGTGCTGATGGTTATTAATGAAATTTAATCTGATCATCATTTCCAATATATATATATTTATCAAATCATTTGAAGCACACTTAAAACTAGTAAGATGATGTATGTCAGTAGTATCTCAATTAAAAAAGATAAAAAGTCAGGAACAAAGAAAGACAGGATGAAAGACAGACAAACTGATAGGAGGAAAGACAGAACACCAGGAAGAAAGACAGACAGGAGGAAGAAAGAAAAGAAGGGAGGAAAGAAAATCTGTTAAGAGTATAGATCAGACCCTTCCTATTTAAGCCACTTCGGTCCCTGGTTCAGGTGAGGAGCCCTTTGTGGACTGACTCAGCACCAGCTACAGACCTCTTCTATACCCTCTGGCTTATGCAGATTCCTGAGAAATTGATCCTGGATCCCCCACAAGAGGCAGTAAAAGATTAGCATGTGTTCAACGGAATTTCTGTAATGGTATCTCAGTCAAACAGAATCACAACACTTGAGCAGTTGAATGGTATGGTGAACCCACATAATCCGAGCCTTTTGCTTCACAAATTGAGAACCTGAGCAGACAGTTGGCTCTTTACCTGGTGGAAGACAAGTCATCATAAAAACAGCACCCATCTAGACATAAGCCTTGAACCCAGATGCTGTTTGTTCCATCACAAATCCCCCATTGGTGACATGGCTCTGTGATATGGGAAGATCCCAGAATCTCTGAACATATTGTTTTCTCAATTTTATAATGGGGACGATTTTTTTAAATGTACAGCAGTGTTGTATGGATGAGGAATTAATAGATAAACAGTATAATGCAATGCTCAGTATGTGGGGTGTTGCAACAAATTTTCCTATTATTTTTGTTTTTAGCTGTAAGCAAGTCTGATGCCTTGTCCCAAGAATTATGTGTCTGGGCTGCGAAAGGAGGGATGTGTTAAAATTCCATCTGGGGGACTCTTCTATAATGAAGAGGAGGAAGGGAATAACCTAAATAAACATCAGTATAGGAATAGATCACAAGTTATGGCATATCCGTGCTATACCATGCTATTTTAATATACCTTAACTCTTGTAATACTATTGTATCATCTTTAATTTTTAAAATGTGTACCACATAAGCTTAAAATATTCAAAATCCAAATATTTACATTTGTCCTGGAAGCATAAACTGAAATATTATTACAGAAAAACAATTTATACAATAATAGTATAGCATAGTAAGATGTATGTAAATATAAATACTCCTTAAAATAATTAACTTCTGCTTATTTCTACATTTTAGGTTATATGTCAAGCATCCCAGAAAGTATGCAATGACAAAGAGGGGCTTAAATCCACCAGTAGGTGTTCTTTTAAGTTTGTTTTCATTTTTTAATAAATAAAACAATGTAGATCTTGAAGCCCCAGCCTCTTCCTGCACATCTCAATACTTTCCTTTCCTCCCTAGCAGTAGCCATGACCCTGACCTTCACATGTATCATTCTCCTGGATTATTTTATATGAGTCATGGTGTATCCATAGACATCCTATACTATGTAAAGTACTAAATCACACGTTCATATTTGTTAGGTATGTTACCATATTTTATATTCAATTCAACAACTTGTTTTGGACTTAACACTCTGTCTCCTATTTTTATCAAGGTAGACACAAGCAGGTCTGGTTTATTAATTCTAAAATATAGTATCATATCAATGGGATTTGGGTTTGTCAAGGATTATTTTTTCTATATCTCAGAAGTATTTATGGAGACATATTCACACATACTGATACTAAGTGTGGTGAATGCCCACCAACTTCCGCAGAGCAGTGGAAGAATTTAGAATAAACAATAAAGATTTGTCCAGAATGATATACAGTTATCCTTGTCTGAAGACAAAGGAAGGCCTTTCTCTGTGGAATTCAGATGTCTAAGATTCAGTTTAAAATAATACTAAGGTATTATTGAATCCTATATAATGATTCACTATTTTAAAAAGGTGTCTGAAGCTAATATGGAAAAAGATCAACATTAATTCTGGAAGATGATTCCATTGTTGTTTATTTCACTGTGTACAGTGCTGTTATGATGGCATAACATATTTCGTACTTTATTTGGGTTTTCTCAAAGGAAGACTGGAAAGATAGACAAATGGATCTTAATCCTATCTCCCAGAGTCCCCAACTCTGAGTAACAGACAACCTTGAATTCTACTGTAACAATGAAATCTGGAACCTGATAAGGAAAAATTGAGAACCAAACTCACTCCACCCTAGCCTCCCTCATCATCCAAAAGAAATGAAGGAAACCACATAATTATAGAATACCTATCTGATCTTTGAAGGGGCTAATTCAAGTTCAAGTGGGGAAAGAGTCCCTGGAATTTAGAAGGACAAGTGGGAGCCAGAAATAATGAAAGCTTATTGCAAATTGGATAAAAGAGGGAAAGTAAATGTATCAAGAAAAGGGTCAAAACTAATTTGGAATCTTTTAACTTAATCCCACTGATGTTTCTCTTACCTCTTAGATGTTCTGCAGCTAGGCTGATTTTTAAAAAATTGTTTAATGTCTCATAGAGTTTATTGGGACACTTGATCACCTCGGAGCCATCAGTGAGTAATTCCTCTGGATATTAAGGTTGGAGATGGGAAATATGTCCCCAGGAAGAGCAGATGAACCAAGAAATTAAACTGGGCTCCTGGGCAAGAGGGAGCATATGAGAGAGAGACTCAGGTGTGCCATTGGCCAACCTGAGCAAGGCTCTTACCTGGAGGGGTCACAGGTAGAGACATACAGTCTCTGTGGCCCTGGGGGTTCAATTTCCAAAGCTCCTCATTATCCAAATGTCATTTCTTCCCCTAGTCATTATGGGAACTGATAGGTTTCTCCTTAGACCTATTCCCAGCTTTCTGTGAGTCAAAGATCATTACTGAAGGACTAGACAACCACGTGGTATAAGTCTCCACAGGCACAGAGACTCAGATGCAGACACTATCATTGGATCCTCTCCATAAAGTCACTCTAAGAAAAATTTCCTTTCTTAATCAAAATTCCTTCATGAAGTTAGTTCTGTTACAAGGAAGAGGTAGCAAATAAACCAATTTACTAGTAACGTTGTTAAGCTTTAAAAGGTTGCTTGTAATGTAGACATCAAACCAACTCTCTTAAAGAGGTCATCCCCCCAAAAAAGCACTAACTGTAAAGGAAACAATTGATAAATTGGCTGTTTATCATTGGGGAACTCTGAGGCATATACAGGAACTCTCTGGAATATTTTTCAACTTTTCTGTAAGTGAAAAGTATTTTTTTAAGTTTTTAAAAATTTTCAATCAATATATGGTACTATTCCATACTCATCAACATGACCAAAATGGAAAACAATATAAAATATTGGCAAAATGGCAGAAATGTGTATGGGTGCAATTAATTTGTAATATTGTTTGATAGTATTGAATAAATGTGACTGTATGTATTCCTGACGACCCAGAAATTTCACTACCCGACAAGAATATGTGTAACTGTGAACCAAAAATCACATAAAAAAATGTTCATGGCAGAACTGTTTGTAAAATACCTTAGTTAAAAACAACCCAAATATCCAAAACAGTTGAGTAAACTGTGCATATTCATACAATGCACAACTATGCAGCTATGAGGATAAACTCCTGTTAAATGAGAACATAGACAAATCCAGCAAATATAATGTTGAGCAGAAGAAGCCTGGCACAGATAACACAATTATCATGTATAAAAGTGCATACAACTCTGAAAATATGGTAAAAACTATTAGATGTTATACATCAAAATGGTGAACTTTATGGTATGTAAATATATCTGAATAAAGCAGTGATAAATGCATATGATTCCCTACGTACATTCTGGTGGTGGAAATCAAGGTGATCACTGACTTAGGGGGCAATGAATGATTCTTGTAGGCTGATAATCCATTTCTTGATCCATGTGTGTAGCAATTAATATAGATGTGTTCTACCTTGTAAAAAAATTTATGGGTTTGTACACTTTTGTATATATATTGAATGCAAGCAAGAGAATGTGTTGTAAACTGTACAGGAAGACTTCACTATCCACAATGCTGGTGGAAAAATTCATTACAGACTTCATGTCGGGAAATGGTAGGTTAGGAGAGATGAATTATATATGTGTATATGGATGATCTAAGGACACACTTAAAAGTTCCTACAAATAAGTAGGCATCTATTAAATGCACACACTAACTATTCAAAAATGTTTCCCTATACAAGAGTGTATTTGCAAAAACTTATTTGTCATGGGTTATGTAGGTTAGTGAATGCAGTTAAATGATAACAAAAAACAGCCATCTTCCTACCACCATGACCACCACAGCACAAACACACCCATACACACCCATACACACACATACACACACACACACTGAAAACACAGTGGCTTAAAATAGGTGTTAATTTTTCCCAGGTAACAATTTGGGAAGGTAATAAGTTTTTCCTTTAGCACTGAGTGTTCACCTATCTCCTAAAGAATGATGAATGAATAAAGTATTTTTCAAGGTCATTGCATAACTTAGATTTCTCCCAGATACATGCTATGCAGAGGCTTTCTCAAATTCTTTGCATCCAGTTTTTATTTTCAGTTAACATTTGCTTACATGTCTGAAAGTTTAGCAGCTCTCTGAAAGTATTCTGCATGGACGCATCATTAAAATTTTTATCCAGCATGAGTTCTGCCATGCCAAAGAGATATGAGTTAAACTGAAATCTTGCCCACAGACTTTGTACATTTAGAGGGTTTTTTTAAATACATATTCTTGTGTGCACAATAAGATGGCACCTTACACTGAAAGTTTTCCAACACTGATTACACTCATACAGTTCTCACCAATGTGAGTTCTCATGTGTATTGTAAGGGACACATGCCTCCTTTACTATACTTGAAGGGGTTAGTTCCCTGGGTGTGAGGTTTCTTATGTCTCCTATTAGATAAGACTCCAAGGAAGACTCCTGCATTCCTTACACTTGTATTGTTTCATTCTCATGTGAACTTTCTTGTGCAAAATGAGGAAAGATTTCACTCTGTAAGCTTTCCAACATTCATTGCACATGAAGTGTTTTTCTCCGGTGTGAATTCTCACATGTTCCTAAAGGCAGAAGTGATTCCTGAAAGCTCTCCCACAATCATAGCACTTATATGGCTTCTCTCCAGTAAGAATTTTCTTGTGCATCATAATATTAGAGCTCACTCAAAAAGTCCTCCCAGAAAATGCTATAGGAGGCTCAAGATGGCGGCATGAGTAGGGCAGTAGAAATCTCCTCCCAAAACTGTATATATTTTTGAAATACAACAAATACAACTACACCTAACAGACAGACTAGAAGATACAGTACAACAGCCAGGCTACATCTACAGCTGCATGAATGCAGCATCTGACAAAAAGGGTAAGATACAAAGCTGTGACCTGGCAGGACCTGAAAACTCCTCCCAACCCAGCTCTCCAGTGGGAGGAAAAGAGTCAGAGTGGGGAGGTAGTGGAAGCACAGGACTGCTAAATAACCAGCCCTAGTAATCTGCACTGGGAGCGCAGACACACATTGTATGGTGTACTGGATATTAGAGAAAGAGAAAGTAAAATCTGCAAGCGGGTCCCCACAACAAACTCCCCTGGGACAAAACAAAAGAGGGTGCTTTCTGAAAGTCTTAAAGGGACAGGGGCTTAACAGCTGGATGGAATCGTTCTGGCACACTAAGCCCAGCAGGCTAGGAATCCTAAGGAACTTTAGGCGCCCTAACCCCTTGGGCAGGAATGCAGCTATGAAGCCCCTCATGGTGATAAGCAGCTTGCAAATCGCTCCCCCTGCTGGCACTTCCCTGACACAGCATCAGAGCAGCCAGAGAGTGGCCCTGCCCACAGTAATGACCCAGAGTCTCCTCCCAGTTCACAGCAAACCGGCACAGACCCAGAGGATGCCACCGGCATGTTGCTGCCTGACATAGACAGAGGAACCCAGGGAAAGGCTCAAAGGGGGTCTGATCTCATAGGAGAACATACCTGGCATGTCTGCCACTCCCCACAGAGCTTTGGGCTATTCCGAGGGTTGCACCACCCACAGCAGCTCAGAAGATAAAGCAAGAGGCTGATCCCGGACTGTGGGTAACCAACACAGGCAGCAGAGAAAGGCAAGGTGACCAGCAAGTAGGAAGGGACTTTGCTCTCCCAGCTGACACATGAGACACATGCCTACAACCACCTTGATAACTGTGAAAAGGCTGAAGAATCTGCTCCAGTCAAGAATCACTCAGACAACCCTAGAGAGAGGGCCTTGGGAAATAAATATAACCAATATTCCTGAAAAAGAATTCAAAATAAAGGTAAAAGCCATACTGATGGACCTGCAGAGAAACATACAAGAACTAAGGGATGAAGTAAGGAAGGAGATTACAGAAATGAAGCAACCTCTGAAAGGACTTAAGAGCAGACTGGATAAGGTGCAAGAGACTATTAATGGAATAGAAATCAGAGAACAGGAATACAGAGAATCTGAGGAAGAGAGAGATAAAAGGATCTCCAGGAATGAAAGAATATTAAGAGAACTGTGTAACCAATCCAAACAGAACAATTTCTGGATTATAGGGGTAAGAGAAGAAGAAGAGAGAGAAAAAGGAGTAGAAAGTTCCTTTGAAGAAATAATTGCTACAAATTTCCCCAAACTGGGGGAGGAAATAGTCTCTCAGAAAATGAAAGCCCACAGTACTCCCAACAAAAGGGACCCAAAGAGGACATCACCAAGACATATAATTATTAAAATGGCAAAGATCAAAGACAAGGTCAGAGTATTAAAAGCAGTCAGAGAGAGAAAAAACATCACCTACAAAGGAAAACCCATCAGACTATCATCAGACTTCTCAACAGGAACCTTACAGGCCAGAAGAGAATGGCATGATATATTTAATGCAATGTAACTGAAGGGCCTTGAACCAAGGATACTGTATCCAGCATGATTATCATTTAAATATGAAGGAGGGATTAAACAATTCACAGAGAACCAAAGGTTGAGGGAATTGGCCTCCCACAAACCAGGTCTACAGGATATTTTAAAAGGAATGCTCTAGATGGAAGGACTCCTAAGGCTTTATAGATGTCACCAGAGAAAATAAAAGCACACCAAAGAAAGCAGACCAAGCAAATACTAAATAAAGGCAAAAAATAAAATCAACTATTCACAAAAGCAGTCAAAAGAAACACAAAAGAGTACCGAATAAAACACCTAATATATAAGGAATGGAGGAGGAAGAGTAAGAAGGGAGAGAAATAAAGAATCATCACAATGTGTATACAATATCTTATAAAAGAGTTAAGTTAGATGGTTAGATAGTAAAGAAGCTACCCTTGAACCTCTGGTAACCATGTATCCAAAGCATGCAATGGCAATAAATACATATGTTTTGATAATCACCATAAATGTAAATGGACTGAATGCACCAATAAAAAGACACAGATTAATAGAATGGGTAAAAAAGCAAGACCTATCTGTATGCTCCTTACAAGACACTCACCTCAAACCCAAAGACATACACAGATAGGGATTGAAGGGATGGAAAAAGATATTTCATGCAAACAATAGGGAGAAAAAAAGTAGGTGCTGCAGTACTTGTATCACACAAATTAGAATTCAAAACAAAGAAAGTAACAAGAGATAAAGAAGGACATTACATATGATAAAGGGGGCAGTCCAACAAGAGGATATAACCATTATAAATATATATAGACCCAATACAAGACCACCAACATATGTGAAACAAATATGAACAGAATTAAAAGAGGAAATAGAATGCAATGCATTCTCTCTAGGATACTTCAACACACCACTCACTCCAAAGGACAGATCTACCAGACAGAAAATAAGTAAGGACTCAGAGACACGGTAAAACACACTAGAACAGAAGGATCTAACACATATCTACAGAACTCTACACCCAAAAGCAGCAGAATACACATTCTTCTCAAGTGAAAATGGAACATTTTTGAGAATAGACTACATACTATGCCACAAGAAGATACTCAATAAATTTAAAAAGACTGAAATTCTACCAACCAACTTCTCAGACAACAAAGGTATAAAACGATATAAATTGTACAAAGAAAACAAAAAGACACTCAAACACATGGAGGCTTAACAACATGCTCCTAAATAATCAATGGATCAATGAACAAGTTAAAACAGAGATCGAGCAACATTTGGAGACAAGTGACATAAACAACAGAAAGTCCCAAGTTATGTGGGATGCGACAAAGGCAGTTCTAAGAGGAAAGCATAAAGCAATCCAGTACTATTTAAAGAAGGAAGAACAATCCCAGATGAATAGTCTAAAGTCACTATTATTGAAACTGGAAAAAGAAGAACAAATGAGGCACAAAGTCAGCAGAAGGAGGGTCATAATAAATATCAGAGAATAAATAAATAAAATTGAGAAGAAAAAAACAATAAGAAAAATCAATGAAACCAAGAGCTGGTTCCTTGAGAGAATAAACAAAATATATAAACCCCTAGACAGACTTATTAAGAGAAAATGAGAATCTACATACATACACAGAATCAGAAAGGAGGGAGGAATTATAATAACAGACCACACAGAAATGCAAAGAATTATTAGAGAATATTATGAATATATGCTAACAAGCTAGAAACCTAGAAGAAATGGACAACTTCCTAGAAAAATACAACCTTCCAAGACTGACCAAGGAAGAAACAGAAAATATAAACACACCAATTACCAGCAACAAAATTGAATCAGTAATCAAAAAACTAACCAAGAGCAAAACTCCCAGGCCACATGGATTCACCACTGAATTTTCTTGGACATGTAGAGAAGACATAATACCCATTCTCCTTAAAGTTTTTCAAAAAAATGAAGAGGAGGGAATACTTTCAAACTCATTCTATGAAGCCAGCATTACTATAATACCAAAAACCAGCAAAGCCCCTAGCAAAAAAGAAGATTACAGACCATTATCCCTGAAAAACATAGATGCAAAGATACTCAACAAAATATTAACAAACCAAATTCAAACATACATCAAGAGGATCATACACCATGATCAAGTGGGATTCATCTCAGGGATAGATGCAAGGATGGTACAACATTAGAAAAACCATCAACATCATCCACCACATCAAAAAAAGGACAGAAACCAAATGATCATCTCCATAGACCCTGAAAAAGCATTCGACAAAATTCAACATCGATTCATGATAAAAACTCTCAACAAAATGGGTATAGAGGGCAAGTACCTCAACATAATAAAGGCCATATATGACAAAACCACAGTCAATGTCATACTTAACAGTGAGAAACTGAAAGTTTTTCCTCTAAGATCGGGAACAAGACAGGAATGCACCCATTCCCTGCTGTGATTCTACATAATTCTGAAAGTCCTGGCCACACCAATCAGACAAAACAAAGAAATACAAGGCATCCAGATTGGTATAGAAGTCCAACTATCACTACTTGCAGATGACATGGCATTGTACAAAAAAAACCCTAAAAACTCCACTCCAAAACTACTAGAACTAATATCCTAATATCTCAATTGAGGAAGCTTGCAGGATACAAAACTAACACACAGAAATCTGTGGCATTCTTATACACTAACGATGAACTAGCATAAAGAGAAATCAGGAAAACAATTTCACTCACAATTGCATCAAAAAGAATAAAATACCTAGGAATAAACCTAACCAAGGAAGTGAAAGACCTATACTCTGAAAACTACAAGACACTCTTAAGAGAAATTAAAGAGGACACTAACAAATGGAAACTCATCCCTCGTTTTTGGGTAGGAAGAATTAATATTGTCAAAATGCCCATCCTGCCTAAAACAGTCTACAGATTCAATGCAATCCCCATCAAGATACCAACAGCATTCTTCAAAAAACTGGAACAAATAGTTCTAACATTCATATGAAACCACAAAAGTCCCCAAATAGCCAAAGCAATCCTGAGAAGGAATAATAAAGCATGGGGGATCTCGCTTTGCATCTTCTAGCTCTAGTACAAATCCACAGTAATCAAGACAATTTGGTGCTGGCACAAGAACAGATCCACAGACTAATGGAACAGAATAGAGAGTCCAGATATTAATCCAAGCATGTATGGTCAATTAATATATGATAAAGTAGCCATGGAAATACAATGGGGAAATAACCTATTCAACAGCTGGTTTTGGCAAAACTGGACAGCTACATGTAAGCGACTGAAAATGGATCATTGTCAACCACATACACAAAAGTAAATTTGAAATGGATCAAAGATCTGAATGTATGTCATGAAACCACAAAATCTCTTTGAAAAAAATTATAGGCAAAAATCTCTTGGCCATAAACCTGAGTAACTTCAATGATGAACATGTCTCCTCGGACAAGGGAAAGAAAAGCAAAAGTGAACAAATAGAACTACATTAAACTGAAAAGCTCTGTACAGCAAAGGACACCATCAATAGAACAAAAAGGCATCTTACAATATGGAAGAATATATTTATAAATGACAAATCCAATAAAGGGTTGACATCCAAAATATATAAAGAGTTCACACACCTCAACAAACAAAAAGCAAATAATCCAATTAAAAATTGGGCACAGTATCTCAACACACACTTCTCCAAAGAAGAAATTCAGATGGCCAACAAGCACATGAAAAGATGCTCCACATTGCTAATCAACAGAGAATTGCAAATTAAAACCACAATGAAATAGCACACCAGTAAGGATTGCCACCATTCAAAAGACAAACAACAATAAATGTTTTTGAGTTTGTGGAGAAAGTGGAACCCTCCTACACTGCTGGTGGGAATGTAAATTAGTTCAACCATTGTGGAAAGAAGTTTGGAGGTTCCTCATAAAATTCAAAATAGAAATACCAATTGACCCAGGAATTCCACTCCTAGGAATTTACCCTAAGAATACAGCAGCCCTATTTGAAAAAGACATATTCACCCCTATGTTTATTGCAGCACTATTTATAGTAGCCAAGAAATGCAAGCAAGGTAAGTGTTCATCAGTAGTTGAATGAATAAAGAGAATGTGGTACATATACTCGATGAAATATTATTCAACCATAAGAAGAAAACAAATCCTACCATTTGCAACAACATGGATGGAGCTAGAGGGTATTATGCTCAGTGAAATAATCCAGGCAGAAGAAGACAAGTATCAAATGATTTCACTCATCTGTGGAGTATAAGAACAAAGAAAAAAACTGAAGGAACAAATCGGCAGCAGACTCACAGATCCCAAGAATGGACTAACAGTTTCCAAAGGGAAAGGGGCTGGGGAGGATGCGTTGGAAGGAAGGGATAAGGGGAGGAAAAGGGGGCATTTCTATTAGCAAAATACTGTAGGGGCGGCACAGGGAGGGCTGTACAACACAAAGAGGACAAGTAGTGATTCCATAGTATCTTACTATGCTGATGGACAGTGACTATAATGGGGTATGTGGTGAAACTTCATGACGTGGTGAGTCTAGTAAACATAGTGTTCCTCATGTAATTGTAGATTAATGATTCAGAAAAAAAGTTCTCCCATATTGATCACACTTGTAAGGTTTATCTCCAGAATGTATCTGCAGATGTGTCTTCTGGGACCCCTGACCACTTGGTTCATTTCCACCACAACTACACTTGATGTGTATTCTTCTCTGGAGTGGATTCTCTCATGTCTTTTATGGTATGGACTTTTTTGAAGGTTTTCCCACAATGGTAGCACATACAGGTTTCTCTCTGGTATGTAAGATCTTGTGCATAGAAAGCAAAGAACTT